>NC_081544.1:23486485-23509618 GCF_901000735.1 Corylus avellana
AATGCATGAAATGATGTCGTTTTTGTGTTTAAATGCATATAAAAATACATCAAAATCTAGAAATTATGTCATATGTAGTAGTGTATTATCATATTATCATAAAAACGATATCGTTTTATTTTTTATTTTTTAACTTTTAATTTTTTCTTTAAAAAATGGTTAGCATGTAGTTATTAAGGTTAATAACCGCTAACCGCCGGTTAACGCATAGGCGGTTAGCGGAGGTGGTTACGGTTAACGGTTATAGTCAATAACTGCTAACCGTTAACCGTAACCGTATTTTCACCCCCACATATAGGTTTAAGCATAACATAACATGTTTTTTCAATATTTAAGGAATCTATCACATATAAGTGCAAATATAACATAAATAATAACTTCGAAAGAGGGAGGATGGATTATTTATAAAGTTATAATGGTGTGGTTGAAAACACTAGGAGAATTTAATAAGCTTCAATTTGCCAAAGACTGCGGAGTCTTATGAGTTAGTAAAGTATAGGAAGTGGTTTGAGCTTCTCGAGTGATAGTGTTGGAAGAAGTTGAAATGGTTGACTTAATTAATTAAGGTTAATTTTTCAAAAAAAAAAATTAAGGTTAAGAAATATTTTATACCCTATTATCTTATATGCAATGTGTCATGATTAATTAAACCATCAAATTATGAAATTCATTAGCCCTTAATTATGATCTTCTTTAAGGGGCTTTGATCCAATTTCTTACTAAGCTCACTAGGTCAATATCAATGGTTTACATACCTAAGTCCAAGATTTTAGGCTAATTCTCTTACTATGTACTAGAATGTGAGGGTGTTACAACATGAGTAATGAAAAAGTAAATTAGGTAAGAAAAGAAAGAGATAAAAGTAATTAAGAAATTTTTAGGGTTGTAGGGTAATTCGAGAAATCCTAATTCTTCCGATCAAACGACAAACATTAAAGCAAATTATACTTTTGATCTATCTCTGTTTTATTAATGAACATAGGATGCCTTATATATATATATATATAGGAGAACTCTAAAAATGAGAACATGCTCATCCTTAAAACTTCTAATAATATATAACCTAGTCCCAATAAGACTCCTAATAATAAAATAACCCTATTAATCCTAATAAGGCTCCACATAACAATGACCTTAATTATTGTGTTCTGAATCATTTTCATCCGATGTCTCTCTTCTTGGATTTTCCTTCACAGTCAGTGGCCTCAAATAGTCAAATCCCCAAGACACCCCCTTTTCCCATTTTCTTGTATTTTATTTTATTTTTTTACCTGAGCAATACTCCTTTAATTTCTTGTATTTCCATAGAAAAAGAGAGAGAGAGAGAGAATTATTGAGTCATGTAAGCTAAGTCAACTTTTGAACCCTTCTCTCTACCTTCCCAGCCACGTCTTGCCCAACTAAAATCCTAATAATACCAATTTTGACAAAAAAAGATTAGTAAATTTAGCAATATCTAAAAATAAAAAAAATAAAAAAATTGTCTTGTACAAAAGGTGAATGTGATCGTCGTCCTATATATAAGGTTATTAAAGGGTCGCTATCTTCTTTGTGTTCTTTTAATAAAATAAAATAAAAATGGGTAGGATATGAAAAATACATAATTTTTTAATAAAATAATTTAGATAAAAAAAAATTTGTCGGCATTCAAATTGAAAAAACCAATGGGATGGTTTGATAGTAAACATGAAACAGCCCATAAAGCGCCAAATGGGACCTCTGATTCTCAGCCTCAGAGGCTTATCTATAGGCACCGACAGCCCAACTCCCCCCGGACCCCCCCCAACAGTCTCAATCCACTCACAAAGACTACTCTGTCCCGTGGGGTATCCAAAGCCAAATGTTCGCATCTCTCTCTGCCGTTGATCAAACATCTGGAAGCACCTCACTCTGCAATACACGTAATTAAGTCCCAGGAAAAGTACAAAGATGACTTTTCCTCTTCATCTTTTAATCTCATTCCTTCTTTATTGCCGGAGGGAGTGGGCCAAGCCCTAAAAGAATCGCATTTCGTGTTCCTACAATGCAATAATAATAATAATAATAATAATAATAATTTAGAATTTATATAGTCCCTTAAATCTCCCTAGTCAATGGTGGCTAAACCCATGGCGCACGTTAATTTGGTAGCACCTAGAGAAATGCGTGAGTGAGGGTTTAACAAGGACGGACGAACCTTAGTTTATTAAATTCTACTTCACTATAAAAAGTTAATAATTTGTACTTTATTTTCAATTTTCGCATAAATATATTGTAGAAAAGCCTCTCAGACTCACAGAAATTTTTTCATATTTTTCATTTCTCCCAAGAAAATTAAAATGATAAACTATATGTTTTGATATTACATTTTAAATAAATAAAAAACTTACAAATAAATAAAAATCCATAAAAAAAACTATGAAATTATATATATATATATATATTTTTTTGACATGTTCGTATAAGAGGAGGAAATAAATTCGACCTAGTGACTTCTATTTTTTTAAGCGTAATCCTAATCGATTGAGTTATCTTGAAAGTAACATAGATATTTTTTAAAACGAAACAAAAATAACTTTTCCAATTTTATATTATAATCCAGAATTGCTACGCAAAATCCATAGGCAAGTTCGTCAATTAGCACTCCGGACCCAAAAATTGCTCCAAAGTCCAGTCTCCTAAATCTTCGTTTCGAAGCTTTCTCTCTCTCTCTCTCTCTCTCTCTCTCTCTCACGTACGCACAGAAACAATTCGTTTTCAGTCACCGTAAATCGAACCGATCCAGCCCTCTAAACCTCATCTCTCTCTCTCTCTCTCTCTCTGTATAATGTCATTGAAGCCGATCAATTACGAGTTGGAGATCACGTGGCTCGGCTTCTGATCGGGGGACTCGGTGACAATCGACATTTTGAGTTCGAATGGGAACCGTGCCTTCAACGCCTAGAAGGAGCGGCAGCGCGCGGCCGCAGGACACGGCGGAGTACCTGATCGGGACCTTCGTCGGCGAGAAATCGTTCCCTATCTCCTCCGATTTCTGGCACAAACTCCTCGAGCTCCCTCTCAACCTTAACTGGCCCTCGCACCGTGTTCGGGGGGCCTGCGAGCTCTTCGGTAAGCAAATTTCCTATTAGTTTTTCTCGGAATTATTATTAATTTTCATTTCATAGCGTTTGACAGTGTAGGAATACGGTTGTTTAGAATTCGAACGCGCCCGAACTGTATTTGTAATTCGAAGTTTCTTGTGCTTGATTAAAGGATTTTAGGTGTCAATGTGAGTGAAATATTCGAGTTGTGAATCTATAAGTGCATATACTGATTTTTTCTCAGGAAAAAAAAGAAAAAAAGAAAAAGAAATAAAGAATAGGATGACTGATTTTTGTGCTATTCTTTAGCTTTATTAATTTATTAATTTTTCATATTTTGACTTTGGGTGTTGTTTTTTTTTTGTTCTCTACCTCTATGCAGCACAAAACAACCAATACACGAAGCATCTTGCAAAGATTTTGATCCACCTTTCTTGGTGTTTGCAAGAGTGTGTTTCGGCTTCCGGTGCTCCGTCCAATGTTTACGAAAAGGCTGTTAATGCCGTCTACATCTCATCTGTTTTCTTGAAGCACTTGATCGAAAATGCCAAAAACGATGACATTGAGGAGTTATATCTGTCCCTGGATGAAAAAGAACCTATTCCAAAGGATTTTATTCAAGGTAATTGATTTGTAATTGGGCATAACTTCTATATATTGGTTACTCTCTTTGGTTTGAAATGGTACGATTATTAATGGAAAAGATAAAAATATGTAGTGATCTTCCCGTAATGACATTTACTATATATTAGAGGCGGCACAGCTTTAATGTTTTGTTTTGAGCCTTGTCTTGTGTATTTTAGCTGCTTGTTTGATGGCTATCTTTTCTATTTATTGAAAAAAAAAAAAAAAAAAAGCATTGTGGGCCTCAAATTAATGTGTTTTATATGCAGATGAAAACATCGAGAATCTTGTTGTGCGTAGTGTGCTTAGCTTTATCAGCTCAGTAGATGTGAGGTACATGTGAGACTATTCTATTGGTTTTTGATGGTTGAAAATTATATATTTTGTTCCCCTGATTATTTGTTTGTGTCTTCACAAGTCCCAACACGTATTTCCTACACTTGGAGCTGCTTAATTTCATGCTGATTGCAATGTCGACTCAGCTTCTTTGTGGGCCATCTCCGGGACCAAAAGATGTGAACCCATTTATTGATGCAGCAATGGTTCAGGTTACAAGATTTTCAGCTTTATTAGTTAGCTCCAAATCTCCAGATATTTTCAATATATTGCCGGTGTCTTAGATTGTTACTGCTATTTTCAGGATGGCTCTTTGGTTAGTTTGGTTGTGCGAAAACTTCTGCTCAATTACATCTCTCAACCTCCCTTCAAAAGTGCAACTTATTCCATATTTTATGAAGGAAGTCAGCCTAGTGTTCTTCAAAGAGTCGGTTCTGCAGCTGGTATGCTGGTTTCTTTGATTCTCATATTCTTTCTATTTTGCTCCTACGAGCTTTAACTGGGAGTGCTACTGATAACAGATCAAATAGCATTATCTTGTGCTTTGTCTTCCATCAATTGTCCCAATCTTTTGCACCTTAATGTTTCTTTAGAATACTTTCACATCCTTTTCACCAATGCAAGATGATTTTTTTGAGCAATGTTCAAGGCTTACATCACTGACAGAAGCTTCTGTGGACATTGTACTCTTTTTCTTTGCAGCCAATTTTGTCTTATTGCCATTGAGTTATTTGGGCAGTTCAAGAGGTGAAGGTTCAAGAAGTCCATTGGCGGACTGCAGTCTCCTTGTGCTTCTTGTTCTCATTCATTATCATAAATGTGTTGTGAGCAACGAGTCCGTGACAGAGAGAATTGTTGATAGTGCTACTTCAGATTCTCTTCTGAAAGAAAATACACATTTTTCTGACAACCCTTACTGCAAGGCTTTGGAAAATGCCACGGATTTTGAATGTATGATACTAAATCTCATTTTTCAAATTTTTTTTTTTAAATTGCCAAGGCTGTCTTTGGTAAATCAGTGCCCTGCTTTGCAGTTGACCGTATAGATGTTGAGGGGAATGCACATATTGGTCCTGTAGTGAGGTTACCTTTTGCTGCTCTGTTCGATACTCTGGGCATGTGAGTGTGTATGCTTCCTTCTGTATCAGTGTTTGAGAGTTTAGACTTACTACTTGAGTTATATCATGTGAGATTACTCTGATTTTATCTGTGCTAGAATTTATTTTTGGGTTGAAATTGGATTTACACTTTTCAGTACATAGATTTCACTTGTTTTCTGTATGTTATCTAGGTGATACAGCATTCAGTATGATAATGAATTCAATGACATTTGAATGAAGTGTACTATGTTGCACCTACCATTTGCATTCATCAGCTGACCATATTTGGTTAAAATAGACTAATTTCATTAGCTTTCTTGATTACTACCAAATGAATCTTAATTATATTTTACCTTGTGCAATGTCTGCCGTGATTTGTCTTTTATGCTGGGTAGTCAGCAACTTAGTTCACCAATCTTGTTTTAGATTATCATGCATATCTTAATAGTGTTTAGGCTACTTTCCTTCTTATCCTGGGTTCAGAGGGTTGAAACCCTAGTTCTATGAGTCATTTTTATAGCGTCAAAACCCTAGCATTTGAAATCCAGGGTTCTTTTTCAGATTCTATCTTTGCCACTAGTGACATGGAAGCTTCATTCTTAAATATATTAATATTTTGCAATCGAAAATTTGTGTGCGTAAGAACCTGATATGGTTCAAGTCACAGCCATAGTCTTTATATTCTGGAAATATAAGAAGTTCTCACATCAAACAACAGAGGAATAGGTGTTGAACATATTTTTTTAATTGGTATGTCAGATATGCACCTGGTGGGCTTTGAACTCACATCTTCACCTTTCACCCCATCTCTTATGGGGAAAGGAGGTGTCATTTGAGTTAGAGCTCATTGGCCGGTGGTAAAGAAACTTGAAGAAGCTTTGCTGAACCTTATCCTGATAAAGATAGGATTACTCTTATTTAATTTTCAACAGGAAGAACAGTAAAATATGTATCATTATTTGGCTGCTTTTATTGCTAGGTGTACCTAGATTGTTGTGGCCATAACAATGAAGGTTGGAGCTATTTGGTACTTGCTGTTATTTTTCTTGTATTATTGTTAGGAAAATGTTTCTAACTTGTAAGGATACGAATTTTATCATGTGCTTTCTCAGGGTTTTGAATTTCATTGCATTTTTTTATTTTTTTTATTTTTTTATGTAGTTTTTTTTCCCTTTGGAGCTATAATAATATTTGAAACTGAAAGTATAAGTATGGTTCTAGTTTCTCTATCTTGTACAAAAATCAGAGATCATAAGATTGTAATAATTTAGGGTTTTGATGCTGCAGGTGCTTGGCTGATGAGGCTGCTGTCCTTTTGCTTTATTCATTACTGCAGGGGAACTCAGACTTTTTGGAGTATGTCTTGGTGCGGACTGATTTGGATACATTGGTATGGAGAAGCTGTTTAAGATTTTCAAAAGTATATAAAGAATGTTATATATTTATCATATATAAGTGGTGCAAAGAGCTTATGAAAACAGTTGTTGTCACTCTCTTTAAATATTATATTTTTAGATATATCATGTAAGTACTTATCAAAAATAAAAAAAATAAAAAATATGATATAAGTAATTTGCTCACCCTTGTGCTCAATTAAGTTCTTAGATTATATTTAATCAAGCAATCTGGTGTATTGTGTTTACTACTGATGTGGCATAGGTGCGGCAAAGCCTGATTCTGGTCTATGTTTTTGTGATGAAATTAACAGTTGATGCCCATTTTGGAAGCTCTATATGATGCACCTAGGAGGACAGCTAATCAAATCTACATGTTGCTGATTATACTTCTGATACTAAGTCAGGATTCTTCATTTAATGCAAGCATTCATAAGTTGGTAAGGATTGCATCTATTTGCCATTTGGCTTTTAGATAAGGATTGAATTTAATTTAGATTGTGTGGACAGATTCTGCCTGGTGTCTCATGGTACAAAGAACGCCTCCTTCAGCAGACATCTCTTGGTTCCCTGATGGTCATTATTCTCATAAGGACTGTGCAATATAATCTGTCTAAGTTGCGGGTAAGTCTTTAATGATCCATATTGCTGATCTGCTTATGTTCTACTTTTATGGTGACTTTATTGAATACAGTGTGTGCTGTAGCAGGCTGCATCTTTAACTTGAATTGAATTCAATTATGTGAAAATCCTTTTGGAAATATTCCACCATCTGAGGCCTGAGATTTGATATAATTTATTCAATTTGCCAATGTCCATTACAAGTGTTCGTTTTGATAGTTACGTACGAGTCAAGCACCTATATGAGATTGAACTTGTGACCTTACCCTCCTTCCATTTTTTATGGTGGGAGTAGATGTTTGGTTTGAAGGCTGTTGACGTACAAATGTATTGATGGATATATCAATTCAGACCTTTTTGCTAAGGGATGACAATGTGGTGTCTTCCTTAATCTAATCCCCTAGAAAATCCTCTACCATAAAGCCCCAAACCTTGGCTGGATATTTGTACTTCACCCATACCTGCCCCTAACCAGGTTAGGTCTATCCAGAACCCGTCCTAGAGGGCTGAGACTAGATGAGTTATGCAATTAATTGCTTTCTTTGGGTTCACTAAAGAATTAATGCATATATGCACCAATGCATACTAATTCTATATAGAAGATACCAGGCAATATATCAACTGCCATCCCAACCTGAAATAGGTTTGTAATCTTAATTCTGAAACCAATCCTAGCCATAAAATTCAGTCAGTTCTTTTTTCTTATAAGCGAATACTGTCCATCCCACCTTCGACCCTTATTGGCTACTGTTCTTTGGACAAAATAGCATACCCTTCCACAGGTGTGTATGGAGGGTGAGTTCAGGGGTTCAGAGCCCGTACAAGTGTGTATGGTTGTATTTACCTATTCCGAAAAGAAAAAAAAGCCCTCTGATAGATTGAATAGTTATTTAAAAATTTGACGTTTCACAACAACATTTCAAAAACAGTTTCCATTAATGTTTTCTTATAAGCATTTCACATCAAAGATTTTGTTGATGTGTAGCTGGATATCTAACTTTTAGCGAAATTCTTCCCATTATCATTTTTAAAATGTTCTATTGTACAGGATGTTTATCTCCATACAACTTGTCTAGCAACATTGGCAAACCTGGCACCTCATGTCCACCGTTTGAGTTCATATGCATCACAGAGGCTGGTCAGCCTTTTCTTTATGCTCTCGCGCAAGTAGGTTACTTCTGTTCCTTTTTAATTTTGCCAAACTTCATACTTATGTTCATATGTCATTATCTTATGATTGTTTCCTTTAATGTAATCCTGGATTTAGGTATAACAAATTAGCAGAGCTACGAGATAATAAGGTGCATATAGCCAAAGGCGACTCAATAAACTCTCTTTCAGATGATATGGTCTGTAACAGTTACAATTACAAATTTTATGCTATTTGGATGTTGCCCCTCCTTATACTTTATTTTGTTTGGCTAAGCAAGATGATTTTTGTTGCAGTCGACAGAGTTACATATATATACGGATTTCCTGAGACTTGTTCTTGAAATTTTAAATGCAATTTTGACTTATGCCTTGCCAAGGAATCCTGAGGTATCATCTTTTGGTTGAGGATTGAAGTGAGATAAATCTTCTTTAATTTCACATTTACACCTTTCATATTTTCTGAATTCCTCACTGTATGAAATGAGGCAGGTCGTATATGCTATAATGCACAGGCAGGAGGTCTTTCAGCCATTCAAGAATCATCCACGCTTCAACGAGCTGCTTGAAAACATTTATACTGTATGCTCCCTCATATTTATTGGAAATATTTTTGTTTATTCTTTGTCTTGGCAATCTTGCATTTTGTTACATGGCAAGCTTAGGTTGTAGGTTACTTACCCAACATTGTTTGATTTTATGCTATGCTTTCCTGAGTGCATTTGAAATTCATTTTCTCTTTTGGCTCTTTAGGTATTAGATTTTTTTAATAGTCGCATGGATGCCCAAAGTACAGATGGTGAATGGTCAGTAGAGAAAGTACTACAACTCATAATTATTAACTGCCGATCTTGGCGGGGTGAGGGAATGAAGGTAATGGAAATGGAAAAAGGATGGTAGAATTAGTGGTCCAGTCTAAACTGGGAATGTTATCCAAAGGATTAACATGCCGTTGTTCTCACAGATGTTCACGCAATTACGCTTCACTTATGAACAAGAGAGTCATCCGGAAGAGTTCTTTATTCCTTACGTGTGGCAGCTAGTTTTATCCCATTGGTATTGTTCCTGCATCCTCTCCAAGTACTATTTTATAAAATTCTACTCAACTAAGCCATGATCCAACTGCGCTGCATGATCATGTTGGTTTTTGAATTTCGTAACCTCATTTGAATAATTATCGCGGAGGTTCATTCCTCATTTCTAATAAACTGGAGGTCGCATGTCCGTTTTAATGAATCTTGTTTTGATTTTTAGTTTTTTCATTTGTCTGCTATATGCGGTTCTTATATGTATCACTGATTCCTTTGTTCTTTCCTACTCCCTTTCTTCAGTGGATTCGGCTTCAATTCAGAAGTCATAAATTTGTTTCCAGTTGATCCACCTGTAGAAGTAAGTATCTGGATACATTTTTATGAAGTTGACTTATAATCTAATAGTGTAGTTAGATATCTTTTCTAATAGAAGTTTAATAATTATGTTCCTTTTACTTTTAAACATGTGGGTTGAATATATACATATGCACATATATATCAAAATATAAATAAGAGTGAGAGATAGCCTTAGGAAATAGTAAGGAGCTTTTGATATATAATATATGAATTTTTTTTTTTTTTTTTTTTTTCAGAAATAGAACTTTGACTCTAGCTTTTTCCTAGTATGAAATATCTCTTAACAATATTGAAGCAGATGGCTAGGTGCAAGGAAATTTAGTCTAGTAATATTATAATCTTCTTTCTCTGTACTTATCAAAAAAGAAAAAGAAAAGAAATCTTCTTTCTCTTTAATGTATGCTACCGGTTTCCTTCACATATCGTTTGATTGTTATTTTGCATGACACACTAATTCTTGGATGCAGAAGCAAGAAAATGAAGAAGTGGTAAGTAGTAAGTACCAAAATGGAGAGTTGAGCATGCACGGACTTCTCCTTGATCCGTAGGTGGTGCAATATATAATATCACCACCAGAAAGATTCATGTTAATTGGTGCATATGTAAATATATGAAATAGTAGAATATGTATTCTTCTCATTCTTTCTGTTCATATGTTTGCTACACTGTAGAGGCCCTTTTCCACACGGAAATTTGAGATAATCTATGTAATGAATAAGAGATGACGCTTATTAACCGAGAAAAGAAAATAATAATAAGAGAATTAGAGCCGATGCTCAATTCTACTTCAATACGGTTGTTGGAGCTCAATTTACTCAACTTCATTCCATTGGTTTGAGTGTATGAAGTCTTGGAGTAGTAGCAAGGTTGGATATGGATGTATTAATTCAAATTGAATTGCGATATAACGTACTATTGCAATCCACTTGTGCATTTTATAGTCAACGTTAGACGCTTTGCTATATTGCAACATTAAGCATTAAATTAGATAGAATAGTATCAATTGAGCTTGTTTTACTGTCATGCGACAATCCACGACGATTTTAGATGGATAAATGAAGAGCACCTTCAAAGGCTATTAAAATTTCTTCATTCGTTATAGATGTAAAGGTGTACGCTGAGATTTCCCATTTGAATTGATAAATTCCTATGCTTTGATTCACTGAAATTGGTTTACACTATTTACTTCCGAAGTACATGGAACTATATTGTTTTATTCATCGGTTCTAAAGTAGCAAAATCTGAGTCTACACAAGGGTTCCACCCTTCACATACTCGGTGAAAGCGAGTGCAACCAAACCCAACATGGCAAACCTCCCATTCCACATCTCAGCATCTGAAGTCATAAACCCTTTTGACTTGGACTCCACGCTCACCCCTTTGAACAAAGGAATCAGAGATGCAAATGATAGCAGAATGGTGGTTCCTACGAACCATGGGATCCCGCCGTTAGATATCTGAGTAAACACGTCCTGGCCCCTGGATAGCTCTACCGCCATTGCTGCAACGAAGCCAACCATGGCTAGCCTGCCGTTGATCCTCTCCGGTGCGGGCCCACTGAATGCCAACACGTCAGAGAACTTCGTGCTCACCTGCTTATACCAAAACACGTTGTCAAATCAAAATGCATGGTACAACGACGGTGTACAAATGGTTATATCCTACAGCACTAGAGTTATTTCTACCTTAGGTTTAAGTGGCGCCTGTGGTATCGGTGGTGGAGTAGCCGCAACAGGTGTTGGCTGCTCTTGCTTGTCTTCCTGTAAGCCAAGGAAATGGACGGTTAGGATCATTTCTTGCACTTGGTTAAGCTATAACCTGAGAAAATAATAATAATAATAAGAGAAGCTTGAGACTCTACGTACCTCTGCCATGGACCGCACACGCACGGTAGCATTCCTAGGCAAACGTCGCACATAAGTACTGGGAAGAAACTGGTTCACCCTAGACCCAGTGGCCAAACGGGTCACAGGGGTGGCCAAGTAGGATTGCATTGCAGCCGAAGTAATCATCATGAATGCTTAGTGGAACAAATGCTAAATTATGTAGTGGAGAAATGTGAACTTGGAACTAATGCCTATTTGTGAGTGTGGATATCGCACTTCCACGAGAGTACGAGTGCGTATATATAGTGTGCCAGGGCAGGCAGAGGGGTGGATATTTAGGATCCACGTCCTCCTATATACATTTTGAAAAGCTCATTGGTTCACGTGGGTTCGTTTGTCCACACATGATGCTGTAAGCGGCGTGGCCCTCAAAAGCACCGCTGCATTCCACTTTGTGAGTTTGTGGCCAAAATGGTTCCAAGCTTTCTCTTTTCAACGGACTAGTACATTCCAGATTTTACCCCTCACAGATTATGTGGCTCAGTTTTCTGTTGTTGGCCAATGGGGCTAATTTTATCTAGAATAGAATTAATTGAAGGGTTAAATACCTCATACTTTCTTGGGGTTTTGTTAACTTTATTATTTTTTTTTTTTGGAATTTTATTTTTATCACAGGAAGTTCTTGTGATTTTGATAATAGACCAAGTTAGTCATCCGTCAGTTAACCGTTAGTTGACTTAACGGAATTCTACGTAGACCAATCAAATGTTGACACGTGACACCTATTTAATTTTTTTTTTAATTAAAAAAAATGTATTTTCGAAAAAAAAACAAACAAAAAAGAAAAGAAAAACAATTGGGGGTGGCTTGGCCATTTGGGGGTGGCCGAAACCACCCCCAATGGTGGTTGGAGGTGGTTTCGGCCACCCCCTAAGCTCCATGAAGGTGGCCGAGCCACCCCCAGGACCCACTGGGGGTGGTTTCGGCCACCCCTTGGGCACCAAAGAGCCACCCCCAATTGTTTTTTTTTTTTTTGAAAATACTTTTTTTTTTATTAAAAAAAAATTAAATAGGTGCCACGTGTCAACATTTGATTGGTCCACGTGGAATTTCGTTAAGTTAATTAACGGTCAATTGACGGAGGACTAACTTGATCTATTATCAAAACCACATGGACCTCCTGTGATAAAAATGAAACTCCAAGAAGAAAAAAATAAAGTTGGCAAACCCCAGGGAGGTATGAGGTATTTAACCCTTAATTGAATTCTTTCTTGAGGAAACTGCTTCAGAGCCTATAAAAGGACAAGCTGGTAATGAACTTTGTCGACTAATATCAGAATGTAAATCTCAACCAAACAAACATATACAATCAACATTTCAATAGGATTAGAGAGTAACAGTACCTTGCCAATATTCAAGATCTCGTTATCATGATTATGTCCGTAAACATTTCCGGTATCAAAGATCCTTGTATAAGTTGGGAAGATATCATACAGTGTGATATAGTGGAAAACTAAGTAACCACAATAGAAGCATCTTGCTTATTCTTCTGACCAAAAAGCATGTACGCTTGAGAAAGATAAAACTTAATTCTCTAATTTGATAATAATTCAATTGAGTTTCTGTTTTAGCTAACAAACTAAACACACACACACACACACACATATATATATATATATATATATAAAAGAAAAAAAATACTTGTAGAGAAAGTAAATATAATCCTAGTAGCAATAGTAAACCTAGCTAATCTTAATAAAGAAATGAAATCATTAAAGTAAATCTAATCATATTAAAGAAAAGAAATAAAGTCCTAATAAAAAAAAAATCTATAAATAAAATCCTAATCAAATAAAATTAAATCATAATTCTAAAATAGAAAATTAAATATAATTGAAAATCAATTTGAATCATGACAAATAATTCCTTTTATACTTCCATTGTGTGAGAATGAGTAAAATTATGATCAAACGACACTGTTCCAATATTATTTTTGACATTTTTCTTATTTTCGTTTTCACCGAAAATATATGTAAATGTCATCCTACATCAAACACCCCCACTTGAAAAAAACTCGTCCTTGAGTTTTCTTTGGGACATGGCACGCGTGGCTCCTTCGAAGAAATGTAGTTGGAGAAATCTACATAAATATCACCAAGACACAATTTTTCCTTTTTGTCTACTCCATAAAAATTCCTCCTACGATTTCTAGCTCTTGGATGCCAATTTTGGTGCTGATCATGATGAGTTGCACCTGTGGTTGGGGAGGTTGTGCTTGTTCTTCCACTGGTGTAGATGTTGGAACCAATGATTGTGGCTGCACATATTTTTTCTCTGATGGCAACTCTACTTTTTCAACCAAATTAACAGTCTCCACATCCTTTTCACCATAATTAATATTTTCTTCATAGGTGAAGTGCCTATTTGAAGATTTATATGAATATGGTTACGGACAAGTCGAATGTGATCGACTTATATCATCATCAAAGTACTTGTCAACAAAAGGAATCTAAACGGGTTTCACTTGGATGCCATCGTCATCCTAGGAATCATTGTCCCTCTGATTCCAAAGAGAACCCATCTGCATGTGTTCCAATGTCTCCCACAATTGGCGCAACTTCTGTTGTACCATTTGCTGGAACTCTTGCAATTCGGCTCTCCAAACAATCTCTGATCGCTTGATGTATCGTTGGTAGTTGGATCTTAAAACACCTCTCTAACGAACGACTTTGTTATAGAAGTTGTTATTGTAGTACAAGTTGGCCATCGAATCCGGATAATGCCGGCTCGGATACCCCATGAATTCGGCTTTCAAAAGAGCCCCCTCTCCTACTGAAGCACTACAAGGGGGTGAACAGGTCTTTGGGGCGTTTGGAGTCCAAAATTTTCAAAGATCTAAAGTGGGAATATTTGTTGTAGCCAGTGGAGCTTTTTTCGACCCTAAAGGTGTCGACGCTAATAGTCCGACCCTAATGATCAAATGTTTGATTATCAGGGTCCACTTAAAAGTCGACCCTAATGATCACTTTTAGCGTCCACTTTATCGACCCTAAAAGTCACAATGTTTTGACCCTAAAGATGATGTACACGGAAGCGAAAGTCGACCCTAATAGGCAAGCATTAGGGTCCACTTTTAGTTAACCATTAGGGTCCACTTTGTCGACCCTAATGGTCCTTAAAAAAAATAATAATAATAACTATCAGCGTCCAAACTAAAGTGGACGCTGATAGTTAACCATTAGCGTCCACAAAGTGGACCCTAATGGTCCTCAAAATTTTTTTATTTTTTTATTTTTTAAAAAAAAAAAATTAACTATCAGCGTCCAAACCAAAGTGGACGCTAATAGTTAACCATTAGCGTCCACAAAGTGGACCCTAATGGTCCTCAAAAATTAAAAAAATAAATAAAAAATAAAAAAAATAAAAAAATAAAAAATAAAAAATTAACTATTAGCGTCCAAACCAAAGTGGACGCTAATAGTTAACCATTAGCGTCCACAAAGTGGACCCTAATGGTCCTAAAAAAATTAAAAAAAAAAATCTGCGATCGATCGCACTCCAAGTGCGATCGATCGCAGTACCAGTAGGTTTTCGACATTTTGCGATCGATCGCAGTTGGAGTGCGATCGATCGCAAAATATAAAAAACCTACTTGAAAACTCTCTGGTACTGCGATCGATCGCACTCCAAGTGCGATCGATCGCAGAACCAGGGAACACTGGTATGAGTAACATACATCGGCTAACACCTAACCACAATACTTCTAACATATATCAATAACAGTCCCACTAATACATGTTAACTCCAATATAATGAAGTAACAAAGTGAGACATCTACAATCCCAAGACAATCATTGAAAAAATGCCCGCCAGCCCCCATTAAACATGACTCTTACAAAGGCTATCAAGTCAAATCCCAGTCACAGCCAAAATAGTGCATAAAAAAAGCCAAAATAGTCAAATCCCAGTCACAACCAAACTAAATTGGCAAGCAATAAAAAAAGGTGGTCCTCTCATCCAACCTAGCGTTGGGCAGGTTTCAAATCATCTCTTTTATATAATTTTTGGTGAGTAGGGGGAAGGGTGCCTTCCCTGTAGATTTTGACAGTTACAGGCAGCAAAGAGACATTAAAACAGCTACAATATAAACTTTCTTAACCCACATTTGCCTATATTATAACAAAAACCTACTATCATTGTTTGTTGAAACTGACACCACAATCCCTATGGACCGCCAAGATTAAACGACCACACACACATGTACCTACTGGAAAATTTGGGATGCTTGAGAATTCAACCACAAGAATTCAACCACAAGAACAGCTTTACATTGAATAGCTATAGATGCTTGAGAATTTGGGATGAGTGCTTGTTAAGCAACCACAAGGTCTAAGGATTGGAAGCAGCTGTTTATTTCAACTAGTCTATTTCAATTGCCCATTTTAATCAACAAATCTACTAATCTTGTTTAAGAAATTATTAATGTTGTCAAAAGCATTCACTTTGTTCTCATCATCTGTTAAAAAGATTGTTGACTAAACAAATGAAGTAAAAGAGCAAAGTAGTTAGGGAGGATTAATTCGATTTATCCTCATATTATAAATCCAAAGAGAGAGAGAGAGAGAGAGAGATGAAGAAAGAGTGGGAAAGAGGGAAGGAAGAGCTACTTAATGAAGCTATTAAGTTTAAAATCAATAATAATTAAATTATTACATATCAGACCTAACAAAAGTATTTACCTGAGATAAAATTTTAGCACATTCAGCCATTGAAGACAATTCTCTCCGCTGTGATGCTGCATCAAAACGAGCAAGCAATCTGTTCTCCAGTTCTACACAAGGACAAACACCACTGAAAAGGATAAGAAAGCCTATGACTCCAAGCGATTTTAGGTCTCCTGGGCTGCTGTTGAACTCCATCAAATACTGCAGAGATTAAATTAATAATGCAGTTAGCACGTTCTAACAAAGGATATCATAAACTAAATGATCAATTGACAATACCTTTATAAGCTCTATTGTTTGACTAGCAGTTTCTCGCTGAGCATCTGCACTCTGACAAGAAAACGCCATATAAATGAAAACATAAAATAACAAAGTTTCAATAGAGATGGTGATAAAATTGTATTAACTACAAGGATCATAAGCATATGGCAATGAAGCATGGGAAAACTCTACCTGCAAATGATCTCCGATCTTTGCAGCAGTCTGTCCAACACTTGAAATACGTGAGTCCAACCTTGCAAAGCTATCAAACAATCCATCTACACCTTTTTCCAGCTGAAAAAGAAAAAATACAGACAACCATCATTTTTTTTTTTATAAGCAAAGCAAATTCATTAAAAGCACAAGGGACATATAACCATCATATGTAACTCAATTTTCAGATTCATGGGAAAACTCATTACATGTATCACAATTCAAAGCAACACTTCAGTTAACTAACCTCAGCGAGTGTCTTGCGGTGCTTAGAATCTTGGACAGAGACCTCCTTCTTGAGATTAATTACTCAAGCGGCTATCGAGCGCAATCCACCCTCTTTGGTTCATTCTGAATCAATCAAACACTAAGTTTCATCAATCCAAACCTGTCCTGCAGCACTTACTTTCTAGTACTACTCTCACACACCTCATTGAAGAAGAATAGAATTAAAGCATAAAACAGGGAAATGCATGTGGTTTTCTCAATTGTGTGTGTGCACCCAATAAAACCCATCGGCAGTGGCACTAAATATTAATCAATTCTCTCGGCTCAGATTTCATCCCGCTAATTATGCGGATCTAGGCATGCAAACTCCCCCAAGTCAAATAAACACATCACGTGTCCGGCCGATGCTTTCACTTGCCTCAACTGTGGTGTGCACGATGGAGTTGGATTTCATTGACCTTCACCAACTGTTGACTTCTACAATTAGACTTAGTCCCCCTACTACTTCACTGCTTTGCAAGGGCGGGCCATCAACTCAACTAATCCGCCGGTGGCATTTATTTGATTTTGTTTAAATATTCATTTTTATAAAAGTGGCATCATTAATTTACCATACATTGTCTTTTAACTAACTAAAAAGATTCCAAGTTTCCAAAATTAATTACCCTTCCTAGGCAAAAAGTCAAGCACATGAAATGCATTAATTTTTCAAATAAAATAAAGAATAAGTTAAGTTTTTCTGAAATTGCATACATTAACTTCACAAAATAGACAATATTTTAGTCATCTCAAAACAACGCGTCAAATGAAAAATCACACTACAAGTTCCAAACCTAAATCTCTAAGCACATCTCTCACAGTAAATCATCGAATTAATTACCAAAACAGAAATGTGTAAGACTAACAAGACCTAGCTGAAATTGAAGACCTTGGAAGACAATAAGCAAATCTGCATAACATAAATTGATGCGTTTTGAAGCCTACCTTAAAGTCATCCACATCAAGAATGAGTGGGAGAGAGCTAACAGCTGAGGATTTTGAGGCTTTATCGTTCTTGACAGCATCTCTGCTATCTTTCATCTGTAACAAGTCAAATAACTCATAAGAAGCATAAGAATGGGATCGCACAATTTGAAGCTCGCGGGTAATGCAATTGAAAATAATCTAAACTGGCAATTCCTTCAACAAAGATAACAAATTCATGACAAAATTAAATATAATGGGATAATTATATAATAAAATAAACGTTTTCTTTAATTAGTCTGATCTCGTAGAGAGCAAAAACGGAAATAGCACCTCTATGCGGCCTGAATGAGCGAGAGAGACACTGACAGAAACGGTCGCCGAGGGTTTGATTGCCCCTTCACTGCTTGGATGGGTTTAGATCGACGGAGATAGCTACCGGAGAGAGTTGAGTGCGCCGGAGAGTGATAGGAGGGCCGGAGAGAGAGCTGCCGGAGAGAGAAACGTGCGCTGAGTGAGAGAGATCGAGAGAGAGAGAGAGAGAGTGATGAAGGGGGTGGGACTTTGGGGTTAGGGATTTGGATCAAACAAATATGGTCTGAACTTTTCAGAAAACATAAAAAAATGGTTTGAAAATTTCATAATATTAGCGCCAATTTCAGATATCCCGCCACTGGATGGCGCTTATTTTTCGCACTCAATAGGGGCGACTAAGGTCGCCCCTAATGAGCCTCAAAATTTTTTTTTAAAAAAAAAAAAAATTATACTTATAATTTTTAATTTTTATTTATTTTATTTATTTTTGTTTTTCTTTATTTTCTCCTGTAATATGTTTTTATTATTATAATATTAACTAATAATTTCCGTTTAATAAAGATCATTAAGTTGATATTTATCTTATAATTAATTCTAAGATCAATACAAAATTCAAAGATAATATAAGATCAATATAACTAATGCACTAAGATAATATAAAAAACTTATAGTTCAATTAAATGTTCGATTGAACCTTCAATTGTATTCAGTTTGATCGATCAATTGATCTTATCATGATCAATCTAACTAATTCATTAGGATCAATCGGATGTTTGATCGATCAATTGATTCTATTACAGTCAATCGAACTAATTCACTAGGATCGATTGGATTTTCGATCAAATATTTGATCTTATCACGATCAATCAAACTAATTCACTAGGATCGATTGGATGTTTGATCGATCGGATTTTCGATCGAACATTTGATTGATCATTTGATTCTATCACGATCAATCGAACTAATTCACTTTGATCGATCGGATTTTTGATCAGATGTTTGATCCTATCACAATCAATCGAACTAATTCACTATGATCAATCAGATGTTTGATCGATCATTTGATCTTATCACGATCAATCGAACTAATTCACTAGGATCGATTGGATTTTCGATCAGATGTTTGATCTTATCACGATCAATCAAACTAATTCACTAGGATCGATTGGATGTTTGATCGATCGGATTTTCGATCGAACATTTGATTGATCATTTGATTCTATCACGATCAATCGAACTAATTCACTTGGATCGATCGGATTTTTGATCAGATGTTTGATCCTATCACAATCAATCGAACTAATTCACTATGATCAATCAGATGTTTGATCGATCATTTGATCTTATCACGATCAATCAAACTAATTCACTAGGATCGATCGGATGTTCGATCGAACATTTGATCTTATCACGATCAATCGAACTAATTCATTGGGATCGATCGGATGTTTGATCGATCATTTAATCTTATCACGATCAATCGAATTAATTCAATTTCAATTTCAATTGTTTCAATCATTTGATCTTATCATAATCAATCGAATTAATTCATTATGATTGATCGGATATTCGATCAATCCTTCAATTTCAATTGTTTCAAGTTTGATCTAGGACCAAACGGATGTTTGAACGAACCTTTAATTTGTTTGAAGTTTGATCAATCATTTGATCCTATCACGATCGATCGAATATCTGATAATTTATATAAAATAAATAATGACATATTATCGGAGGTAAATTTTTGGGAAATAACATTTTATAACTAATACACTAATATAATATAAAATGCTTAGAGTTGAACTGAATCTTCGATCGAACTAATTTTTCATTTTTTATTAGAGTTTAATTTTATAAAAGTTTTAATTTCAAATTAAGAGAGAATTTATAATTTTATAAAAGTTTATTTTTATTTTTTAGAAAATTTATAATTTATAATTTATAATTTTATAATTTTATAAATTTTATAAAATTTAAAATTTAAAATTTAAAATTTCATTTTTTTCAGATCATTAATTTTATTTTATTTTTATTTTTCTACATACTCTTTAGCGTCCACAAAGTCGACCCTAATACTTAACTATTAGGGGCGACTTTCAAAGTCGACCCTAATACTTAAATATTAGCGTCCACTTTTAGTGGACGCTATTAGTCATCAATTTATTTTTTTAATTTTTTTTTAATTTTTTTTACCTACTCTTTAGGGGCGATAAAGTCGCCCCTAATAGTTAAGCATTAGGGTCGACTTTCAAAGTCGACCCTAATGATGGGTCTTTAGCGTCCACTTTTAGTGGACGCTATTGGTCATCAATTTATTTTTTTATTTATATTTTTTTTTATACTCTTTAGGGGCGATAAAGTCGCCCCTAATAGTTAAGCATTAGGGTCGACTTTAAAGTCGACCCTAATGATGGGTCTTTAGCGTCCACTTTTAGTGGACGCTATTGGTCATCAATTTATTTTTTTATTTATTTTTTATTTTTTTTACCTACTCTTTAGGGGCGATAAAGTCGCCCCTAATAGTTAAGCATTAGGGTCGACTTTCAAAGTCGACCCTAATGACGGGTCTTTAGCGTCCACTTTTAGTGGACGCTATTGGTCATCAATTTATTTTTTTATTTATTTTTTTATTTTTTTTACCTACTCTTTAGGGGCGATAAAGTCGCCCCTAATAGTTAAGCATTAGGGTCGACTTTCAAAGTCGACCCTAATGATGGGTCTTTAGCGTCCACTTTTAGTGGACGCTATTGCTCATCAATTTTAATTTTTAATTTTTTTTTTTTAATTTTTTCTACGTACCCTTTAGGGTCGACTTAAGTGGACGCTATTGGTGTACTATCAGGGTCGACTAATTTGGACGCTAAAAGTTTTTTTTTGGCCCCTTAAATTTTTCGCGCCCCTTTAATAATTCCCGCGTGTATATTAGGGTCGACTTATTAGCGTCCACTGTAAAGTGGACGCTAATAGTAACCCTTTCGACCCATTATTAGCGTCCACTTTTATGTGGACGCTAATAAGTAACTATTAGGGGCGACTTTTAAAAGTCGCCCCTAATAGTTGAGTATTAGGGGCGACTATAAAGTCGCCCCTAATAAGTCGCCCCTGATGAGTCAGTTTCTTGTAGTGTCTATAAACAGACATGTTTCCCATGCAATATTTCTCACCCATCACCATTAAAAAGTAGGTTTCTAATGGTCGATCCTTCAGCACTTGCATTGACTCAAGAAAGCCACCATTGACCAAGAGTAATATACCAAACCCACCTAATTAAAAATAAATATAAATAAAAAATAAATAAAAAAAAGAGGCCAAACAATTTCTGAATACAAAACGTAAAGGATATCTACAAGAAAAGAAATGCTATGCATGATTCATTTGTAAGATGAGATTGGCTAAATATGAGAAAAATATTAACCCCTATAATTTCTTATTTTTAAGAGAAATATGAAGGGTCAATAAGTTCTTTATATTTGATCCATATTTTCTTACAAATTCAATAGATCAATTATTAAATTTGTGAAGTCCACTGTTGACTTATGTGAAGTCTACATAAGTCCATAAATCCAATAATTGATTTGTAAGATGAAATAGGCTAAATATGAAGAAAAAAAATTGACCTATAACATTTCTCTATTTTTAAATGTGCATTATCTTACGTGGAAGTGAATCACCATTAAATACTACATATATTTTTATTTATAATTTTATTCAATGATAATTTTTACTACAACATAAAAGAACGAACGCTTCAAAATTTCTGTAGTATTTTTTCGTTTAAATCCAAGCAATCTTGATTTCAAATTCCTAAAGAGATAGGCAAGGAAAATGGGCGTATTTTGTTTGGATAAGAATGAATACTTTTCATTAATTTCCACTACCTACTACTATTCCAAGTCTTTATATATGCCACTTCCATTCGTCAATGCATATCATCAAAACTACGCTCTCTATAATGCATAAGTCATACGTCATTCTATTATTTTCAAATGATAATAAGCCCGATGTGTATGGATTGAATAAGGCTTCAAGTCACTTTTATATTCATCTTATATCACTTTAAAAATGATGTGGTTTTTAAAATTATCGTTGAGTTTGTGATTCATCATTATTAAATTTTGATCAAATGGTAATTTTAAAAGACACCTCATTCATAGAGTGACACAAAAGTGACTTATAGAATTACTCGTGTGAATTCACTACACCCAGACGAGTAATACTAGAAGTCATCTTTGTATCCCTATTGTGTTACTCAAAAAATAATGTGACTTTCAAAATCACCATTGGCCTGATGATTGATTTTTTTTTTTTTTTTGACATGTCCGCACAAGAGGGGAGAGGGGGATTCGAACAAGTAACCTACGCTTCATTAGGCGTGGTCCCAGCGGATTGAACTACCTCTTGGGGACAGCCTTATGATTGATTATTATTGAATTTTGATCAAATTGTAACTAAGCCACCTCATTTTTAGAGTGACATAAAAGTAACTTATAGAATTACACCATCTGGACTCCTACGCATCATCCACGGTTTTAGAGTGGATTTTAATTCGGTGCTTCAATTTGGTTTTTAATTGACCAAATTAATCACCTCTTACAAATATGTTACGGCATTGAAGGAATCAATTAAGAACAAAGAAGAAGCAACCAAAACGTGGTTAAAAAGTCTGCATTAGTTGTTGAAGAAACTTGGTACAATTTTTATATTCAATCCATAACCACTCAAGACTTGGTGTAGCAGGCCCAATCTTGACCCTTTCCGTATATATCGAGTATCTATAAATACACATGTTTCCCATTCAATATTTCTAAGTACCTATCCCCAAAGCAATATCATAGAAGAGAAGTAAAGCACAGAGTGTACTTGGATATGATGAAAGGAGTCCATTTCCTTGCAATTGTTGCTCTCTTGTCACTTGCATCCTCCTTTGTCTCT
>NC_081544.1:23509718-23515983 GCF_901000735.1 Corylus avellana
TTCCTTAATCTAATCCCCTAGAAAATCCTCTACCAAAAAGCCCCAAACCTTGGCTGGATATTTGTACTTCACCCATACCTGCCCCTAACCAGGTTAGGTCTATCCAGAACCCGTCCTAGAGGGCTGAGACTAGATGAGTTATGCAATTAATTGCTTTCTTTGGGTTCATTAAAGAATTAATTCATATGTGCACCAATGCATACTAATTCTATATAGAAGATACCAGGCAATATATCAATTGCCATCCCAACCTGAAATAGGTTTGTAATCTTAATTCTGAAACCAATCCTAGCCATAAAATTCAGTCAGTTCTTTTTTCTTATAAGCGAATCCTGTCCATCCCACCTTCGACCCTTATTGGCTACTGTTCTTTGGACGAAATAGCATACCCTTCCACAGGTGTGTATGGAGGGTGAGTTCAGGGGTTCAGAGCCCGTACAAGTGTGTATGGTTGTATTTACTTATTCCGAAAAGAAAAAAAAGCCCTCTGATAGATTGAATAGTTATTTAAAAATTTGACGTTTCACAACAGCATTTCAAAAACAGTTTCCATTAATGTTTTCTTATAAGCATTTCACATCAAAGATTTTGTTGATGTGTAGCTGGATATCTAACTTTTAGCGAAATTCTTTCCATTATCATTTTTACAGGATGTTTATCTCCATACAACTTGTCTAGCAACATTGGCAAACCTGGCACCTCATGTCCACCGTTTGAGTTCATATGCATCACAGAGGCTGGTCAGCCTTTTCTTTATGCTCTCGCGCAAGTAGGTTACTTCTGTTCCTTTTTAATTTTGCCAAACTTCATACTTATGTTCATATGTCATTATCTTATGATTGTTTCCTTTAATGTAATCCTGGATTTAGGTATAACAAATTAGCAGAGCTACGAGATAATAAGGTGCATATAGCCAAAGGCGACTCAATAACCTCTCTTTCAGATGATATGGTCTGTAACAGTTACAATTACAAATTTTATGCTATTTGGATGTTGCCCCTCCTTATACTTTATTTTGTTTGGCTAAGCGAGATGATTTTTGTTGCAGTCGACAGAGTTACATATATATACGGATTTCCTGAGACTTGTTCTTGAAATTTTAAATGCAATTTTGACTTATGCCTTGCCAAGGAATCCTGAGGTATCATCTTTTGGTTGAGGATTGAAGTGAGATAAATCTTCTTTAATTTCACATTTACACCTTTCATATTTTCTGAATTCCTCACTGTATGAAATGAGGCAGGTCGTATATGCTATAATGCACAGGCAGGAGGTCTTTCAGCCATTCAAGAATCATCCACGCTTCAACGAGCTGCTTGAAAACATTTATACTGTATGCTCCCTCATATTTATTGGAAATATTTTTGTTTATTCTTTGTCTTGGCAATCTTGCATTTTGTTACATGGCAAGCTTAGGTTGTAGATTACTTACCCAACAATGTTTGATTTTATGCTATGCTTTCCTGAGTGCATTTGAAATTCATTTTCTCTTTTGGCTCTTTAGGTATTAGATTTTTTTAATAGTCGCATGGATGCCCAAAGTACAGATGGTGAATGGTCAGTAGAGAAAGTACTACAACTCATAATTATTAACTGCCGATCTTGGCGGGGTGAGGGAATGAAGGTAATGGAAATGGAAAAAAGATGGTAGAATTAGTGGTCCAGTCTAAACTGGGAATGTTATCCAAAGGATTAACATGCCGTTGTTCTGACAGATGTTCACGCAATTACGCTTCACTTATGAACAAGAGAGTCATCCGGAAGAGTTCTTTATTCCTTACGTGTGGCAGCTAGTTTTATCCCATTGGTATTGTTCCTGCATCCTCTCCAATACTATTTTATAAAATTCTACTCAACTAAGCCATGATCCAACTGCGCTGCATGATCATGTTGGTTTTTGAATTTCTTAACCTCATTTGAATAATTATCACGGAGGTTCATTCCTCATTTCTAATAAACTGGAGGTCGCATGTCCGTTTTAATGAATCTTGTTTTGATTTTTAGTTTTTTCATTTGTCTGCTATATGCGGTTCTTATATGTATCACTGATTCCTTTGTTCTTTCCTACTCCCTTTCTTCAGTGGATTCGGCTTCAATTCAGAAGTCATAAATTTGTTTCCAGTTGATCCACCTGTAGAAGTAAGTATCTGGATACATTTTTATGAAGTTGTCTTATAATCTAATAGTGTAGTTAGATATCTTTTCTAATAGAAGTTTAATAATTATGTTCCTTTTACTTTTAAACATGTGGGTTGAATATATACATATGCACATATATATCAAAATATAAATAAGAGTGAGAGATAGCCTTAGGAAATAGTAAGGAGCTTTTGATATATAATATATGAATTTTTTTTTTTTTTTTTTTTTTCAGAAATAGAACTTTGACTCTAGCTTTTTCCTAGTATGAAATATCTCTTAACAATATTGAAGCAGATGGCTAGGTGCAAGGAAATTTAGTCTAGTAATATTATAATCTTCTTTCTCTGTACTTATCAAAAAAGAAAAAGAAAAGAAATCTTCTTTCTCTTTAATGTATGCTACCGGTTTCCTTCACATATCGTTTGATTGTTATTTTGCATGACACACTAATTCTTGGATGCAGAAGCAAGAAAATGAAGAAGTGGTAAGTAGTAAGTACCAAAATGGAGAGTTGAGCATGCACGGACTTCTCCTTGATCCGTAGGTGGTGCAATATATAATATCACCACCAGAAAGATTCATGTTAATTGGTGCATATGTAAATATATGAAATAGTAGAATATGTATTCTTCTCATTCTTTCTGTTCATATGTTTGCTACACTGTAGAGGCCCTTTTCCACACGGAAATTTGAGATAATCTATGTAATGAATAAGAGATGACGCTTATTAACCGAGAAAAGAAAATAATAATAAGAGAATTAGAGCCGATGCTCAATTCTACTTCAATACGGTTGTTGGAGCTCAATTTACTCAACTTCATTCCATTGGTTTGAGTGTATGAAGTCTTGGAGTAGTAGCAAGGTTGGATATGGATGTATTAATTCAAATTGAATTGCGATATAACGTACTATTGCAATCCACTTGTGCATTTTATAGTCAACGTTAGACGCTTTGCTATATTGCAACATTAAGCATTAAATTAGATAGAATAGTATCAATTGAGCTTGTTTTACTGTCATGCGACAATCCACGACGATTTTAGATGGATAAATGAAGAGCACCTTCAAAGGCTATTAAAATTTCTTCATTCGTTATAGATGTAAAGGTGTACGCTGAGATTTCCCATTTGAATTGATAAATTCCTATGCTTTGATTCACTGAAATTGGTTTACACTATTTACTTCCGAAGTACATGGAACTATATTGTTTTATTCATCGGTTCTAAAGTAGCAAAATCTGAGTCTACACAAGGGTTCCACCCTTCACATACTCGGTGAAAGCGAGTGCAACCAAACCCAACATGGCAAACCTCCCATTCCACATCTCAGCATCTGAAGTCATGAACCCTTTTGACTTGGACTCCACGCTCACCCCTTTGAACAAAGGAATCAGAGATGCAAATGATAGCACAATGGTGGTTCCTACGAACCATGGGATCCCGCCGTTGGATATCTGAGCAAACACGTCCTGGCCCCTGGATAGCTCTACCGCCATTGCAGCAACGAAGCCAACCATGGCTAGCCTGCCGTTGATCCTCTCCGGTGCGGGCCCACTGAATGCCAACACGTCAGAGAACTTCGTGCTCACCTGCTCATACCAAAACACGTTGTCAAATCAAAATGTATGGTACAACGGTGTACAAATGGTTATATCCTACAGCACTAGAGTTATTTCTACCTTAGGTTTAAGTGGCGCCTGTGGTATCGGTGGTGGAGTAGCCGCAACAGGTGTTGGCTGCTCTTGCTTGTCTTCCTGTAAGCCAAGGAAATGGACGGTTAGGATCATTTCTTGCACTTGGTTAAGCTATAACCTGAGAAAATAATAATAATAATAAGAGAAGCTTGAGACTCTACGTACCTCTGCCATGGACCGCACACGCACGGTAGCATTCCTAGGCAAACGTCGCACATAAGTACTGGGAAGAAACTGGTTCACCCTAGACCCAGTGGCCAAACGGGTCACAGGGGTGGCCAAGTAGGATTGCATTGCAGCCGAAGTAATCATCATGAATGCTTAGTGGAACAAATGCTAAATTATGTAGTGGAGAAATGTGAACTTGGAACTAATGCCTATTTGTGAGTGTGGATATCGCACTTCCACGAGAGTACGAGTGCGTATATATAGTGTGCCAGGGCAGGCAGAGGGGTGGATATTTAGGATCCACGTCCTCCTATATACATTTTGAAAAGCTCATTGGTTCACGTGGGTTCGTTTGTCCACACATGATGCTGTAAGCGGCGTGGCCCTCAAAAGCACCGCTGCATTCCACTTTGTGAGTTTGTGGCCAAAATGGTTCCAAGCTTTCTCATTTCAACGGACTAGAACATTCCAGATTTTACCCCTCACAGATTATGTGGCTCAGTTTTCTGTTGTTGGCCAATGGGGGTAATTTTATCTAGAGTAGAGTTAATTGAATTCTTTCTCGAGGAAGCTGCTTCAGAGCCTTTAGAAGAACAAGCTGGTAATTAACTTTGTCGACTAATATCAGAATGTAAATCTCAACCAAACAAACATATACAATCAACATTTCAATAGGATTAGAGAGTAACAGTACCTTGCCAATATTCAAGATCTCGTTATCATGATTATGTCCGTAAACATTTGCAGTATCAACGATCCTTGTATAAATTGGGAAGATATCATAGAGTGTGACATAGTGAAAAACTAGGTAACCACAATAGAAGCATCTTGCTTATTCTTCTGACCAAAAAAGCATGTACGCTTAAGAAAGATAAAACTTAATTTCCTAATTTGATAATAATTCAATGGAGTTACTGTTTTAGCTAACAAACTAAACACACACACACACACATATATATATAAAAGAAAAAATACTAGTAGAGAAAGTAAATATAATCTTAGTAGCAATAGTAAACCTAATCTTAATAAAGAAATGAAATCATTAAAGTAAATCTAATCATATTAAAGAAAAGAAATAAAGTCCTAATAAAAAAAATCTACAAATAAAATCCTAATCAAATAAAATTAAATCATAATTCTAAAATAGAAAATTAAATATAATTGAAAATCAATTTGAATCATGACAAATAATTCCTTTTATACTTTCATTGTGTGAGAATGAGTAAAATTATGATTAAACGGCACTATTCTAATATTATTTTTGACATTTTTCTTATTTTCGTTTTCACCGAAAATATATGTAAATGTCATCCTACATCAGACACCCCCACTTAAAAAAAAACTCGTCCTTGAGTTTTCTTTGGGACATGGCACGCGTGGCTCCTTCGAAGAAATGTAGTTGGAGAAATCTACATAAATATCACCAAGACACAATTTTTCCTTTTTGTCTACTCCATAAAAATTCCTCCTACGATTTCTAGTTCTTGGATGCCAATTTTGGTGGTGATCATGATAAGTTGCACCTGTGGTGGAGGAGGTTGTAGTTGTTCTTCCACTGGTGTAGATGTTGGAACCAATGATTGTGGCTGCACATATTTTTTCTCTAACGGCAACTCCACTTTTTCGACCAAATTAATAGTCTCCACATCCTTTTCACCATAATTAATATTTTCTTCATAGGCGGAGTGCCTCTGTGAAGATTTATATGAATATTGTTACGGACAGGTCGAATGTGATCGACTTATATCATCGTCAAAGAACTTGTCAACATAAGGAATCTAAACGGGTTTCACTTGGATGCCATTGTCATCCTAGGAATCATTGTCCCTCTAATTCCAAAGGGAACCCATCTGCATGCGTTCCAATGTCTCCCGCAATTGGCGCAACTTCTGTTGTACCATTTGCTAGAACTCTTGCAATTCGGCTCTCCAAACAATCTCTGATCGCTTAATGTATCGTTGGTAGTTGGATCTTAAAACATCTCTCTAACGAACGACTTTGTCATAGAAGTTATTATTGTAGTACAAGTTGGCAATCGAATTTGGATAGCGCCGGCTCGGATACCCCATGAATTCGGCTCTCGAAAGAGCCCCTCTCCTACAAGCGATGTTGTTGGAGAAGGTTGTCACCATTGCGCTGATTCGCCATTGATCAGGATAAAGCCTTCTCTGATACTATCATATCTGACATAGCAGAAGACTAAGTAACCAGAATCAGAAGCGTCTGCGTCTTCAAACCAAAAGATAAAACAAGCCCACAAGC
>NC_081544.1:23516083-23527128 GCF_901000735.1 Corylus avellana
TTCAGATGTTTAGGGACCAGTGGCGATGCTGTCAAATGGAGGTTCACATTATTTTGTCAATTTTATTAATGATTTTTCAAGAAATGTTTGGGTTTATTTTATGAGACACAAATCAAAGGTTTTCACCATCTTTAAGCAGTAGAAGGCACAGGTGGAAAATCAAACTCGAAGAAAACTGAAGTATCTGAGATTCGACAATGGGTTAGTGTACAAAGACACTGCATTCTTGGAATTCTGTAAAACATAAGGCATTACTCGTCACTTCACAATTAGAAAGACTCCACAACAAAACGAAGTTGCCAAAATTATGAACAGAACACTGCTGAAAAAAAAAAAGAAAAAGAACAAAAAAAAAGAGGGTGAGATGCATGAGCTGGTTGAATGCAAGATTGCCTAAGAGTTTCTAGGTTGATGCAGTTAATTATGCTTGCTTAATCACCAACTGATCTCCATCCGTAGGTATTGATTCAAGGTTCCTAAAGAAGTATGGTTAGGTAAACCAATTGATTATTCTGTGTTGAGAATATTGGTCGTCCTACATAGGTTCATGTACAAAGTGGAGAACGGTCGAAATTAGATTCAAAGTTAAGAAAGTGTATTTGTTTTGGTTTGGAATATGGTGTTAAAGGCTATAGGCTCTGTGATCCAATCTCAAAGAAAAAGATTCTTGGCAGAGACGTGGTGTTTGATGAGGTGGCCAGTATGTTAAGAAATGACAAGGATGAAGCATCGACTGACAACCAGAAAGGGAAACAGGTCATAGAGGTGGAGCTTGATGAACAACGTTCACTCATGGATGAATGTGATGATGAAGAATCTTCAAGAGACTCACAACACCGATAAAAGTCATATTCTTTAGCTAGAGACAAAGATAACTGTGATCTAAAAGCACCGGAGAGGTATGGATTTGAGAACATGATTTCTTTTGCTCTGATAACTGGTAGTGGAGACTCATTGTCCGTTCTGAATAGCATGCCGAAAGAGGAGGAGTCACTACAGAATGGTAAAACTTGGGAATCAGTAGAATTGCTCGAGGGAAAGGAGCCTAAATGGTGCAAATCGGTCTATAGAAAGAAAGAGCCAACCATAAAAGTTGTTTGGCAAAGAGGATTGGCAGAGAAGCTTGGTATTATGTCTAAACTAGATCCTATGCTCAAGTTCAAGAGATGCTTGGACTTGAGTGTCACTTGTGGATTGTGATAGCCCATAGGGACTTGGGTGGAAGCATCTAAAAGAGGTTAGTATTGTTAGACTTAATGAAATTCAAGTTAAAGTGGAGATTATTGATGTGGTGACACTCATCCCTTAAAGTTGATGGAATCTGTTAGTTTTCCTCTTGGTTTGGGATTTGATCTCAAATTTCCTTTTAGACTTTGAATTAGGTTTTTTGACACCAACTTGAACTTGTTTTTTGGGTGCCAACATAGTCATCCTATATATATAAAGGACATGATTCCTTTTGTTCAGGGTATTACATACAGAGCCGCACAGAAGAGGAAGAGAAAGAGTGAGCTGTTGTGTGTGATGTCACCATATATGCTATGTTGTAAGCTCACTAAAATACTCCCCAATGTGTCAATCCATTTGTGCATTTTGTCAGGTTCCCGTACGTCATCAAACAAACAAACAAAGAAAAAAACATGTAGAGAGGTTCCATTTGAATTGATAAATTCGTATGCTTTGATTTACTAAAATTGATTTACACTATTTGCTTCAGAATTACATGGACCTATATTGTTTTATTCATCGGTTCTAATTAACAAAATCAGAGTTTACACAAGGGTTCCACCCTTCACAAACTCGGTGAAGGCGAGTGCAACCAAACCCAACATGGCAAACCTCCCATTCCACATCTCAGCATCTGAAGTCATAAACCCTTCTGACTTGGACTCCACGCTCACCCCTTTGAACAAAGGAATCAGAGATGCAAATGATAGCACAATGGTGGTTCCTACGAACCATGGGATCCCGCCGTTGGATATCTGAGCAAACACGTCCTGGCCCCTGGATAGCTCTACCGCCATCGCAGCAACGAAGCCAACCATGGCTAGCCTGCCGTTGATCCTCTCCGGTGCGGGCCCACTGAACGCCAACACGTCAGAGAACTTCGTGCTCACCTGCTCATACCAAAACACGTTGTCAAATCAAAATGCATGGTACAACGGTGTACAAATGGTTATATCCTACAGCACTAGTGTTATTTCTACCTTAGGTTTAAGTGGCGCCTGTGGTATCGGTGGTGGAGTAGCTACAACAGGTGTTGGCTGCTCTTGATTGTCTTTCTGTAAGCCAAGGAAACAGACGGTTAGAATCATTTCTTGAACATCAATCAGCATGTGATCGTTACTCAGTTAAGCTATAACCTGAGAAAAAGAAAAAAATAAGAGAAGCTAGAGACTCTACATACCTCTGCCATGGACCGCACACGCACGGTAGCATTCCTAGGCAAACGTGGCACATAAGTGCTGGGAAGAAAGTGGTTCACCCTAGACCCAGTGGCCAAACGGGTCATAGGGTTGGCCAAGTAGGATTGCATTGCAGCCGAAGTAGTCATCATGAATGCTTACTGGACCAAAGCTTTGAACAAATGCTAGATTATGTAGTGGAGAAATGTGAGCTTGGAATGCCTATTTGTGAGTGTGGATATTGCACTTCTTCGAGAGTATGGGCGCGTAGATATAGTGTACGAGGGGAGGCAGAGGGGTGGATATTTAGGATCCACGTCTTCCTATATATATTTTGAAAAGCTCATTGGTTCACGTGGGTTCGTTGTTTGTCCACACATGATGCTGTATGCGGCGTGGCCCTCACAAACACCGCTGCATTCCTCTTGTGAGTTTGTGGCCAAAATGGTTCCAGGCTCGATCTCTCTTTTCAACGGACTAGTACATTCCAAATTTTACCCCTTTCAGATTGTGTGGCTCAGTTTTCTGTAGTTGGGGGTAATTTTCTGTAGAGTATACTTAATGGAATTCTTTATCGAGGAAGCTGCTTCAGAGCCTAAAAGGACAAGATATATAATTAACTTTGTCCACTAATATGAGAATGTCAACCAAACAAACATATACAATCTAACATTTCAATAGGATTAGAGAGTAACAATACCTTGCCAATCATGATCTCGTTATATATATCATGATTATGTCCGTAAACATTTGCAGTATCAAAGATCCTTGTATTAGTTGGGAAGATATCATAGAGTTTGACATAGTGGAATATTAAGTAACCACAATCAGAAGCGTTTGCGTCTTCTAACCCAAAAATAAAACAAGCTCGTAGGCTTAAGAAAGATAAAACTTAATTTTCTGAATTGATAATAATTCAATTAAGTCTCTCTTTTACATAACAAACTAACACACACACACATATATATATAGAAAAAAAAAACTTGTAGAGAAAGTAAACATAATCCTAGGAATAATTCTAGAAGGCCTACCTGTATCCTACTTGTGTCCTACTAAGAATGATGTGGCTATTAAAATCACCCTCTGATCAAAATTCAATAATGATCAATCACAAGCCCAATAGTAATTTTAATAGTCATATCATTCTTAGTAGGACACAAGTAAGCCTCATAGAATTAGTCTAATCCTAGTAGCAATAGAAAACTTAAATAAGGAAATGAAATGATTAAAGTAAATCTAATCCTATTAAGGAAAATAAATAAAGTCCTAATAAAAAAAATTCTACAAATATAATCCTAATCACATAAAATAAAATCATAGTTCTAAAATAGAAAATTAAATATAATTGAAAATTAGTTTGGATCATGACAAATCTTTGCTTTTGTCCTTAATTCCATTATTTGAAAACGAGTAAAATTCTGATCAAACGGCATTGCTATAATATTTATTATTTGACATTTTTCTTATTTTCATCTTCACCAAAAATATAGGTAAATGTCGTCCTACATCAGACACCCCCACTTGAAAAAAACTCGTTCTCGAGTTTTCTTCGGTACACGGCACGCGTGGGTCCTTCGAAGAAATGTACTTGGAGAAATCTACATAAATATCACCAAGACACAATTAAAGTAAATGAAATAATTAAAGTAAATGTAATGATAATAAGGAAAAGAAATAAAGTTATAATCAAATAAAATCTTCTACAAATGAAATCCTAATAAAATAAAATAAAATTATAAAATAAAATTAAAAAAATTAAATATAATTGACAATTAGTTCGAATGGTGACAAATATTTCTTTTTGTACTTTCAATGTCTGAGAATGGGTAAAATTCTGATCAAACAATGCTGCTCCAATATTATTTTTGACATTTTTCTTATTTTTGTTTTCACCGAAAATATACGCAAACTAATTAATGTCGTCCTACATGAGAGTGGGGATTAAAAATTTGAGAAGTATGAAGATGAGCTTCTGCCGGTTAAGCATAGGGGATGTTGTCCACCAATTGTGGATGCAAAGGAACAACATTAATTAAACATGGGAATCAGCCCAAAACTGAAGAGGAGAATGTTAAAAGAATTACTTGGGAAATCAGGGCGCAAGAATGATTGCTAAAGGGCGATTCAAGAGGACTAAGGAGAACTTGGCGTTATGCAGTAGTTGGAAAATTTTGAGTTCAGCCTAATTGCAGATTGTCTTTGTTTTCTGAGGACGTTCGTTGAGTCATGCATGTAAAAAAGCTTAGCGGGCCGGCCGGGCTTTGTGTTGTTCTGCTTTACTGCTGATTGTAATTTGCAATATGATGTTGCTTGCTGGAGTTCCTGTTTGATATCTGGAGGGTTGTATCGATGGAGGTTCATTCCTCATTTCTAATAAACTGGAGGTCACGTGCCCATTTTAATGCATCTTGTTATTGATTTTAGTTTTTCCATTTGTCTGCTATATGCGGTTCTTATATATATAATATATGTGTCATTGATTCCTTTGTTCTGTCCTACACCCTTACTTCAGTGGATTCAGCTTCAATTCAGAAGCCATAAATTTGTTTCCAGTTGATCCACCTTGACAAGTAAGTATCTGGATACATTTTTATGAAGTTAACTTATAATCTTTTCTAATAGAAGTTTAGTAATTATATATGTTCCTTAATTTTTACTTTTAAACTTGTGGGTTGAATATATATATATGGTTTAAAATTACAACATGTGGCGTGAACTCATTTTTTCTTAAAGGCTAAACCGGTTTTTTTAAGACATAATATATATTTGCATATTGAACCCATCACTTTTTAAGAGTGAACCGGCTTTTTACTTAAAAAACCGGACATTAAATTAGCTTAACTAAGGGGGTTTAATTATATTTCGATAATTTTCCATATATGAATTATTCAATAAATTAATTATTATTAATGTCCAATTCAAATAAGAAAACAAATAATACAAATCAAATTATTATGCATTAATACGTTTAGTTACTTTAATATCTATATTAATACGTTTATGATTCTCCAAAAAAAAAAAAAAAAAAAAAACGTATAGGGTCTCTCACTTAACCGGTTAATAGTTTTCCATATATAAATTATTCAACATATTAAGTATTATTAATGTCCAAATCAAATAAGGAAACAAATAATACAAATCAAATTGTTATGTATTAAAACGTTTAATCACTTTAATATGTGTATTAATATGTTTAGGATTCTCCCAAAAAAGAAAAAAATACGTTAGTCTTACACTGAACCGGTTAAAATTGACCCAGTTCATATCTCTCCCTAATGCTTAAATCCACGTTTTGAATTTTAATTAGATAAAATGTGTTTAAATTGCTTTTATTTGTTTAGGTTTGACAAATAATTAATTAAATTGTAGGATTTTCTACAAATACTGGTTGTTCTGTTTGAATTAGGTTCTATGCTCAAGTTCAAAGAATGCTTGGATTGATTTGAGTGTCAGTTATGGATTGTGATAGCACTTAGGGACTTTGCTGGAGGCAAAGGAGATTTGTATTGTTAGACTTAATGAGATTCAAGTCAAAGTGGAAATTATTGATGTGGTGACTCTCATCCCATTAAGTCGATGGAATCTGTTAGTTTTACTCTTAGTTTGGGATTCGATCTCAGATTTCCTTTTAGACTTTGTATTAGGTTTTTTGACACCAAATTGAACTTGTTTTTTGGGTGCCAATTAACATAGTCATTCTATATATATAAAGGACATGGGTCTTTTTGTTCTGGTTATTACACACAGCCTCACAAGAGAGAAAAGGAAGAGAGAGTGGACTGTTGTGTGTGATGTCTCCGTATGCTATGTTATAAGCTCACTAAAATACTCCCCAAAGGTGTCAATCCATTTGTGCATTTTGTCGAGGTTCCGTCATCAAAGAAAAAAAAAGGCACATGCATGTAGAGAGGTCCCATTTGAAATGATAAATTCGTATGCTTTGATTTACTAACATTGGTTTACACTATTTGCTTCAGAATTACATATATGGAACTATATTGTTTTATTCATCGGTTCGAATTACTTCTAAGTAGCAAAGTCAGAGTCTACACAAGGGTTCCACCCTTCATATACTCGGTGAAGGCAAGTGCAACCAAACCCAACATGGCAAACCTCCCATTCCACATCTCAGCATCTGAAGTCATAAACCCGTCTGACTTGGACTCCACGCTCACCCCTTTGAACAAAGGAATCAGAGATGCAAACGATAGCACAATGGTGGTTCCTACGAACCATGGGATCCCGCCGTTGGATATCTGAGCAAACACATCCTGGCCCCTGTATAGCTCTACCGCCATCGCAGAAACGAAGCCAACCATGGCTAGCCTGCCGTTGATCCTCTCCGGTGCGGGCCCACTGAATGCAAACAAGTCAGAGAAGTTCGTGCTCATCTGCTCATACCAAAACACCTTGTCAAATCAAAATGCATGGTACAACGGTGTACAAATAGTTATATATATATATCCTACAGCACTAGTACTATTTATACGTACCTTAGGTTTAGGTGTTGGTTGCTCTTGCTTGTCTTTCTGTAAGCCAAGGAATTACAGACGGTTAGGATCATTTATTGCACATCAATCAGCATGTGATCGTTACTTAGTTAAGCTATAACCTGGGAAAATAATAATAATAATAATAATAAGAGAAGCTTCAGACTCTACGTACCTCTGCCATGGACCGCACACGCATGGTAGCATTCCTAGGCAAACGTGGCACATAAGTGCTGGGAAGAAACTGGTTCACCCCAGACCCAGTGGCCAAACGGGTCACAGGGGTGGCGAAGCAGGATTGCATTGCAGCCGAAGTAGTCATCATGAATGCTTAGCTAGCTAGTGGAACAAATGCTAAATTATGTAGTGGAGAAATGTGAGCTTGGAATTAATGCCTATTTGTGAGTGTGGATATTGCACTTCTACGAGAGTATGGGTGCGTATATATAGTGTGCGAGGGCAGGCAGAGGGGTGGATATTTGTATATTTTGAAAAGCTCATTGGTTCACGTGCATGGGTTGGTTTGTCCACGTACATGATGGTGTAAGCGCGCGGCGTGGCCCTCACAAGCACCGCTGCATTTCACTTGTGAGTTTGAGGCCAAAATGGTTCCAGCGTTGATTTGTCTTTTCTACGGACTCGCGCATTCCAAATTTTACCCCTCACTACAGTCACAGATTTTGTGGCTCAGTTTTCTGTTGTTGGCCAATGGGGTAAATTTCTCTAAAGTTAAATGAGAACCACTTTCTCGCATGTTTTTCTTGTTTTACACCTCGCTAATTGGTGACGGGTTAAAACTAATACGTCACAAATATTTTTAGTGACGTGTTACACAATGACACGTCACTAAAGAATTTTAATACATGTATATACGTTATTAAATACTCAGTTTTTTGTAGTATATATATATGCATGATAAGAAAAGATGGTGGGAATTCAGACTACAGTACTTACATTTTGATGTATGTATAGTTTTTGCTCATAGCGTACCATAATTATTCCTACACCAGCCTTAAATTTCAAATTGTGTATAAACGCTAATTCAAGCAACCATACACACATAAGAAATCAAACATAAATAATAATATTCCTCCAACAAATTGTGAAAACAGTTGTCTCTTCTTCTGCAAATTCTACTAAAGCGAAATATATTATTAGAAACTAATGCTTTAAAAAAAATATAGAAAATAAAAATTTAAGAAGACTTGAAAATTCTTTAAATGCATATTACAAATTGTTTACAAAAGAGTACTGTTGAATAATTAAACCAACAAAGTCTGAAAAAATAAAATATAATAAAATTCTTCAACCCTAGATCAATGTCCAAACATGAATTTCTGATTAACAATTATCAAAGATGAATGATAAAAATCATTATTTCAATTATCTTTTAACCATCTTTGTATAGTTGGTGAATCTATCATTGAATTTTTGTGTAGATCCATTAGATTTGTCAAAAAAAAAGAAAAAAAAAAAACAGAAGTTAAAAAATAGTTGAGAGAATGACGCCTCGTTATAAAACCATTTACAGCCTAAAAAGAAACAGAAAGTAGAAGAAAGAAAAAAAAGAAAGAGAATTTTAGATTTTATTTTATTTTATTTTTTCCTTGAAAGCCTTAAGATCGAATGACAGTAGTTGGAACCGATGTGTTTCCAAGATTTTCAAAATATCACATTTAAGGTATTTAATTTGTTGCTTGTTGTTTGGCACCATCTATAGATTACGTTAATACTCTCTCTCTCTCTCCCTCTTAAACTATCAGAACCCAAAAGTCCCACAGCCAAGAAAAAAAAAAAAGAAAAAAAAAAAAGGACAAAATATATTTCAGATCATTGCTAACAGTACTGTATAGATATATTACGTTAAAAGACACGTACGTTGCTTGCAGATCTACGTAGCCACTGCGTATACATATATATGGAATCCAAAAATCAGTAGAAAATTTCAAATAAATTGAATGTGAAACAAATATCTGAAATCCAAAACACTATAGAAGTGTCTGGAATCCAAAAATCAGTAGAAATTTTCAAATAAATTAAATGTGAAACAAATATCTGAAATCCAAAACACTATAGAAGAAGAAGCTAGAAGCGTACCAGAGAGAGAGACTTGGGAGAAGTAGAATGTGATGTTTTGACTTAATCTACTTAGACAGGTTCACTTATCAAAACGTAAATGTCATTTTTTTTAATTTTAAGAGTTACATTATTCTTGGAAGGATATAAGAAAGATTTCAAAAATTACTCTAACTTAAGAGAGATAATAGGAGTTCAACTGAGCCTAATCTAAAACCCAACTTTTACTTATGTTGCACAAAGTTACATAAGAGTTTTGTCAGGTTCAAAACTAAAATTAAAAAAAAAAAAAAAAAAAAAATCAAAACATATGTCCACAAAAAAGTTGGTCTTAGATGGGGTTCAATTTGACCCCATCATATCTCTTATATATATATATATATATATATATATATATATATATATATATATATGGGTATGTTGGGAGCCAAACAACAAACGAACTCCCAAAATTTTCAAATTGACATGGTAAGAGTTTTGAATTGAGTATTATTAAACAAGTTTATAAAGTTTCTTTGTTGAACTATCAGGTTAACATGATGGTTTTTCAAAATTCTGAACCATCTTATATCCAATCATTTTGCCACATCACCTTGTAAAGTTTTTCTTGTAAAATTTGTTTGTTTTCAAGATTCTCCTTTTATATATATATATATATATATATATATATATGATAGGGAAGCCAAAACAAACGAACGCTAAAAATTTCCAAATCGACGTAGAGTGCATAAGAGAGAGAAAAAACTTTTAACAAACCCATGCACAACAATGATCGGGATATAAGATAAAGTTCAAATTCTTTGAAAAACTCCAATCATGTTATGCCACATCGCTTGTAAAGTTTTTCTCAGAAAATTTATTTAGAAGTCTAGCACCTCCCATATATATACAGTAAATGGGCAGAGAACTAAATCAGAGGAAAATGTATAATAAGTCCTCGAATAACCTCCTCCAAAATTTAAACTCTGTTTTTTTTTTTCAAAATTTACTCCTGGTCACCTGAAATGACACAAAATTTCGGGTTACCAAAATTTTAATAGCCGTTAGCGTTACTCAAAACGCACCGTTTTACATGATTAAAAAATTAATTTTTTTTTTAAAAAAAAATTAAATTAAATTAAATGAAGGGTAATGGGGTGGCCGCAAGCCACCTTTGGGGTAGCTTGCGGCCACCCCATCAGGGGTTTGGGGTGGCCCGTTGGCCACCCCTAACAACCCATGGGGTGGCTCGCAGCCACCCCATTGGGGGTTTGGTGGGCCACCCCTCCACTCATGGGGTGGCCCCGAGCCACCCCAAACCACCCAAGGGGAGGCTTGCGGTCACCGCCAGGGGGTTTGGGGTGGCTTGCGGCCACCCCATAGGGGTTGGGAGGTGGCCCACCCCTGGCCACCGTTCAATTTTTTTTTTAATTTTTAGATTTAATTTTTGAAATTAAATTAATTAAAAATGAATATTTTAATCAAGTAAAACGGTGTGTTTATAGTGTCCCTAACGGCTATTCAAAAATTTTGACGGCAGGAATTTTATTGTCATTTCAATTGATCCAGGGAGTAAATTTTTGAAAAAAAAAAAAAAACTTAAGGAGTTTTAAATTTTGGAGGGTTGACTCAAGGACTTATTATACATTTTCCCCCAAACAACATAATCCAGAAAAATTTTCAAACTGACGTGGCAGACAAGGGAGAGAGAATTGCATTTTTTTTTTTTTTTTTATTTAAAAACATTTGCCACGTCAGTTTAGAAATTTTTCCGGGTTTATTTGTTTGGTTTCCTAGCACTACCCATATAAAGAAGATAAGATTAGATATTAGATATTAGATTTGAAGTGGACAAGATTATTACTAAAGAAATATCTTATTTAATTTATTCATGATGTGCAGTAATGACAATCAGTTTTTTATCAACCATTGTTTAATGGAAAAGAAAATATCTAACAACTTTATCTCACTTTTATCTTATTATGATGCAATAAGGTTGTAATAGTCCTTTAATCAGCCATTGTTAAAAAAATAATAATAATAAATTTTTTAAAAAAATTAATAACTACTAAACCTTTACACATCAACATAATAA
>NC_081544.1:23527228-23529233 GCF_901000735.1 Corylus avellana
TTTTGAAGAAAAAAAAAACTTAAGGAATTTTAAATTTTAGAGGGTTGACTCAGGGACTTATTATACTTTTTCCCTTTGTTTGGTTCTCTAGCACTACCCATATATATATGAGGAGTGTTAAGCTTACAAATAAATTTTACAGAAAAACTTTTACAAAATGATGTGGCACAACATGATTAGGTTTTTCAAAATTTGAACTTATCTTATATCCAATCATGTTGTGTCACATCAATTTGTAAAAGTTTTTTCTTTTTCTTGTGTGCCACGTCAGTTTGAAAATTTTTCTGGGTTAATTTGTTTGGCTCCCTATCATATATATATATATATATATAAAGAGGAATGCTAGGCTTACAAACATATTTTACAGAAAAACTTTTACAAATTAATGTGGCAAAACAAGATTGGATATAAGATAAGTTCAAATTTTGAAAAACCTAATCATGTTGTGCCACAATAGTTTGTAAAAGTTCTTCTATAAAATTTGTTTGTAAGCTTAGCACTCTTCAATTTAAAAACCCTTACCACGTCAATTTGAAAATTTTTCTGGGTTCATTTGTTTGGCTTCCTAGCACTACTCATTTTTATATATATATGATAGAGGTCAACTAAACCCCATCTAAGACCCAACTTTTATGAACATATGTTTTAATTTTTGTCTTTTTTTATTTTTTTATTTCAATTTTAAACCTGACACAATTCTTATGTAACTTTGTGCAACGTAAGTAAAAGTTGAGTTTTAGATGATGCTCAGTTGAACTCCTATCATCTTTCTTAAGTTAGAGTAATTCTTGAAGTCATTTTTGTGTTTTTCAAAAAATAATGTGACTCTTAAAATCAAAAGACACGTACGTTTACGTTTTGATAAGTGAACCTGTCTAAGTAGAATAAGTTAAAACATCACATTCTACTTCTCCCAAGTCTCTCTCTCTCTGGTACGCTTCTAGCTTCTTCTTCTATAGTGTTTTGGATTTCAGATATTTGTTTCACATTTAATTTATTTGAAAATTTCTACTGATTTTTGGATTCCAGACACTTCTATAGTGTTTTGGATTTCAGATATTTGTTTCACATTCAATTTATTTGAAATTTTCTACTGATTTTTGGATTCCATATATATGTATACGCAGTGGCTACGTAGATCTGCAAGCAACGTACGTGTCTTTTAACGTAATATATCTATACAGTACTGTTAGCAATGATCTGAAATATATTTTGTCCTTTTTTTTTTTTTTTTCTTCTTGGCTGTGGGACTTTTGGGTTCTGATAGTTTAAGAGGGAGAGAGAGAGAGAGTATTAACGTAATCTATAGATGGTGCCAAACAACAAGCAACAAATACCTTAAATGTGATATTTTGAAAATCTTGGAAACACATCCGTTCCAACTACTTCCAACTACTGTCATTCGATCTTAAGGCTCTCAAGGAAAAAATAAAATAAAATAAAATCTAAAATTCTCTTTCTTTTTCTTCTACTTTCTGTTTCTTTTTAGTCTGTAAATGGTTTTATAACGAGGCGTCATTCTCTCAACTATTTTTTAACTTCTGTTTTTTTTTTTTTGGCAAATCTAATGGATCTACACAAAAATTCAATGATAGATTCACCAACTATACAGAGATGGTTGAAAGATAATTGAAATAATGATTTTTATCATTCATCTTTGATAATTGTTAATCAGAAATTCATGTTTGGACATTGATCTAGGGTTGAAGAATTTTATTTTATTTTATTTTTTCAGAATTTGTTGGTTTAATTATTCAACAGTACTCTTTTGTAAACAATTTGTAATATGCATTTAAAGAATTTTCAAGTCTTTTTAAAATTTTATTTTCTATACTTTTTTTAAAGCATTAGTTTCTAATAATATATTTCGCTTTAGTAGAATTTGATGAAGAAGAGACTACTGTTTTCACAATTTGTTGGAGGAATATTCTTAATTTATGCTTGAATTGTGATGTGTGTTTGGTTGCTTGAATTAGCGTTACACAATTTGAAATTTAAGGCTGGT
>NC_081544.1:23529333-23616188 GCF_901000735.1 Corylus avellana
AGCGTTACTCAAAACGCACCGTTTTACATGATTAAAAAATTAATTTTTTTTTTAAAAAAAAATTAAATTAAATTAAATGAAGGGTAATGGGGTGGCCGCAAGCCACCTTTGGGGTAGCTTGCGGCCACCCCATCAGGGGTTTGGGGTGGCCCGTTGGCCACCCCTAACAACCCATGGGGTGGCTCGCAGCCACCCCATTGGGGGTTTGGTGGGCCACCCCTCCACTCATGGGGTGGCCCCGAGCCACCCCAAACCACCCAAGGGGAGGCTTGCGGTCACCGCCAGGGGGTTTGGGGTGGCTTGCGGCCACCCCATAGGGGTTGGGAGGTGGCCCACCCCTGGCCACCGTTCAATTTTTTTTTTAATTTTTAGATTTAATTTTTGAAATTAAATTAATTAAAAATGAATATTTTAATCAAGTAAAACGGTGTGTTTATAGTGTCCCTAACGGCTATTCAAAAATTTTGACGGCAGGAATTTTATTGTCATTTCAATTGATCCAGGGAGTAAATTTTTGAAAAAAAAAAAAAAACTTAAGGAGTTTTAAATTTTGGAGGGTTGACTCAAGGACTTATTATACATTTTCCCCCAAACAACATAATCCAGAAAAATTTTCAAACTGACGTGGCAGAATAAAGGGAGAGAATTGCGTTTTTTTTTATTTAAAAACATTTGCCACGTCAGTTTAGAAATTTTTCCGGGTTTATTTGTTTGGTTTCCTAGCACTACCCATATAAAGAAGATAAGATTAGATATTAGATATTAGATTTGAAGTGGACAAGATTATTACTAAAGAAATATCTTATTTAATTTATTCATGATGTGCAGTAATGACAATCAGTTTTTTATCAACCATTGTTTAATGGAAAAGAAAATATCTAACAACTTTATCTCACTTTTATCTTATTATGATGCAATAAGGTTGTAATAGTCCTTTAATCAGCCATTGTTAAAAAAATAATAATAATAAATTTTTTAAAAAAATTAATAACTACTAAACCTTTACACATCAACATAATAAAATAAAGGAGAAACTTCACTGAAAACCCTTGAACTTCCACCCGTTTTGAAATACCCCCATAAACTTCAAAATCTCTCAATTTAGTCCCCTAAACTTTCAATTGCTCTCAATTTGGACCCCTCCGTCAATTTTAGCCGTTAAAAATACAAAAAAAGACCAAAACATCCTGATTTTTGTTTTTTTTTTTTAAATAAAAAAACGTTTTGAAAGTTGGAATTTTATACAAAAGTCAGGGGTATAAACGTCATGTAACGTTTAAAATTTGACGGAGGGGTCCAAATTGAGAGCAATTGAAAGTTCATGAAACTAAATTGAGAGATTTTAAAGTTTATGGGGGGTATTTTAAAATGGGTGGAAGTTCAGAAGTATAAACGTCATGTAACGTTTAAAATTTGACGGAGGGGTCCAAATTGAGAGCAATTGAAAGTTCATGAGACTAAATTGAGAGATTTTAAAGTTTATGGGGGGTATTTTAAAATGGGTGGAAGTTCAGGGGTCTTTAGTGAAGTTTCCCCTAAAATAAAAGTGTGGCAAAAGTGTGGAGTAAAATATTACTCTTATAACTATACATGGTGTTAACACTAACGGAGATGCTTAGAGCATTCATGTCTTGCTCAACAAATATTTAGCTAAAAAACACATTTTTCTATTTTAGCTATTTACTTTTCAAATCACCTACATTCGGCTCCACATTTTAGCTATTCACTTTCACTTTTCTATTTAAAATATATATTTTTTTTTTATCTACTTTTCATATTCTCAAGGTAGAGAGAAAGCAAGATTACTTTTATTATTAATATAAGGGGTAACTTCATTTTAAACTCCTGAATTACCACGCGATTTGACAAGCTCCCCAAACTTCAAGACCTCTCAATTTGAACTCTTAAACTTTCAATTGCAGTTAATTTGAATCTATCCGTCAGATTTTTAAACGTTAAAAGTGAGACAATGACATTTATACCTCTGACTTTTTTATAAAATTCCAAATTAAAAATTAAAAAAAAAAAAAGTAAAAAAAAAATTCAGATATATTTTGGTCTTTTTAGGTATTGACGTTAGAAGATAATGGCAAAATTTGACGGAGGGGTTCAAATTGACTGCAATTGAAAGTTCAGGGGTTCAAATTGAGAGGTTTTGAAGTTTTGGAAGCTTTGTCAAATCGCGTAGTAATTTAGAGGTCTAAAGTGAAATTACCCTTTAGTATAAATAAAAATTTGTTGAGCTACAATGCTCATCAAATTTGCTAAGCACTGTAGCAGCTCAACAAATCCTTGGTCATTTTATTGAGTCTGATGTAGAGCATTTTTTGTTACATTGCTAGTTAAAATAGCCAAAAAGCTAATTTGTTGAGGCCAATGTGAATGCTCTAAAGAAGTGTAATTACCTCAAAAATCTAGGAAAGAGAGATGTGATAGTTCCCATTTGGTATAGACAAATTTTAGGGTTAATAACTTTTTTAGTACTTGGGTTTTCAATTTTTTATTTGTTCCCACCTAGGGTTTCAAAACAATCACAAATGGTACTTGACCTATGAGAGAAGACCAACTTGATATCTCCGTTAGTTTTTGTTATACTATGTCACACGTGTCACCATATAACAATGTCATGTGTCCTAAAAATTAAAAAAAATAAAAATAAAAATAAAAAAAATAAAAACTAAATCTAAAAAAAAAATAAAAAAAAAAAATTTAAAATTTCATGGGTTGGCCAAAGCCACCCCCAAAGGCCTTGGGGGTGGATTCGGTCACCCCCTGCGGCCCGCCAGGGGTTGGCTGAGTGACTCCCAAGGCCTTGGGGATAGTTTGGCCACCCCTGATGGCCAAAAATGGGGTGGCCAAAGCCACCCTCAAAGGCCTTAAGGGTGGCCGCCCACCCCCATTTTGGCCATGGGAAGCCACCCCAGGCCGGCCGCAGGGTGTGGCCCCAGAGGCCAATGGGGTGGTTGGAGCCACCCCAAGGCCCATGAGGGTGGTTTGACCACCCCCAAACCAGCCTGAGGGTGGCTCAACCACCCCCAATGACCAAAATGGGGGTGGCCAGCCACCTCCATTGGCCAAAATGGGGGTGGCCAGCCACCTCCATTGGCCAAAATGGGGTGGCTGGCCACCCCATGACGGAGTGTAACGGAAACTAACGGAGATATCAAGTTGGTATTTTCCCATAAGTCAGATACCATTTGTGACTGTTTTGAAACCCTATGTGGGAAAAAATAAAAAATTGCAAACCCAAGTATTAAAAAAGTTATTAACCCTATATTTTAAATGAACGCCCAAATCTTGAAAACGAGGCCGAATACAAAATAAACACACAAAATGACTTTTAATTTTACTTTAAATTAAAGAGCAGAATGGTATATTTATAAGTTATATAAAACAAGTAATTTTCTAAGCATTTGTATGCATCACATGTAACATATTTATTCTTCGAGATGATTTTTGGATTACTCATAACTTTTAGAGTTACCAAGTACATATATAACATTTTTTAACTTCATTTATCCATGATTCTTTTCAAAGAACTAGAAGTATATATTAATAATTAAAATTTAATTACCAAGCTTTATTATTAAAATTTATCACTATATGACGATGCTACATTTCTCCCACCACATATCAGCAAGATATCATAAATTGCTTTATTATTCCTTACAAGATAACATGGACAATTCAACAACTTCAAAAGTTTGCTCTTTACTTTCCACGTCTGTACTTTGCAATTACATTGATGGGGTATTTGCAACCTTCCAGGCATACTGAACTAACAAGGCCATCTCTCTTTCACCAGCCACTTCATTGATGGGCACAGCATCACAAATTTCTTTAAAATCCTCGTGTAAGCTTCAATGCCAGGGAATTGAACCGATGTTGTTATCAAGATTATGAACCTTAGTTGTCCCTGTAAATCATCCAATCAATAACTTTCACATAATGCTCTACTCCAAGTTCATGAAACAGGAAATGTGACAAGAAATGGTCCAAGTTCCCAAGCTGTAGATGTGGTTAGAATTGAAATATGTCTAACCAGACAATTCAGGAGTAGAATTTTGTTTCTCATGGAAAGAAGAAAAAGTATTGATTAAAGTGAACAGGCAGCTCTACATAGAGTTGATCAAGTAAATGTGAAGATATCTAAAGAGATTAAGAGTCTAATATATATACCAGGGATAGGGATTATATCGTCTCCCTGATGGAGAAGCCAAGCCAGAGCTAGTTGAGGAGGATTGCAGGCATGCTTTGAAGCCAGGTTGGCAAGTCGGGCATATAGAAGTTTGTTCTTCTCTAAATTCTCCCCATTAAACCTTTGGATGATTAGCCTATGCCAGGAACATCATATGAGCGTACTTATCAATTCTTCTTGTAAAAAGATTTGATTTAATAACATTTCTACATTGTTAAGAGAGGGAATTACTTGATATTTATGTGTTTGTGTATAGAAACATGAGATAAATTTATTTGTGCTCGCATACCATGAAACTCTTATTAGCCAAGCTCTCCACGACTGCTTTGCCGCCAAAAAAGCCATGGCCAAGAGGGCTATATGCCACTATCCCAATACCAAGCTCTCTGTGAGATTAACAGTAACATTGAATCAGGGGCGAAACCAGAATTTTAGGAGAGGGGGAGAAAATTACACAAAATAAAATTTTTGGGGGTAAAAGTTAATTTAGGGGGGTCAATTTCATAAAAATACCTAAAATTTAGAAGAAATTTTCAAATTTTTATGACATTTTTAAAATTTTGGGGTGGTTCCACCCCTGCAATGAATGCTGTGAAAGTATTGTAATGTTCTATTGTTCTTAAAATCACTGATTCATAGCCAATTCAAAGACCATGAAGACAACATTTTCAGCTATCTTAATATATTAATGATGGACTTTGGAATGCAAACATCAGAGCTAGATATCAAATAAACCTGCAGAGTGGGATTATCTCTCTTCGATATCACGAGTCCATAGAGAATACTCCATTTGTATGGCAGTGATGGGATGAACTGCATGAGCTCTTCTTATTGTGTCTACACTAGCTTCAGAGCTTCTGATAGCCCAATGTATTTGCTCTTTCCTTCCTCCACCAGCTTCTTGAGCTCCTCCATCTACCTTGCCAAAGTTATAAATCAAGCAAAGATTATGCAGTGCAGTAGATTGAAATATCTGAAAAGTTTGGTATAAATTTAAAAGGACAATATCTCATGACACTCACAGTATCCTCTATTGGCACTGAAATGTCCACACGGTGCTGATAGTACAGATCAATGTAGTCCACATCGAGACACTTAAGACTAGCTTCACAGCATTGTCGTACATACTCAGGTGTACCCTTGACGCCCAATTGACCCTCCTCTGAAATGCTCATACCAAATTTTGTAGCTAATTGAATTCTTTCTCGAGGAAGCTGCTTCAGAGCCTAAAAGGACAAGATAATTAACTTTGTCCACTAATATCAGAATGTAAATCGCAACCAAACAAACATATACAATCAACATTTGAATAGGATTAGAGTACCTTGCCAATCATTATCTCGTTATCATGATTCTGTCCGTAAACATTTGCTGTATCAAAGAAGGTTATACCCCTATAAAAAGCTTCCTTTACAACGGAACATCCAGCTTCATGTGACAAAGGAGCATTAAGTATCCCGGAAAGTCCCCCGCATCCAAAGCCCAATCTAGAAACCTGCAGCCAGAAAAGGATGCCGTGAGAAGAAAAATGAAGCAGTTTCATGCAAGTAAAACTAGTGAAGTCAGACAAGAACCAATGATTTGGGTTTCCATGTAGTCCCCAAGGTGTGTTTAATTCATGATTTGCTTCTTAAAAATTATGTATCTTCATGTGGTTGGATTGAGGGCACCCGATTGAAGCGTTATATGACAGATATGGGTACTAAGTTGTTTATGATGTAGGCAGTGCAATGGCAGCAAAATTATCTTGTGTCATTTTTTAAGGAGTTGGAAATGGCCTCCTGCTGGATCTAAAGATGTGGTGGAAATCCAAAGTAAACTTCCTGAACTTGAACTTGGAGATGCAGATAAGCCAATATGGACCTGCTCCAAGAAGCCAATATGTGCTCAATGAAACAAAATTCAGCAAGGAAAATTAAACAACCGTGAAGAACTTTGATCAATTTGCTTACAGAAATCAAATTGAAAGAAAAATAAGGAACACATAAGACATTTGTAAGAGTTAATGATGCATTAATTCTAACGGTGCCTATATGTGTGACTGCAGCAAGATTACCATTCGGTAGTTTAACTTGTTTAGAACAATGGAAGTGATTGTTGTAAGAAAAGAGAGAGAACAGACAATGTGATCTGTTGCACCAGTATCAATTATCCATGGATAATCAACAGAGTTCTTAACAGCCATTTGAAAAAGATGATTGGAAGAAAAAACAGAGTGTTTATATCCTAGAGTAGAAGATTGAAAACAAAAAGAATGGCGTGTATTACCTGCCATCTCAGTGAGCAAATGGTCTTGGTTGTCAGTGGTGACAGCATGAGCAGAAGCATGAGTAGAGGCATCATCAGGAATCTTGGACCTAAGCAAGGTTAACAGCTGCTGGCATTGCTCAGAAGTGATTGGAATTTGGGGCATGGGGGAGTCATACACCAGATTTGCTGAAGGAGCACAAGCAACATTCTTTCCTTTGGTGAATTTGTATCCTGGAGGATAGCCATGCAACTTATAGCATTTCTCAATAGTATGGCCAAGGAGACCACAATGAGTGCAAAGTGGACGCTTCTTAGTTCTTACGAGGATAACCTTGTGTCCTTGAGCCTTGAGGATGAGAAGGATAAGGTGGAGGATACTTTGGCACCATTGCAACAGGGGCAGATGGAATAAACCTTGACATCACAGCAGGGGCATGGTTCAAACGAGCAAAGAAGGTAGAGGTAATTTCTCTCTGACCCTCTTTTTGCACAACCATGGAAAAAATCTTATTGATCTACGGCAATCGATCCATCAACAGAATCTGTCCTCTGATGTGAGAAAATGACTCATTGAGTCCCATCAAGAATTAGAACACATATTCTCAATGTTGATACTCAAGAACAGTGCGAGAAGTTCCACAAGAGCACATAGGCAGGGGGCGATAGTTATTCAGATCATCCCAAAAACCTTTAAGAGAGGTATAGTAGGAACTCACAGATTGGTTGTTCTGAGAAAGAGCAGAAATGGCCTTTCGCAATTGAAAGATTCGAGGTCCATTTGATTGAGAGAAACGCTCCTTAATGTCATCCCACATCTCTTGAGCAGATTCGATGTAGATGATACTAGAGATCTCCTGAGACACTGAATTGAGAATCCAGCTCAATACCATATTATTGCATCAATCCCATGCAAAATACTCAGGAGTGTCCGTTGATGGTTTTGCCAGAGAGCCATCAATGAAACCAAGCTTCTTTTTGGCCGAAAGTGCCATTGACATGGATCTCTTCCAAGTATGATAATTGTTTCCAACCAAAGGTTGGGAAACAAGTAGAGTCCCTGGACTATCTCCATGATGGAGATAGAAAGGACTGGAAAACTCCACACCAGAAGGCGTGGAGCTTAATGGAACAGTGTCCATGGAGTTAACACCATCAGCAGAGGCATCAACAGTTGTATTATCAGGAATCGAAGGCATCTTTGAAGATCAAAAGAAGAACAGAGGAGATATAGATGAAAAACAGAGGAATCTTAGATGAAGAAGGAAAGAAAAGAAGAAAGCACGATGAAGAACGAAACCTGCTCTGATACCATATCAAACTATGCAAATGCATGAGGAGAGAAAACTGAGAAAGAAGTTGCAGAAACTTTACTTCATTTGCATTAATGAAAAATAAATCAGGGCGGAAGAATGATTGCTAAAGGGCGATTCAAGAGGAGAATGGAGAACTTGGCGTTATGCAGTAGTTGGAAAATTTTGAGTTCAGCCTAATTGCAGATTGTGTCTTTGTTTCGTTGAGTCATGCATGTAAAATAGCTTAGCGGGCTTTGTGTTCTTCTGCTTTACTGCAGATTGTAATTTGCAATATGATGTTGCTTGCTGGAGTTCCTGTTTGATATCTGGAAGGTTGTATCGATGGAGGTTCATTCCTCATTTCTAATAAACTGGAGGTCACGTGCCCATTTTAATGAATCTTGTTATTGATTTTTAGTTTTTCCATTTGCTTGCTATATGCGGTTCTTATATATATAATATATGTGTCATTGATTCCTTTGTTCTGTCCTACGCCCTTTCTTCAGTGGATTCAGCTTCAATTCAGAAGCCATAAATTTGTTTCCAGTTGATCCACCTGTAGAAGTAAGTATCTGGATACATTTTTATGAAGTTAACTTATAATCTATATATAGTATAGTTATATATCTTTTCTAATAGAAGTTTAATAATTAAATATGTTCCTTAATTTTTACTTTTAAACTTGTGGGTTGAATATATATATATATAATAACCAAAACTTCTCTTAAAAATGCTTTAAAATTACGATATGTGGGGTGAACTCATTTTTTTTAAAGGTTAAACCGGTTTTTTAAGACATAATATTTGCATGTTGAACCCATCACTTTTTAAGAGTGAACCGGCTTTTTACTTTAAAAACCAGTCATTAAATTAGCTTAACTAAGGGCATTTAATTATATTTCGATAATTTTCCATATATGAATTATTCAATAAATTAATTATTATCAATGTCCAATTCAAATAAGGAAACAAATAATACAAATCAAATTATTATGCATTAATAAGTTTAGTTACTTTAATATCTATATTAATACGTTTATGATTCTCCAAAAATAAAAATAAAAATACGTTTAGGGTCTCTCACCTAACCGATTAATAGTTTTCCGTATATAAATTATTCAATATATTAAGTATTATTAATGTCCAAATCAAATAATGTAACAAATAATACAAATCAAATTGTTATGTATTAATACGTTTAGTCACTTTAACATGTGTATTAATATGTTTAGGATTCTCCCAAAAAAAAAATACGTTTAGGGTCTTTCACTTAACCATTAAAATTGACCCGGTTCATATCTCTCCCTAATGCTTAAATCCGCGTTTTGAATTTTAATTAGATAAAATGTGTTTAAATTGCTTTTATTTGTTTAGGTATGACAAACAATTAATTAAAATGTAGGATTTTCTACAAATACTGGTTGTTTTGTCTGAATTAGGTCCTATGCTCAAGTTCAAAAAATGCAGTTATGGATTATGATAGCACTTAGGGACTTGGCCAGAGGCATCTGAAGGAGATTTGTATTATTAGACTTAATGAGATTAAGTCAAAGTGGAAATTATTGATGTGGTGACACTCATCCCATTAAGTAGATGGAATCTGTTAGTTTTACTCTTAGTTTGGGATTCGATCTCAGATTTAATTTTAGACTTTGTATTAGTTTTTTTTGACACCAAATTGAACTTGTTTTTTGGGTGCCAATTAACATAGTCATTCTATCTATATATAAAGGACATGGGACGTCCTTTTGTTCTGGGTATTACATACAGAGCCGCACAAGCTAGAGAGAAAAGGAATAGAAAGAGTGGACTGTTGTGTGTGATGTCTCCGTAGGCTATGTTATAAGCTCACTAAAATACTCCCCAAATGTGTCAATCCATTTGTGCATTTTGTCGAGGTTCCGTCATCAAAGAAAAAAAAAGGCACATGCATGTAGAGAGGTCCCATTTGAAATGATAAATTCGTATGCTTTGATTTACTAACATTGGTTTACACTATTTGCTTCAGAATTACATATATGGAACTATATTGTTTTATTCATCGGTTCTAATTACTTCTAAGTAGCAAAATCAGAGTCTACACAAGTGTTCCACCCTTCATATACTCGGTGAAGGCAAGTGCAACCAAACCCAACATGGCAAACCTCCCATTCCACATCTCAGCATCTGAAGTCATAAACCCGTCTGACTTGGACTCCACGCTCACCCCTTTGAACAAAGGAATCAGAGATGCAAATGATAGCACAATGGTGGTTCCTACGAACCATGGGATCCCGCCGTTGGATATCTGAGCAAACACATCCTGGCCCCTGTATAGCTCTACCGCCATCGCAGAAACGAAGCCAACCATGGCTAGCCTGCCGTTGATCCTCTCCGGTGCGGGCCCACTGAATGCGAACACGTCAGAGAACTTCGTGCTCATCTGCTCATACCAAAACACCTTGTCAAATCAAAATGCATGGTACAACGGTGTACAAATAGTTATATCCTACAGCACTAGTACTATTTATACGTACCTTAGGTGTAGGTGTTGGTTGCTCTTGCTTGTATTTCTGTAAGCCAAGGAATTACAGACGGTTAGGATCATTTATTGCACATCAATCAGCATGTGATCGTTACTTAGTTAAGCTATAACCTGGGAAAATAATAATAATAATAATAAGAAGAAGAAGAGAAGCTGCAGACTCTACGTACCTCTGCCATGGACCGCACACGCATGGTAGCATTCCTAGGCAAACGTGGCACATAAGTGCTGGGAAGAAACTGGTTCACCCTAGACCCATTGGCCAAACGGGTCACAGCTGGGGTGGCCAAGCAGGATTGCATTGCAGCCGAAGTAGTCATCATGAATGCTTAGTGCGAACAAATGCTAAATTATGTAGTGGAGAAATGTGAGCTTGGAATTAATGCCTATTTGTGAGTGTGGATATTGTACTTCTACGAGAGTATGGGTGCGTATATATAGTGTGCGAGGAAGGCAGAGGGGTGGATATTTGTATATATATTTTGAAAAGCTCATTGGTTCACGTGCATGGGTTCGTTTGTCCACGTACATGATGGTGTAAGCGCGCGGCGTGGCCCTCACAAGCACCGCTGCATTTCACTTGTGAGTTTGAGGCCAAAATGGTTCCAGCATTAATTTGTCTTTTCTACGGACTAGCACATTCCAAACCCTCACTAGTCACAGATTGTGTGGCTCAGTTTTCTGTTGTTGGCCAATGGGGGTAAATTTCTCTAAAGTTAAATGAGAATCACTTTCTCGCATGCATTCGTTTTTCTTGTTTCATATAATTATCACTAATTGGTTTTAACACGGCACAAATTTTTTTAGGGACGTGTTACACAATGACACGTCACTAGAAGGTGATGTTTTAAAATTCTTGATAATGTGTATACGTTACTAAATACTCAATTTTTTGTAGTATATATCGTATATGATAGGAAAAGTTTGTGGGAATTCAGAGACCACAGTACTTACATTTTGATGTATGTATAGTTTTTACTCATAGCACACTATAATTATTCCTACACCAGCCTTAAATTTCAAATTGTGTAACGCTAATTCAAGCAACCATACACACGTCACAAATCAAGCATAAATTAAGAATATTCCTCCAACAAATTGTGAAAACAGTCGTCTCTTCTTCATCAAATTCTACTGAAGCGAAATATATTATTAGAAACTAATGCTTTAAAAAAAGTATAGAAAATAAAAATTTAAAAAGACTTGAAAATTCTTTAAATGCATATTACAAATTGTTTACAAAAGAGTACTGTTGAATAATTAAACCAACAAATTCTGAAAAAATAAAATAAAATAAAATTCTTCAACCCTAGATCAATGTCCAAACATGAATTTCTGATTAACAATTATCAAAGATGAATGATAAAAATCATTATTTCAATCATCTTCATATAATTGGTGAATCTACCATTGAACTTTTATGTAGATCCATTAGATTTACAAAAAAAAAAAAGATAGTTGAAAGATGGTTGAAAGAATGATACAGTTATGCCTCGTTATAAAACCATTTACAAACTAAAAAGATACAGAAAGTAGAAGAAAGAAGAAAAAGAAAGAGATTTTAGATTTTATTTTATTTTATTTTTTCCTTGAGAGCCTTTTTTTTTAATGATGCCTCGTTATTAAACGATTTACAAACTAAAAAGAAACAGAAAGTAGAAGAGAGAAGAAAAAGAAAGAGAATTTTAGATTTTATTTTATTTTATTTTTTCCTTGAGAGCCTTAAGATCGAATGACAGTAGTTGGAACGGATGTGTTTCCAAGATTTTCAAAATATCACATTTAAGGTATTTGTTGCTTGTTGTTTGGCACCATCTATGGATTACGTTAATACTCTCTGTCTCTCCCTCTTAAACTATCAGAAGCCAAAAGTCCCACAGAAGGGAAAAAAAAAGGACAAAATATATTTCAGATCATTGCTAACAGTACTGTATAGATATATTAAGTTAAAAGACACGTAAGTTGGACTGGGTCTTGCAGATCGATGTACGTAGCCACTGCGTATACAAATATCTGGAATCCAAAAATCAGTTGAAAATTTCAAATAAATTGAATGTGAAACAAATATCTGAAATCCAACACACTATATGGAAGAAGAAGCTAGAAGCGTACCAGCGAGAGAGAGAGAGAGAGAGAGATTTGGGACAAGTAGACTGTGGAATGTGATGTTTTGACTTATTCTACTTAGACAGGTTCAGTTAGGTACGTGTCTTTTGATTTTAAGAGTTATATCTTTCTTGAAAGGAAACAAGAGTGATATAATAAAGGCTTCTAGAATTATTCTAACTTAAGAGATATGATAGGGGCTCAACTGAGTCCTATTTAAGACCCAACTTTTATTTACGTTGCACAAAGTTATATAAGTGTTAGGTTCATTCATCCAAAAAAAAAAAATTGAAATTTTAAAAAAGAGACAAAAATTAAAACATATGTCTACAAAAGTTGGCCGGGTCTTAGATAGGGTTTAGTTGAGCCTCTCGCTCTCTCTCTCTCTCTCTCTCTCTATATATATATATATAAGACTTAAAATGACACTTGGCAGCATGCTAAAACGCCATATAACCGGTTCAGTTATCATAATGTGCGTGTCTTTTGATTTACATAACTAGTTCAGTTATCAAAACGTACGTGTCTTTTGATTTTAAACGCACAGTTTAACTTAAAATGATACTGGATAGCATTTTAAAATACCACGTGTTGTCTCTAAGAGGTAGTTCAATCGGCTGGGACCACGCCTAATAAAACGAATGTCACTTGTTCGAATCCTCTTCCCCCTTTTGTACAATAATTTTAACCTCTCAAGCTTAAAACTCCATATATATATATATATATATATATATATAATTCAAGATGTGCAGTAATGACAATCAGTTTTTTATCAACCATTGTTTAATGAAAAGAAAATATCTAACTTTATCTCACTTTTATCTTATTATGCTAACACAATAGGGTTGTAAATAGTCCTTAAATCAGCCATTAGGGTTGTAAATAGTCCTTAAATAAAAGTGTCGCAAAAGTATTACTCTTATAACTATACATGGTGTTAACACTAACGGAGATGCTTAGAGCATTCATGTCTTGCTCAACAACTATTTAGCTAAAAAAATACATTTTTTCTATTTTAGTTATTTATTTTTTCAAATCACCTATATTTAGCTCAACATTTTAGCTATTCATTTTTACTTTTCTATTTAAAATATTATTTATTTGTCGACTTTTCGTATTCTCAAGGTAGAGAGAAAGCAAGATCACTTTTATTATTAATATAAGCGGTAACTCCACTTTAAACCCTTAAATTATCACTCGATTTGACAAGCCCCCAAACTTCAAAACCTCTCAATTTGATTTCCTAAACTTTCAATTGCAGTCAATTTGAATCCATCCATCAGATTTTTAACGTTAAAAGTGAGATAATGACATTTTATACCCCTGACTTTTTTATAAAATTCTAAATTTACCCTTAATTCCAAATTAAAAATTAAAAAATAAAAGTAAAAAAAAAAAAAAAAAAATTAGGGATATTTTGGTCTTTTTAGGTATTGCTATTAGAAGATAATGGCTAAATCTGACGGATGGGTTCAAATTAACTGCAATTAAAAATTTATAGGTTCAAATTGAAAGTTTTTGAAGTTTGAGAAGTATTGTCAAATCGCAAGGTAATTAAAAAGTCTAAAGTAAAGTAGCCCATTAATATAAATAAAGATTTGTTGAGCTACAATGCTCATCAAATTTGTTGAGCACTGTAGCATCTCAACAAATCCTTAATCATTTTATTGAGCCTGATGTAGAGCATTTTTTGTTGCATTGCTAGTTAAAATAGTCAAAAAACTAATTTGTTGAGGCCAATGTAAATGCTCTAAAGAAGTGTAATTACCTCAAAAATATAGGAAAGAGAAAGATGTGATAGTTCCCATTTGGTAGAGACAAAACATTTTAGGGTTAATAATTTTTTTAGTACATGGGTTTGCAGTTTTCTATTTGTTCCCACCTAAGGTTCCAAAATAGTCACAAATGGTACTTGACCTATAGGAAAAGACTAACTTGATATCTTTGTTACACGTGTCACCATATAACAATGCCACGTATCCTAAAAATAAAAAATAAAAAAATAAAAACTAAATCTAAAAAACAATAAAAAATAAAAAATAAAAATTGAAAATTTTATGGGGCCTCAGGGGTGGATTCAGCCACCCCCTGCGGCCCAATTGGGTGTGGCTCGAGGCCTCGGGGTGGCTCGGCCACCCCTAACGGCTAAAAAGGGCGTGGCTGAAGCAACCCTCAAAGGCCTTGGGGGTGGCTGCCCACCACCATTTTGGCCATGGAGGTGGCTTCGGCCACCCTAGGCCGGCCTCAGTGTATGGCCGAAGGCACCCCCAAGACCCTTGAGGTGGTTTGACCACCCCTAGATTGGCCTGGGGGGTGGTTGACCACCAAATGACGGAGTATAACGGAAACTAACAGAGGCATCAAGTTCGTATTTTCCCATAGATCGAGTACCATTTGTGACTGTTTTGGAACCCTATGTGGAAAAAAATAAAAAACTGCAAACCCAAGTATTAAAAAAGTTATTAACCCTACATTTTAAATGAACGCAAAAATCTTGACAAGGAGGCTGAATACAAAATAAACACACAAAATGACTTTTAATTTTACTTCAAATTAAAGTAGAGTGGTATATTTATAAGTTATATAAAACATGTAATTTTCTAAGCATTTGTATGTAGGGCTGTTAAATGAGCGAAGCGTCTCGCGAGCAAGCTCGGGTTTGGCTTGCATAAGCTCGACTCGTGCTCGACTCGAATATTAAATGAAGCGTTTCGTGAACACGAATCCTAGCTCGAATATTAAATGAAGCTAGCTCGGCTCGACTCGACTAAGCTCGTATAAAGCTCGAATTTGTAGTTATTCACATAATTTCTCATATTAATATTAAAAATTGATGATTTTTTTTTTTTTTTTTTCTAATAGTATTATTTTATTATAAAATGATGCATATCCTTTTTCTTTGAAACCAAGTGCCTTGTTGTATTGACTCGAGCTCCATACTTCGCTAGCCAGACTAAACAAATACTCATATGCAAGCTGACTTATTGAGCCGTTTAAGAGTACTTGAAATTTAAATTTATAATAAAACAATAAATTAATAAATTAAATTAAATATAAGAACCAGCTCGTGAACTGGCTCAGCTCGACTTGATTTATTATGAGCTCAAGCTCGATTTTTTGGCTCATCCTTAAGCTCGACTCGAGCTCGAGTAAAATTTAAACAAGCCGAGCCCAAACAAGAAAAGCTCACTCAAACTCGGCTCATTTACACCCCTATTTGTATGCATCACATTTAACATATTTATTCTTCGAGATGATTTTTGGATACCTCATAACTTTTAGAGTTACCAAGTACATATATAACATTTTTTAACTTCATTTTATCCATGATTCTTTTCAAAGAACTAGAAGTATATATTAATAATTAAAATTTAATTACCAAGCTTTATTATTAAAATTTATCACTATATGACGATGCTACATTTCTCCCACCAGATAGAAAGATATCATAAATTTCTTTATTATTCCTTACAACATAACATGGACAATTCAACAACTTCGAAGGCTTGCTCTTTACTTTCCACGTCTGTACTCTGCAATTACTTTGATGGGGTATTTGCAACCTTCCAGGTATACTGAGCTAACAAGGCCATCTCTCTTTCACCAGCCACTTCATTGATGGGCACAGCATCACAAATTTCTTTCAAATCCTCTTGTGTAAGCTTCAATGCCAAGGAACCGATGTTGTTATCAAGATTATGAACCTTAGTTGTCCCTGTAAATCATCCAATCAATAACTTTCACATAATGCTCTACTCCAAGTTCATGAAACAGGAAATGCCAGTGAAGGACTGTGACAAGAAATGGTACAAGTTCCCAAGCTGTAGATGTGGTTAGAATTGAAATATGTCTAACCAGACAATTCAGGAGTAGAATTTTGTTTTTCATGGAAATAAGAAAAGCATTGATTAAAGTGAACAGGCAGTTCTACATAGAGTTGATCTAGTAAATTATGTGAAGATATCTAAAGAGATTACGAGTCAAATATACCAGGGATAGGGATTATATCGTCTCCCTGATGGAGAAGCCAAGCCAGAGCTAGCTGAGGAGGAGTGCAGGCATGCTTTGAAGCCAGGTTGGCAAGTCGGGCATATAGAAGTTTGTTCTTCTCTAAATTCTCCCCAATAAACCTTGGATGATTAGCCTATGCCAGGAACATCATATGAGCGTACTTATCAATTCTTCTTGTAAAAATATTTGATTTAATAACATTTCTACATTGTTAAGAGAGAGAATTACTTGATATTTATGTGTTTGTGTATAGAAACATGAGATAAATTTATTTGTGCTCGCATACCATTAAACTCTCATTAGCCAAGCTCTCCACGACTGCTTTGCCGCCAAAGAAACCATGGCCAAGAGGGCTATATGCCACTATCCCAATACCAAGCTCTCTGTGAGATTAACAGTAACATTGAATCAGGGGCGAAACCAGAATTTTAGGAGAGGGGGAGAAAATTACACAAAATAAAATTTTTGGGGGTAAAAGTTAATTTAGGAGGGTCAATTTCATAAAAATACCTAAAATTTAGAAGAAATTTTCAAATTTTTATGACATTTTTTAAATTTTGGGGAGGTTCCACCCCTACAATGAATGATGTTGTGAAAGTATTGTAATGTTCTATTGTTCTTAAAATCACTGATTAATAGCCAATTCAAAGACCATGAAGACAACATTTTCAGCTATCTTAATATATTAATGATGGACTTTGGAATGCAAACATCAGAGCTAAATATCAAATAAACCTGCAAAGTGGGATTATCTCGTCTTCGATATCACGAGTCCATAGAGAATACTCCATTTGTAAGGCAGTGATGGGATGAACTGCATGAGCTCTTCTTATTGTGTCTACACCAGCTTCTGATAGCCCAATGTATTTGATCTTTCCTTCCTCCACCAGCTTCTTGAGCTCCTCCATCTACCATGCGAAATAGGTTATAAAGCAGCAGAGATTATGCAGTGCAATAGATTGAAATATGTGAAAACAAAAGGTTTGTATAAACTTAAAAGGACAATATCTCATGACACTCACAGTATCCTCTATTGGCACTGAAATGTCCACACGGTGCTGATAGTACAGATCAATGTAGTCCACATCGAGACACTTAAGACTAGCTTCACAGCATTGTCGTACATACTCAGGTGTACCCTTGATGCCCAATTGACCCTCCTCTGATATGCTCATACCAAATTTTGTAGCTAATTGAATTCTTTCTCGAGGAAGCTGCTTCAGAGCCTAAAAGGACAAGATAATTAACTTTGTCCACTAATATCAGAATGTAAATCGCAACCAAACAAACATATACAATCAACATTTGAATAGGATTAGAGTACCTTGCCAATCATTATCTCGTTATCATGATTCTGTCCATAAACATTTGCTGTATCAAAGAAGGTTATACCCCTATAAAAAGCTTCCTTTACAACGGAACATCCAGCTTCATGTGACAAAGGAGCATTAAGCATCCCGGAAAGTCCCCCGCATCCAAAGCCTAATCTAGAAACCTGCAGCCAGAAAAGGATGCCATGAGAAGAAAAATGAAGCAGTTTCATGCAAGTTTCCATGTAGTCCCCAAGGTGTGTTCAATTCATGATTTGCTTCTTAAAAATTATGTATCTTCATGTGGTTGGATTGGTGGCACCCGATTGAAGCGTTATATGACAGATATGGATACTGAGTTGTTTATGATGTAGGCAGTTCATTGGTAGCAAAATTATCTTCTGTCATTTTTGAAGGAGTTGGAAATGACCTCCTGCTTGATCTAAAGATGTGGTGGAAATCCAAAGTGAACTTCCTGAACTTGAACTTGGAGAAGCAGATAAGCCAATATGGACCTGCTCCAAGAAGGGGAGATATGTTTGTTCAGACACTTGGGAGGCTTTGGGAGTGAAGTTTCCTATTGTTTCATGGTGGAAGATGGTTTGGTTTTCATTGGCTATACCTAGGCATGCGTTTATGCTATGGTTGGTGCCTGGTGGCTAGAGATCGGTTGACAACCGGAGAGAGATTGTTAAATTGAGGACATGCAGGGGGATGTGGCAGGTCACTTCTGCAGAAGTTGTATAGAATGTAGAGATCGTTTGTTCTTTCATTGAGGCTTTAGTAGGAGAATTTGGAGAGAATTTTTGAGTAAAATTTTGATCAAAGATCATTGTATAAGTTGGGAAGATATCTTAGAGTGGGGTGTTAAAGATTTGAAAAATATGATGGTGAGCTTATGCCGGTTAAGCTTGGGAGATGTTGTCTACCAATTGTGGATGCAAGGGAACAACATTAAACATGGGAATCAGCCCAAAACTGAAGAGGAGATTGTTAAAAGAATGATTGCTAAAGGGCGATTCAAGAGGAGTATGGAGAACTTGGAGTGATGCAGTAGTTGGAATCTGCCGAGGGAAATTTTGAGTTCAGCCTAATTGCAGTTTGTGTCTTTATTTTTTGAGGATGTTCGTTGAGTCATGTATGTAAAATAGCTTAGCGGGCTTTGTGTAGTTCTGCAGCTTTACTGCAGATTGTAATCTACAACATGGTGTTGCTTGCTGTTGTTGCAGCTGGAGTTCCTGTTTGATATCTGGAGGGTTGTATCGATGGTGTTCTTCTTTAGAAATTTTCATTAATTAACAAAAAAAAAAAACACTCATATAATCAAAAATCATTATTACGATGCCTTGTTACAGAATTTTTCCACGCACTCTACTGTCTAATTGGACAAAGCGCCTTACAAAGACCATTCTTGGGTTACTGCCCAGTAATCAACATGCATCTTTAAGGCTATTCTTTCCTTTCTCTCTGGAAGGAAATTTTCAGCTCTTATTTTGTTTATGCACAAAATTCATCTATCCTAACAAAGGTCCACCAAATACCAGAACAATGATTTTGAACTGTTCATGCTCAAGCCTTAATCTGACATGTAATTTTGAAAAAAAATAAATAAAAAACAAAACAGTGAGAAAGAGAAGCACCAAATTATTTGAAAGGACCCATTTGTATCATAAGAATTTATAAATATTTGTCTATTCTGGCTTCTGGAAAACCAATTAAAGAATGAACTTTGATTAAAGAAAAATAAAAAATAAAAGAAACAGTCATGGATGAACCTAGAAATCTTTATCCATGGCAATAGTTGTCAAGGGAGTGATCTGTTAAGAATGGGTATTAGTCATTTAATAGTGCCTATTACTTTTGCAAGTAATCCAATTTTTAATACTAGTTGATAAAAATTGAGTATACACCCATCCATCTACAATTGATAATCCAAATGGGTGGAAGAGATGACGAAGCTTACCTCCAGTCCCTCACTGCCAAGTCTTACTCTTCGAATCTGGATATGGGGTTTCTTCTCCATTCTAAAGGTAAAAGCTTTTACTATGGAAAAGAAAAATCTCTGTCTGCAATTTCACAATGCTGACGACTTTATATACGCTATTATTGGGGTTCATCAGATAAATATCTTGGTGGAAAGAAACAAGATAAGATTGTTGGTAGGGCGACTTGTCAGAAATTGGATACGGTAGGACGAGATAATATCGAATTAATATCGATAGGGTCATGATTAAGAACGCCGGCGTGCATGACTTTCATGCACGCCAAGCTTTTTTAAAAAAAAATAATTAAAATAATAAAATATTAAAATTTTATTAATTTATTATCTTAAAATAATAAATCACTCTAGCATGCAAATGTTTAACATCACCCATATCGATAACATTGAATTACTTATATTAAAAGTTATTTTTATCCTCTTAAAAAATAAAAAAATAAAAATAATTCTCTTATATAATTAACTAAATATTATTTAATTCAAATTAACTAGATAAGACCATGTTCCAATTAAGGAGGACTTACCTAGGCCCATGACCACTTTTGGGGGACCAAAGAAGGTTGTTGAATAATTGTGAGGCTATATTTGTAAAAAGTATGGGAGATCTCATTTACATTTGGGTTGCTTAAAATATTATACCGAGGTAGTAATAGCAGTAGTCCAAATTAATTACAAATTAATTTGGGGGCTCTACAAGTAGTGTTAAAGCATTCGGCTTTGAATTTTAAGAAGTAATTCAATCGGTTGGAGATTATGTCTTATGAAGTGGAGGTCACTAGTTCGAATTTTTCTTTTCCTTTTATGCAACATCATGTAAAAATAATAAAATAAAATAATCGGCTATGTAGACTGTAGGATTTGATCTGAGCAGACTAAGGTAATGATCCACAAAAGTTTAGGAGTATAGGAAAGAGAACACCAGGAGTGTGATTGGTACGTTCGAGCAGAGAACATTATGGCCCAACCGTAGCCACGTTCGAGCAGGAGTGTGATTCGTACGTTCAGAAGTAAAAGGGCAACAAATGAGAGTGTGATGAGATGCTTTTGGCGAGCCAAGCCAAATCAACCGACTGCATCTCGTTCGAATAGAGTTACGACCTGTTGTCCCTAGGGTCTTGGCAAAACCGACCAGTTGCATTCCCATTCGTATGGCAGTGTGATTGCAACAGACAGAAAGGTTGTGGTTGCAGTTTTTTTTTTTTGTTTTTCGAATTCCATTGTTGTTAAGAAACCTATCGACACCCGCGAAATTGAACGGTTCCCTAGTCAGTCTAACAATTGCGTCCCATAGTTTGCGCATCTCATGCAGCGTCTCGCACTGTGCTTGCAAGTACTCCCATTTGTATACCAGGCCCTCCCTTACAAGTGACATTGTTAGTGAGATTGGTACTGTTGCGCAGTTTGACCGTTAAATCCGAATAATTTGACTATGATACCATTTGACGTAGTAGAAATGATAGAAAAAATAAAAGAAGTTTGACGAATTCTATTTTATGAACTTAACAAGCTAACAAATAGCTTCTCTTTTCCTCGGGTTGGCCATTAAATCCGAATAATTCTGACTTAATTTGATACCACTTGACATAATGGAAACGATAGAAAAATGCAATAAAATTAACTAAATATGGAAAGACTAAATAAAAATGTTTAATCCTAATGTTTATGGATATTATTGATGCCAAGATTAATGCTAAATAAGGAAGAAAATTAGTTGGGATTGTTATCAATCAGGCAAAAGTTCCCATATGTGCTTTGCTGCCCAAATCAGCAGGAAATCAAACAATAGTTTGTTTTTCGTCAATTTCTTGATTTCTTCACATTTCTATGCCTTCTTTATTTATCGCGATCGAACTCCTGTTTGAATGGAAATCAGTTCTAGTTGGGCCTTTCGAAAGCCTCCCATTGCACTCTCGTTTGATTCGTTTGAACATGGTGTGATCAGGCTATTATGCCCTTACTTCTTCCCATCCACTATTTTTTTTTTTCTTTTTTTTTTTTTTCTTTCTTGATATGAGGGTCATAATTATATTATCATGATCGGTTCTATTATTTATTTTCCCAAAAAGCTTACATATATTTCAAATTTAAAATTGACTCAAACTCATCTTAAATCGATTCGTCAAGGGGGTTCAATAGACTGGAGACCGCGTCTCATGAAGCGGAGGTTACTAGTTTGAATCTTCCATCCCCCTCTTGTGTGGACATGCCAAAAATAAAAAATAAAAATAAAAATAAAAAATTGATCAAATTGAAAACTGAGATGTTAAACTCAAAATGTTCATAAGCATAGAGAAAAAGTAATGCAATATACCACATTTTTATCATATTTTGTTGATGATGTGACACTAACAATCAATTTTTTAGGTCTCAAAGAGGTAGCTCAATCGGCTGGAACAACACCTAATGAAACGGAAGTCACTAATTTGAATCCTCCTCCTCACTCTTGTGCGAACATGTAAAAAAAAAAAAAACAATCAATCTTTTGATCAGCCATTGTTTAATGAAAAGTAATCTAGAGGTTTATTGGTTGTGCTACATCAGTAAAGTAAAATAAGAGTTGGTAATATAACATTTCTCCTAGAGAAAGATTAGCATGCTATAAACAACGCTTTTATCTCACTTATATTCTATTGTGCACACGCGGTAGGGTATAGTAACCCTTTGATCATCTATTATTAAAAATATATATATCTAATGACTACTAAACTCTGTCATGCCAACATAATAGAATAAAAGTATGATATCCAACATAATAGAATAAAAGTATGATATATAACATTACTCTCATAACTATTCATGGTGTTAACGCTAAGGAGAGATGCATAAAAAAAATATGTCACTTCAAAAATTTAGGAAAGAAAAATATGTGATAGTACTTTTCTCTTGGCAAAGACAGTACCTTTTTATGGGCCGTTCATTTTAACAATTAAAATGAAAGCCCAAATCTTGACAACAAGGCCTAATGCAAAATAAACACACAAAATGACATTTTATTTCACTTTAAAAATAAAGAGTGGATAGGTATATTTTTAAGTTATATAAAACAAGTAATTTTCTAAGCATTTGCATTCATATACTTATTCTTCGAGATGAGTTTTGGGCTAATATATATATATAACCAACAACTATGGCTCTCATCACTATATGACGATGCTACATTTCTCCCACCACATAGCAGCAAGATATCATAAATTGCTTCATTATTCCTCAACAAACAACATGGACATTTCAACAACTTCAAAGGTTTGCTCTTTACTTTGATGGGGTATTTGCAACCTTCCAGGAATACTGAGCTAACAAGGCCATCTCTCTTTCACCAGCCACTTCATTGATGGGCACAGCATCACAAATTTCTTTCAAATCCTCTTGTGTAAGCTTCAATGCCAAGGAACCGATGTTGTTATCAAGATTATGAACCTTAGTTGTCCCTGTAAATCATCCAATCAGTAACTTTCACATAATGCTCTACTCCAAGTTCATGAAACAGGACATGTCAGTGAAGGATTGTGAATAGAAATGATATCCAAGTTCCCAAGCTGTAGAATTTCGTTTTTCATGGAAATAAGAAAAGCATTGATTAAAGTGAACAAGCAGCTCTACATAAAGAGTTTGATCATGTAAATGTGAAGATATCAAAAGAGATTAAGAGTCTAATATACCAGGGATAGGGATTATATCGTCTCCCTGATGGACAAGCCAAGCCAGAGCTAGCTGAGGGGTAGTGCAGGCATGCTTTGAAGCCAGGTTGGCAAGTTTGTTATAAAGACTTTTGTTCTTCTCTAAATTCTCCCCCGTGAACCTCGGAAACATAGGCTGTGACAAGAACATGAATATGAGTTATAAAAGCACATTCCAGTGATCAAAGAGCTGATTTACTCAACAATATTCTGTCTTAGAGGGGCTAGATAGGTAGTGTAAGGTTTAGTGGATTGTCCTACACTGGCACTTCCGTGTAATAACTTTACCAAAGGCGATCCTATGAATAGCTTCCAGTACGCCCATTACAATTTTTACTGCCTAATAACCAATTTGATCCCAAGGCAAAGAATAACTAGGCACACCAAACGATGCAATCAATAGAGCCAAGTCAATTCATGAGGTTTTTTAAAATTACCAACCATTGATGAACTAATCGGATTAACCAACTAAAGTTCGCTTAGAACCATAGTGCCTTGCCTAATAAGCTAACTCCCCCAATATCAAAATATGGTACCATAATGATTAATGTCTCTATGTGTACATGACAAACTGATTCCATAAAAGCAGAAAATTTACTATTCATTTGCAGCATACTGTATACACAACAAACCGATTCCATAAGAATAGAAATTAATGCTTAATTCATTTGCAGCTGCATACCAAAATACTCTCAGTGGACAAGCTCTCAAGAACAGCCTTCCCACCAAAGAACCCACGACCAAGAGGGCTGTAAGCAACTATTCCAATACCAAGCTCTCTGAGATTAACAATAACATTTAATGATGCTGTGAAAATATCATGATGTTCTATTCTTTTCAAGCTCTCTGATTCATAACCAATTCAAAGAACATGAAGACAAAGTTTTCAGCTATTTTAAATTATCAATGATTGGCTTTGAAATGCAAACATCAGAGCTAGATATCAAATAAACCTGCAAAGTGGGATTATCTCGTCTTCGATTTCACGGGTCCATAGAGAATACTCCATTTGTAAGGCAGTGATGGGATGAACTGCATGAGCTCTTCTTATTGTGTCTACACTAGCTTCTGATAGCCCAATGTATTTGATCTTTCCTTCCTCCACCAGCTTCTTGAGCTCCTCCATCTACCTTGCCAAAGTTATAAATCAAGCAAAGATTATGGCAGTGCAGTAGATTGAAATATCTGAAAAGTTTGGTATAAATTTAAAAGGACAATATCTCATGATACTCACAGTATCCTCTATTGGCACTGAAATGTCCACACGGTGCTGATAGTACAGATCAATATAGTCCACATCGAGATACTTAAGACTAGCTTCACAGCATTTCCGTATATACTCAGGGGTACCCTTGACACCCCATTGACCCTCCCCTGAAATGGTCATACCGAATTTTGTAGCTAATTGAATTTGTTCTCGAGGAAGCTGCTTCAGAGCCTAAAAAAGACGAGATAATTAACTTTGTCCATTAATATCAGAATGTAGATGTTCCTAAGGTTATTTTGTCCATTGGATGCAAATCTCAACTAAACAAACATATACATACAATCAACATTTCAAAAGTTTTAGAGAGTAAAAGTACCTTTCCAATCATGATCTCGTTATCGTGATCATGTCCGTAAAAATCTGCTGTATCAAAGAAGGTTATACCCCTACAAAAAGCTTCCTTTATAACGGAGCATCCAGCTTCATGCGACAAAGGAGCATTAAGTATTCCGGAAAGTCCCCCGCATCCAAAGCCCAATCTAGAAACCTGCAGCCAGAAAAATGAAGCAGTTTCATGCAAGTAAAACTAATTAATGAAGGAAGTCAGCAACCCAATGATTTGGGTCTCCATGTAGTCCCCAAGGTGTGTTTGATTCAACAATACCATTGCTGGATTCTCTGCTTCTTAAAGATGAAGATGCTATTATGAAGCTCATATAATCAAAAAAAACTATTACGATGTAAATCTGCATAAATGTTCCCTGTCAAAATTCATGCTCAACAAAATCTTAATTCCTGGTCAGACTTACAAACTTGTAATACCAATAAGCTACTTTTTCAGATAATGTATTCAATAAAAATAAAATAAAAAATCATTTTGCCCAATGCATTCTGTCTGGACAGTAGAGTTACCAACACTAACTGAGTCCTCCTTGATCAAAGTTTGGGTCTATTGACTAATTGGGCAAAACGCCTTACAAAGACCATTCTTGGTTTACCGCCCAGTAATCAACATACATCTTTAAGGCTATTCTTTCCTTTCTCTTTGGAAAGAAATTCAGCTCTTAGCTCAAGACTTAATTGGACATGAAATTAAAAAAAATTAAAAAAATCAAAATTTTATAAATGCTTGACCCTTCTAGCTTCTGGAAAACCAGTTAAAGGATGAACTTGATCAAAGAAGGTCAGGAAGGACAACAAGATGGAAAAAGAAGACATGATTTCCTATGTCTAAGGACCAAAATTTGGATTTCTGTAGCGGACCTCAAGGAACTGGAATTTTAAAGCTGAAGTAGGACTACAAATCTACAATTGCAGATGGTTCACATATCCTACTTTTCTGGTGTATATATCCTAACGCCACAAACTCAAAACTCAAAAGCAATTCTTATAAACCAATCCATCTACAATTGATAATCCAAATGGGTGGAAGAGAAGACGAATCTTACCTCCAGCCCCTCACTTCCAAGTCTCACTCTTGGAATTTGGATATGGGGCTTCTTCTCCATTCTCAAGATACCACAGCTAAGTTGAAAGCTTCAACTTTTCACAATACTGTTGACTTCACATACGTTCTTATGCTCCCACCCCCACCCACTTGATAGTAACCACCCACCCAGCCGCGAAACCAGAAGTTTGAGCAAGGGGGACGAAAAAAAAAAAAAAAAAACTAATTTTGAAGGGTCTATCTCATAAAAAATATATATAATCCCCAATTCCCAATTTTGTGCTAAATTTGCCTACGAAATAAATTTGGTTCATAACAAAAAGATAAAATATAAAGGTTTTTTTTATTATTATTATAAAACTTTTAAGGCATGAAAAAAAAGTTTTTCCCCTCTTAACTAACAATTTTATTATTATTAATAGAAAAATAAAATAAACAAGAAGGCTGGAGAAGCCCTTTAAGTTACTATTTTTTAGAGTCTTTTGAAACTGCACGTCTTATTCAAATATAATAAGCAAAAGACAACTACTTTTCACACTACATAAGAAGTGCAGCCTTGTCCCTAGTGGATAAATCTAATATAATAAGCAAAGAAGTGCAGCCCTGTTCCTAATATAATAAGCAAAAAAAAGACCTTCAGGGGACGAAATAGTAATTTGGAGAAACAAAAAATTAAATATAAAGAGTAGTAGTGGAGTTTTAAAAACGTTTGGGGGGACACTCGTCCCTCCCAATAGTGTATGTAGGTCCACCCCTGCACCCACCCACCTACTTTCATTAGATAGTTTCACTCTTATTGAGGGTTGGCACGATGCATAAACTTGACACGAAATTAGAGAATTAAAATTTAGTATTAACAAATTCATGTCATAAATGGGTCAACCCGCTTGACCCTTTAATAAACATGTTAATCCCGATTCTCCCTTTCACCTTATTATAGAAAAATTTTCTGTAGAGATTAATACAATTTTTTAATTTGAATGAAACAACTCTTTCCATATTTAAAACTTAAAGCTACGCTAAATATGATCATTCCGATCCACCATCAGCCACTCACGCCCCGGTCCGTCCCCTACTCCACCGCCGACCTTCTCCGTCCTCCTTGCTCCAGAGTCCCTACTGTTGGAGCTTGCTGTAGTTTTTTTGTTATTGTCTTTATTGTCTTGTTATTTTGTGCAGGCTTTAAATTTAATCTCCCTGCTTTCGTGATGTACTATCTTTGGGTGGAGACTCTGTTTTTTGCTCTATTTCAATATTCTTCAATGCTTGTTTTGGTGTTGTGTGTTGCTATTGTGGTTAAAATTATCCATACTGTGACCACGTATATCTCGTCTTCTACTGCATTTGGCGAAGCTCATGCTGTGCTACTAGCATTCCAAGGCTGTATTTTTACTTTTTTTCATTTTCCTGTGTTAATTGCCTTATATACAGTGCATTTTATTGTGCACCTTATGTAGTTCGATGGGCCGCTTCTAACTTTGTGTTCGAAAGCATTCCCAACCAGTTTTTCATTCTCTTTTCCATTCGGATCAAAAATGAAAAAGACCCACATCTTGTAACATTTTTCTTATTTGACTAAAAAAAAAAAAACTCTTGTTGAGAGTGGACCTAGCGATTTTTGACACAATATGTATATCTAACACGAAATTAGAGGATTAGAATTTAACATTAACGAATTCAGATCATAAATGGGTCAACCCGCTTGACCCTTTAATAAACGTGTTAATCCCGATGCTCCCTTTCACCTATTATATATAGACTTAACAATTAGACCGCCCTATTAAAATTAAGGTTGGTCTATTCATGCTTTGGCACCCTCTAATAAGAAATTCTGGTTCTCGCCCTGGAACGGACTAGCTTCAGGTGCTTCCTTTGACATTGCTTGGGAGTAAAGCAAGTCATTCATAGAGCTCTGACCTTTTGTATCATTTCTATTAATTCCTAAGCACGGTTGAAGCTAAACTTGTATACTTAAAATGGCTAACATTAATTTCTGCTTATAGAAGTTTCGGGGAGAGGCTAGCAATATGCATTAATTTCAAAATAGCAACTGAATCAATACACCAAATTTTATTTTTACACACAAGAAATTGTTCCACAAAGATGCTCTGAAGTTCCCAACAACAACTCAACTCAACTAAACAAATAATAAAGCTCAAGTAAATTTCAGTAGGCTTCATGGTTCCTTTTCACTCATCAGGATAGTCTTTATATTATGTATCCATTTCTGCATTATTCCTGCACAAACAAAATAAATAGAGAAAAATATTAGAAACGGACATATTTTGTTTTAGAAGAATCACACTTGGTCTGTTTCTATAGTAATTTGCAATTACCTTGATGGGGTATTTGCAAACTTCCAAGTAAGTTCAGAACGAGCGGCATTTTCCCGTTCGCCAACAACTTCATCAATGTGCACGGCATCACAAATTTCCTTAAGATCATCTTCAGACAGCTTTACAGCCAAGGAACCAATGTTGTTATCAAGGTTCTTAACTTTCGTTGTACCTGAAGATATCAACAAGAAAAATAAGAACCATCCATCTGATAAAACATCTCACAACCTGCTTAAACGCCATGTTTATCAATCAAGCTGATACAACATATAGACACAGGTTGACAAAAAAGAAATTGTAGTTTCTCTGACATGAATATATTAAGAACAGAAATACATCAAACCAGAGGAATGGTGACTAGGATTTCAGTATGCATGGTAACGAAGAAAATTACTATTAAGGTAAACAAACAAGCAGAAACTAAATAACCCAATCGTATGAATAAGATGGAAATGATTAAAGAGAGAGTCAATTATACCAGGGATTGGGACAATATTGTCACCCTGATGGAGAAGCCATGCCAGAGCTAATTGAGGAGTAGTGCAGGCATGCTTTTCAGCCAGGTTGGCAAGTTTGTTATAAAGACTTTTGTTCTTCTCTAAATTCTCCCCCATGAACCTCGGAAACATAGGCTGTGACAAGAACATGATGAATATGAGTTATAAAAGCACATTCCAATGATCAAAGAACTGATTTACTCAACAATATTCTGTCTTAGAGGGTCTAGATAGGTAGTGCAAGGCTTAGTGGATTGTCCAACACTAGCACTTCCGTGTAATAACTCTACCAAAGGTGATCCTATATTCCTATTACAAGAATAACTTCCAGTATGCCCGTTACAATTTTTATTGCCTGGTAACTAATTTGATCCCGAGGCAAAGAATAATCAGGCACACCAAAAGATGCAATCAATAGAACCAAGTCAACTCATGAGGTTTTTTAAAATTACCAACCATCGATGAACTAATCGGATTAACCAATTAAAGTTCGCTTTAGAACCATAATGCCTTGCCTAATAAGCTAACTCCCCCAATATCAAAATATGGTACCATAATGATTAATGTATCTATGTGTACATGACAAACTGATTCCATAAAAGCAGAAAATTTACTATTCATTTGCAGCATACTGTATACACAACAAACCGATTTCATAAGAATAGAAATTAAAGATTAATTCATTTGCATCTACATACCAAAATACTCTCAGTGGACAAGCTCTCAAGAACAGCCTTCCCACCAAAGAACCCACGACCAAGAGGGCTGTAAGCAACTATTCCAATACCAAGCTCCCTGCAAGTAAAAAGGTGGCAACTTGATGAACAAATAACATCATAATTTTCTTTAGTCAGATTTGTAATACTCTACATGTAGCTAATCCAGAAGAATATTATGATCTTGAAGGCAACAATTTGACCTATACATATAAACTTACAAATTTTGTTTAATAATGTAAACACTGGATCTAGCTAATATTTACCAACCGGCAAAGTGGAATAATCTCATCTTCAATATCACGGCTCCAAAGGGAATACTCCATTTGTACGGCAGTGATGGGATGAACTGCATGGGCTCTCCTTATTGTGTCAACACTAGCTTCAGATAACCCAATATATTTTATCTTTCCTTCATCAACCAGCTTCTTAAGCTCCCCCATCTTCCTTGCATAATCCAGACAAAAATAGCAATCAAAATTGAATGTTATCTTGTACATTAAGGTAATGGATTGGAAGTGGCATAATAGGAAAAAATTAGGAAAAAGTGTTTTGATGCTTACAGTATCCTCAATTGGGACTTTCACGTCAATGCGATGTGAATAGTAAATATCAATGTAGTCCACGTCAAGCCGCTTAAGACTGGCTTCACAGCATTCTCGTACATATTCAGGGGTTCCCCTTACGCCATATTGACCCCCTTGTAACCTGAACACCCCAAATTTTGTAGCCAGTTGAATTTTTTCTCGAGGAAGCTGCTTCAAAGCCTGAGAATCATTTAATTAAATGATTAAACAACATGGTCATTTGCGTAACTCACAATCAAACTTCATAATAAACACAAAAGATTACCTTGCCAAGCATGATTTCATTATCATGATTATGCCCATAGAAATCTGATGTATCAAAGAAAGTAATGCCCCTATCGAATGCTTCCTTAATAACTGAACATCCAGCTTCATGAGAAAGAGGAGCGTTATATGCTCCGGATAGTCCCGCGCATCCAAATCCCAATTCAGAAACCTGCTCAGCAGGATCCCAACAAAGAAGCAATTTTTACAGACTATAGTAGAAACTTATTGTTATTCAATCAAATATATAATGACCGGATAAAAGTTTATCAAACAGCTATTGACGAAACTAGAAAGCCCAAGAAGGAAATAAGCATCAATCAAATTGCAGTTACAGGTGTTGAAATGAAGAATACCCAATTACCCATCTAGCAAAAATGATCGTATCTAAAATGGTAGGAAAGAAGGAAGTGATTAAAAAAAAAAAACTCACCTCCAATCCCTGACTGCCCAGTTTCACTCTAGGGATTTGGTTCTGCTGCTTCTCCTCCATTATTCTGAATTAAGCACTGCCTAGCTCGTTGAAGATGCTCGTGCCAGCATCCTTGGTACACTTAAATAGGTTCCCCTGCAAGGGAAGGAAAGTCCAAACCAAATTGTTTTATTTTTACCGAATCAATAAGGTGGCTGCCAAGTCAAACTTGACTGACCTTTCATCTTTAAAAAAACATATTGGTTGGCCTTTCATTGGACACAAAATCTGAGAGAAGCCGCCGCCCAACACACGCAAGAAGCGGGTAAATTCAGCCGGCACAAGTGTTTCATTGGAAAATGCTTGTCTTTCTAGTTCTAGGCGGTACGAGGAAGTCTTTAGGATTCTCTTCTTTGATCCCTGGAAATGAATCAACATACAAACGCATTTCATTTTAGAACAGAAGAGAAATTGTTCCATAAGAATGCACTAAGGTTCTCAACATGCATGTTGCTGGTAAGGCGAGGATAAAATTCATTAATCACACACATGTTTTTTTTTTTTTTTTTGTGAAGATTCCCTTTCCCATATTTATCATGGTAACATTATTCATGAAAAGAATTAAACAACTCAACTCAACTAAAATGAGCTTCAATCTTAATTGAAATAGAGCTGGCTCCACGGTTCCTTTTAACTCATCAGGATAGGCTTTGTTTATCTTTTTCAGCATGATTCCTAAATAGAGAAAGCAAGGATAAAAAAAAAAAAATGGTACGTCTTTAGAAGGACTAGATTGGCGGGGTGAAAGGTTTAGGCTGCGTTTGGTGGTAAGAGCAAGTTACTATTTATAAAATAAAAATTATAACTCTCAACATTCTTATTTTTTACGTCGTATCAATCACTTTTTACTATTATTTAAAAAAAAAAAAATACTACCACACAAAAAATTTTCATACCTAACATTTTTACTTATTTTTTTTTTTTTTTCACATCAATTAATTTTTGTTACAGTTTCAAACCGCTAAATAATTTGTACGACGTGATTCCACCCCTAGTTGTCATCATGGCATGAGTTGTGATAGAAAGAGGATTTACTAATTGCAGTTCAATTGTAATTTGTCCACAATCACCTTGAGGCATGGGATCTATAAATATTTTATTTCTAACCAGTAACCAAATTCATGTATGTCAGCATGGAATAGGCCGAGGTAGGGCCATGTTATTGAAGACAAGCAACCATCATGATTGTTCCTAATTTTTTTTTTTATTAAAAAAAGTTTCAAATGGCCACTCTGCCTTTGCCCGGTCTAACTTTTAGAGATTCTAAAAAAATAAAAAATAAAAAAAATTCTCAAATCCAAAGAACTATATTAATATACGGTAAAATATCTTATACATTGTACGGATCTCATTCATGCTTGGGGGAGAAAAAAAATTAAAACGGTGTCGTTCAAGATTCTTGGACTCGGAAAAAACGGTGCCGTATCGACGTGTATCAACCAGTAACGCCCCCAGTGTGAAAAACCAAAACCAAAACCAAAACCAGGTGTCTCCCCTCCCCTCCTCGTACCTTAAGCTTTCCATATCTCAGTCCAATCCAAGAAGTCTGAAACCTAAAAGAAAAACATACTACAAATAAACAAAATTAGAGGTGAAACAAAAACCATGGAGAGGAGGCAAAGACAGAGAAGCGAAAGGATGTGTGCGTCAATAATTGTTCTGTTGCTGTTGAGCTTGGTCGGTAGAATCTCGTCCCTTTCGGTGACCGTAAACGACGTCGAATGCGTGTACGAGTACGTGCTCTACGAGGGCGACTCGGTCTCTGGCAATTTCGTGGTCGTTGACCACGACATCTTCTGGGCCTCCGATCACCCCGGCATCGATTTCACCGTAAGCGATTTGGGTTTTGATTGGATCTTTCTCTGTGACAGGGTTTTTGTTCTTCGGGGGTTGTCTTGTTTTATAATTGGTTGAATGGTTTTTGATTGTTGATTTGTTTCGATTTGAAAAGGTGATGTCTTTTGAAAGAGAAATGGTGTGGTGGGTCTGTTTGATTGATGAGAAAATTGTGGGAAAACGGGGGAAATTCACGTTATGTATAGGTTTTCTTAAAATTCGGAAATCGGACACAATTCGGTATTTTTTAAAAAAAAAAAATTAAAATTTTATTCCATGTCTTTCGGTTTGATTTGTTGTGCAGAGTCGATGATGTTGGAAATTTACCTGTACATTGATATGGGCATGTAATTTTGGTGTTGGTGCTGTTTACGTGAGGCTTGTCTTTTAGAATTTCAAGGATTTGGGTGCTATGATATATTTGTTGAAGCAAACTTATAGGTTTAGTTTAAATAGAAGAAAGGGTCATCTGTATTTTGAGTCTTTAGTTTGAAGCTTTGGTTTAGACTTTAGACTCATTATTTGCCAGCTATTGGCTGCAAATCCAAGATTAACGTTTTTATTCTTAGTCTGGCGCTCAAATATCGTATAATGCTTGATTGGAACTATATCATAATGTTTGAATACTTGGTAAATTTTTCTTCACTCAGTGGATCTGCTTGTAAAGTTTCAATGATGAAAAAACTTCTGCTGATAGTAGAATTCTGAATGATGTTTTGCTCACTCATGAATTACTTAACAATATGATAGAAATAAAAAAATAAAAAAAAGGCGGGGTGGTGGGGTTGGGGTGGGGTGAAGTAAAAAGAGTTGTAACCATAATTCTAGGAAGGAAGAAGCAAAGGTATGGAAAAAAGCATCAGGTTATGATAGCTAATAGCCAATTTTATTGAATATTCTCGTCTATCCTAGTTTTATCACTTTACATCTTGCAATTGGAATAATAAGAGATGACCTTAGCTCTCTTCTCGTCTGTAATATGTTGGTCTTTTGTTGTAAATCTATTTAAGAAAGAGTTATATCAAAATATTAACTTTTTTAGTCGTGTAAGGCCTATTCATTAGAAGGATTTTCTAGGGCCTTCTAAAAGCCCGTCCCTGTGTGCATGAAAACTCTTGACTATGTGATATTATAAATTAGAAGCCATTTTCTGTTCATCTTGCATCAGTTATCCAAATTACATTGCTTGAAGTTGCAAATAGTTTTTATATCTACTCTCGAATCAGAGGTTTGTGCATCCTAATTATGGGATTTTGAATCCCCCTTCCCCCTCCCACTGGGGTCAATTACTTATCACAAGAAGAGAAAAATAATGGGATTTTGTTCAGGTGACATCTCCTGCGGGTAATATGGTGCATAGTTTGAAGGGAAAATCTGGTGACAAGTTTGAGTTCAAGGCCCCACGAAGTGGAATGTACAAATTCTGTTTTCATAATCCTTACTCGACCCCAGAGACAGTTTCCTTCTACATACATGTTGGTCATATTCCCAATGAGCACGACCTCGCCAAAGATGGTTTGTTAAAATCTCTATCAATACGTTTTTATTAGCATATTCTGATATTCTTTGATCATCTACATATATTCATATCTGAATTGTTATAAGAAATAGATTTCATAAATATGGGCTCTGTTAGTCCAAGCAACAATTTTTTAGGCTATTTTTATAGACTCTTGATTACCTAAAAACATGTTTGCGGCTGACATATGCTCTCCATGTGTTTTGCTCTCCCTTTAAACTTAAACATGGTGGCTTTTTCAGAACATTTGAACCCAATAAATGTTAAAATTGCTGAGCTGAGAGAGGCACTGGAGTCTGTTACCGCAGAGCAGAAGTACTTGAAGGCACGTGATTCTCGGCATCGCCACAGTAAGTTGTTTTCTTTCCATGAGTTAAAGTGATGATCATGATTTGATATAAATATGTCATTTGTGGTTTTCTGGCAAATGTGGATATATGCCCATTTCATGGACAGAATCTAGCTTATCTCTTGTGATAGGCACCAGTGCAATGTATCGGCTTTAGTGATTTACTGTAAGGATATATATGGGGTAGGTTAAAGTTATGCATGATATAGTTTTATCAAAGAAAAATGCTACATACTACATTTTTATCAAAGAGAAATGCTACATACTACATTTTTATCCTACAATGTTGGCGTAACAGCAAGGGTGGAACCAAGATTTTTTACATGGGGGTCCAAACCTACATAAGTAAATAAATATGTAGATACAAAGAGTAGTAAAGTAAATCATCTAGCTATCGTAAAAAAGGCATCATTGATGAGGTCATGCCATAGAAATAATATTTTTATAAAGATTTTAAAAAAATTTGGGGTTGCCAAAGACCTCCCAACCACTAAGGTAGGTTTACCCCTACATGGTAGTCCCAATTAACAATTGGATTTTTTTTTTTAACAATAACTGATCCAAGGGTTGATTGGGACTGTCACATCAACCACGTCAATATTGTGAGATAAAAATGTGCTTTCTAGCATTACTCTTTAACAAAAGTTGCACCACTCAATAACTTTTTGTTACAATATCTTGTTAAATCCACTGTTGGAATAGATATCTTTCTAATAACTATTATCATGCTAATCAGATATTAATAACTATCTTATTTATGAAGTGTTCAAAATTATAGTTTTTGTATTCTTAAAATCTACTAAAAAATTAAGTCCGTAAATTTGATAGTAAATTACATTCAATTGTTGTGAAATTTAGTGGGCCTAAGTCTTGAGAGAACATTTAATCTAATGGCAGGATCCAAAAATCACTGATTTAATAAAAATAAATAAATAAATAAATAAATAAAAATTTAGTATACCTTACTAAAAGTTACACCAGGTGTAATTTGAACCAACAGACACATACATATCTATATAGCAGCATCGGTGCATACATTTGTTAATAACATAGATAGATTCATTTTCTTGAGGTTGTATAAAAAACGCATGAGAAATGATTCTTTGCATTATGGCATTCATCTTGTGTATATTTTTGCTGAGTTGGCATGTTCCATTCACATTTAATTAAAAAGGACAAAAGTGGATGGCATGCCAACTTAGCAAAGATGTACGCAAGATGGACTCCAGAATGTAAATAAGGATTTCTCAAAACACATAATGGGATACCCGTTATGGTAATTTAATGTGAAGTTCACTTATAAGCTTTAAAATTGGAGTTAGATCATTACATATATATTTTTCTTTGTTTCTTTTTTGTGTTATTTTTGTTAATCTGTCAAGTAAACCTACATGAGTCATCGTGTTTAAGTTGCAGTTGTAGAATTTAAGGAGCCTTTGTGGTCCAGGGAATAGTGTTGCTATAATATTCGAACTATCCAATAACATTAGGAAAAAATAAATTTCCAGTAATGGTCAAGCAGGGTGGCAATATTGATTCGCCTAGTGGATGTTGGTAGCATGCCCTTTGAAGGGTGTTTGTTGTATGATGAATATAATCTTGTTGCTTGCATCATTGTATCTTTCTAGAATATTCAAAGATGAATCACCAACCCACTCTTTAGTCGGCCCTACACATCTTTAGTGTGTTTGTTGTTTTGCTGCTTCTGGATATATCTACACCCTCTATTACATCAATAAAAAGATTACTTACCACTCTGTTTCTGCCTCAGCAAATGAGAGCACACGAAAGCGAGTTGTCTTCTACACTGTCGGAGAGTACATTTTGCTGGCTGCTTTAAGTGGTCTACAAGTCCTCTATATACGGCAGCTGTTCAGCAAATCAGTCGCATACAACCGAGTTTGATCTGCTTGATTAATCTTAATTTCTACATGGCAACTTGATGAGGCTTATAGATGAGTTCCTTTTGTGTAACAATATGTGCTAGTTTACTCTATTTATTTATTGCATCTCAACTACAGTTTGAGTTTTAAACAAAATGATTTAGCTGGTCTTAATTGCAGATTTTAGTGGATTTAGAAAATGAATTTGAAGTGTTGGGAATTGACTAAATAGTTAATTCTTAGTTGAAATAAATAATAATAAAACTGAAACTTGTGATTTTCTTTTTCTCTTGAAATGAAGTGGAATGATTTGGATAACTATTGGAGGGCACTTGACAACAAATGGTTGATTCATACCTTCCATAGCCAAATCTAAGTAGTGATTTGAAAGTCATGGGAACAATTCATGGATAAATAATGCAAGAAATTATAATGCTTGGTATAATTTTCAACTTCAGATAAGTGTTGGTGATTTATTGAGACATCCATTCTCTTTTCCTTTTCTTGTCTAAGCACATCAACCAACAAGGATGATCTTACCAAATTGCAGCTTATGATCAGAAGCAGCTCAGCTTTATTTGATGAGCTTTCTATCAAGCGGAGTCGGTTGTAAACTTCTATTCAACAATGAACTTAACACAAAATTAACGGATTAAGATTTAGTAAAATGAAATTTGGGTCAACTTGATTAAACACAATTGATAAAGGGTCAATTTCAGGTTAACTCGCTTAACCTGTATAAATTAAAACCCTAAAGTTTAAGATATTTTTTTAAAAAATTCACTTAAAATACGTTACGTCAATTAGTTTAAAATGAATGATAAATTAGTGTAAAAAGTAGTGTTAGTAGGAGTAACGAACAGATTATGATAAAAAGGGCTATTAAGACATGATTGTGATGGTGCGGCTTTATGGTTCATAAAGGACACAAAAGAAATGGTGAGTTTGGTTTCTCACTTGCTGAGAAGCAAATATTATAATATTTGTAATTGATTCCTCTCACCCTCTGATAAGAATATAAAGAGCAATCGGTGATTTATTTAACACCTCCAATGATATACCTAAAAATATATAACACTTTCGAAAATAAAAAATTAATTGCTGAAGTTCTCATTCATTCAACCTAATTGTTTGTAAATTCAGAGACTGAGTATTCTATTCTAAAAGCAAATACACTTCAACATCTTTGTTAGAAGCCATGAACATTGCCATTGAGAATAATCATCACATTCCAATTGCAAGAGTGCTACGATGTTCCATTCGGATCACAAATGAGAAAGATCATCCCCTATAAATTTTTTTCCTTATTCAATTAGAAAAAAAAAAAAAAAAATACTATAACCCTAAACCATCTAGAGTTTGATCTGGTGAACCCTTTTCTCGTCAAGAAGATTTCTAGAGAAAGTATAGAAAGATTAGAAAATGATACCCAAATATATAAGGGTGAAAAGACGGTTACAATTAGCGGTTATTGGTTAAAACCACTAATCATAACTGCTTAAGTAGTTAGTAAAATCTACTAACCATCTAGGCAGTTAACCGATTTTTTAAAATATATATATATAGGCAGTTAGCGATTTTGAAAAAATATAAAACTGCTAAGCGGTTAGCGGGCGATTAACCGCCCCCTATCACCCCAACCCAAACATGTCTTAAACGCTTTAACCCATGTGAGTCTCCCATTTAATCTTTTTTAGTTTATTTTTTTTTCCCCTCTTTTAATGCCTATAATCTCTCAGATTAATCTAGATGTGACCACCGCCACTTGCCACGCCAGCTTTCTATTATGGGGATAAAGCTCAAATTCTGTGGCTAATTGTGTTATAATAAAATCCATGAGGCAAGCTGACTAAAATACCCTCTACTTTTTTGATGTGATTAAGTCAACCATTACATTGGTTTTAAGTGTTATAAGGACAGCACACCCAAAAATCTGTCAGTAATGTGGGTTGAAGTTGAAGTTTTGGTGATCTCAAGCCCTCCATCTCCATTAAAATTATATTTTTCAGGCCATAGAACAAGGAAGAACTTCAGGCCATCAAATTATATCCCTGCAATTGGTGGGGACTAGGATCCTTGTCAGCAATTGGAATTGATAAGAACAGGATTCTTTACATTTCTCTTTCAATTAATATATATATATATATATATATTATTGTATTTAATAATGTTACGTAAAAGAATTTATTTAAAAATAAATTAAAAAAATAAAAAGAGAAAAAAAGAAAAAAAAGAAAGAAAACCTACACAATACTCTTCATATACAACGGCCGGTTCACGGATTAGTACTACGCAGATAAGATTTCGAGGCTATACGCGACAATTCGCACAAAAAGCAAGGGCAGTATCGGGAACCAAAAAAGTTGCTCATTCAACGAATTCTATTTAACCAGCCCAAAAAAGTCTCTCTCTCTCTCTCTCTCTCTCTCTGTGAAGTAACTATCTCTGTCGCTCTAACTTTCCATATCCTCCAGTCTTGTTTCTCTGCCTCCGTGCGTTCGATCGACGATCAAGAAAGAAGAAAATGTTGGCAGTGTTTGACAAATCGGTGGCGAAGAGCCCCGAGGCTCTGACGAGCCCTCACTCGGACTCGGTCTCGGCCCTGAAAGATGGGTTCTTGGCCCAGCACTTTGTCTCAGTGCACCCCGGCTCCGTCACCGTCAACCTCGGCTCCGGTGGCCTCATCGCTTACTCGCTCGACAAACAGAACCCATTCCTCCCCAGGTTGGTACTACAACACCCATTTCCTTATATCTACCTCCACAACATGAAAATGCCCACAAGAAGAAAATCAAGAAATATAGAATATTCTTTTCGTTTTTACGTACATAATTGTATAATACCCTTATGATCCGGTTTCGGTGATTGGTGGGTCGTTTGGGTTTGGCCTTATCGGATGTTTGGTTGGTGAGAAATGGGAGGAAAAGGTGGGATTTTTCATAGGATCCCATCATCCCAAGTTTTCATTTATTTCCTCTTCTTCTTTTTGGGTCTTTTTTTATCGCTTACAAATTTGCTTGACTTGTAGATTTTTAGATTACGCGTGTTATTTTGTTTTCTCTTGCTAATATGAACGCGTGGTCTTTGTTTGACTTGTCAAAAGAAAAATGGCTCTTATCTGTAGTGGCAAAATGACAGTTACATTTTTCACGGTTAATAAGAATATTTGGGACCTTGGTTTTACAGATATACATTTGTTGACTGAATTTTGATGATCTTTAGGCTATTGGGCTAGGATCTTGGTGATTATGTCATAGATCTTGGTGTTATCTTGTTAGCTTATCTAATCCATTAGTGTGGGTTGTGACTGAAATTGCCAATACTTCCTTTGGTGTCTAAGAAATGTTAGGAAAGAACTATGTTCTTGAGGGGTTTGCTTTGAATTTGGCTGTTGTTAGATTTTTGTGCTTTGTGAGTTTTCGAGTTTTTTTTTTTTTTGGCAAACAGTGCCTGCCCACGAACCCGACTACTAAGGGATTATCAAACTCTTGTTTCATCAGTGGTTTTTGTCTTCATATCTATTCAATCAATTTTTATATTCTGGGTTTATGTCTGTCTTACATTGGCATATAATCCAACTATCCAAGTGGAAAGATTTTATTTTGTCTTTAGTTTCATCTGTATCAATAATCGCCATGGTATGAAACAAAAGACTGATTCTCAACTCGTTGGCTATGTTCATTTTTATTATTCGAATATGTTGGCAGTTCTTTAGGACTTTTGAATTTCCCATGGCATAAAATTTTTATATCAATGTTCTATATAGCATTTGAATCAACAAACTTGTCGGAAAGCATTTCTGTAATCATGCTTTCACTGGTCTTGTTGACTTGGTTTGCTATTTTGTAACGAGGACATTCTAAAACACTGAGACACTGTGTCTTCACATATCATGAAAGAATGACATGGTTAATTTCTGCTGGACTGCTATGGCTCTTATTTTGCAGTGTTATGTTTTTTACTGACTTTTTTAGTTTTTGGTCTTCTTTACGGATGATTTTCTTTTCGTTTTTGGCACACCAATCCAATTGTTGATATTCCATATCTTCTACTGTTAGATTGTTTGCGGTGGTGGACGGCATTTTCTGCTTGTTTCAAGGCCACATTGAAAATGTTGCTCTGCTTAAACAACAATATGGATTGAACAAAACAGTGAATGAGGTTGTCATCGTTATAGAAGCTTACAAAACTCTGAGAGATCGAGGTCCTTATCCAGCTGATCAGGTCGTGAGAGATATTCACGGGAAGTATGCATTTATTCTCTATGACAGCACTTCAAAAGCCGTATTTTTATCTGCAGTGAGTATAATTCTCTTCCAAAATGTTCTGCTCCTATGTTATGGCCCCTCCTAATTCTAATCTCTTTCTTTGTACTGATCATCATCTGCTTTAGTTGAGCTAATTCTAACCTTTGTCATATGCAGGATACTGATGGGAGTGTTCCATTCTTTTGGGGTACTGATTCCGAAGGCCATCTCGTTCTTTCAGATGATAACGAAATTGTGACGAAGGGCTGTGGGAGATCTTTTGCACCATTTCCTAAAGGTATATGAACATGAAAATTATTTTTATTCGCTTTAGAAATCTTTTTGCTTTTCTTAATGGTCCAGATGTCAGAATATTGGGATAAAATAACAGAAACTTATGGGAGCTTTGAAATAAGTTTCAAGTTGATTTAGGACCCCAGTATAAGAAATATAGGGATGTGGGTGGTTTCAGTCATTTTATCTTCCCCGATACCAATCTATCGCATTGGTTATAAAAGTGGGACTCGTTTCCTGTTTTTTCTGTGTTAATTAGCATGAACTTTGGGCTACTACAGTATTTTTTGGGAAAGTTTGCTATTTCTTCTTGAGCATTACTATTAGATTGCTTATTTCTCCATTATATTGTTTTCCGAAGGATGCTTCTTCACATCCTCTGGAGGCTTGAGGAGTTTTGAACACCCCCTTAATGAGGTGAAGCCAGTGCCGCGGGTGGACAGTTCCGGCGAGGTGTGTGGTGCAACTTTCACGGTGGATGCAGAGTCTAAGAGGGAAACTGTTGGCATGCCTAGAGTTGGAAGTGCTGCCAATTGGTCCTCAAACTTCTGATCTTGTTATAATTTCCTTTTGCGGCAAGGCTGTTGTTATTACTGGGCCTACCGATGTGTTTTCCTCATCAACTACTCTCATCTTGAATGACTTTGGTTTTTCAATGGATGCTTAGCTTCATATCCATGTTAGTACTTTTCAAATCTAGACACAATTTGATGCCACTGTGAGTGTTGCTTATTGTCAAAACTAAGCCATGACGATATCATGGAATGATATAACGGCTCTTCAAGTCTGATATGTGGTAGATCGCCATTTGATATCTCTCTTTAAATTGCAGTTATGTACTCAATGCTCATGGTAGCTGCTTTTGAACATGGGATCAGTTTCCAGGCAGTGGCACCATTAATATGAAATAATGAATTGAAGTCCGTTGATTTCTAGTATATGGTGCTATTTTATTACAGCTTCTTCCAAATTTAACAAAGTTTTGATATATCTAGAGCATAGGCCAGGGCAGCTACAGCCCTCCAATGCTTTTAGGATTCATAACCAACGAACGGGCTACTGCATCTGCATATGTCATTTTCAACTTTATACTAATCTGCTAGTAGATATCAGGAAAATGTAATGCCTTGAGCTTAGTCCTTTGCGTCTGCAATGCCCCCTGGTGTTATCTGAAATACGTGCTTTTGTCAAGATAAACTTGTCAACAGTGAAAAGTATTTTTAAACAAATGTTTTGGAAGATAGAATTTATGCATGCTGAGTGGCGGGTTTGATTTAGGATCAGTGACCTTGATGGTACTTTTTATTGGATGATTTTGGACTTGGTTTGACTCTCTCGTGAACAGAATGGTGAGAATTGTAGGGTTAATTCTTAAAAGATGATTTTTAGGCAATCAGAAAATTAAGCTGTAAAATTATAACTCAAGTGGGAAGGATATTGCTTCTCCCTCGGGCAGATTTGGTGCATCAAACACCTTGCAGACACGCTGTTCACCTTTGCCTTTCCTGAACATCAGTCTTATTGTGGCCGCGTGGGCAAGCACGTGCCCTCCCGCAGGTTTCTTTGGATCTGATATGAATACTCCACCACCGGGGTCAGCTATAACTGCAACCAACAATCCAATGATATAGTTTAGCAATAAACCTCTAGTACGTCATGCCATATTGGCTCGAGCAACAATGATTGGATTACAAATTGATATTGCTCGCTAATGATTCAGCACAATTTTTTGGGAATAATTAGAAACAAACGAGCATACAAATGGTCTCTCAAACTGGTCAGGGATTACCTTGATTAGTCATGTAGACTGCAACATTAAATTCCTCAGCTATTTTTATTAATCGGGAGAGCATCTGTGCCAGTTTTTGCTGCAAAAGCAACTGGCCCATGTCACTAAAGAGAAATGGCACAAAGAGAGATGGACCAAAATTTCTAAAGATTATAATCATTATAAGAAATTTATGAAGTTTTAACCTGGCGCTCTGCTAGTTCTCCTCGTCCTGTGAAATCCACTCGAAAGAGAGCAATCACTGAATCCACGATCTGAAATATATGATGAATTCATGCAAACATCAACCCTCCAAGCCTCATAATATCGGTAACAAGGTTAGTTCTTTCAGTAAAGACTCACCAATAGTCTAAATGGTTCTTCAGACATCTTTGCTGCCAGGCCAAGAAGCAGATTGTACTGATGCTCGTACGTGTATGCACGAGCATAAATGATCTTACACATTCACAGAAAATGCATAATTAGCTGCTATATTTGGATTGTGCTATTGGTACAATTGTGCTAAATTAAAATAAATTAAATGAAGCTTACATTGTCGAGGACGGCTCCTGGATCCATGCCAAATCTTTCAGCTATGCTTACAATTCGATCAGGTCGGCTACAAGTGAGTAGTTAAGAAGGAAACATACCAAATGATATACTTGGTTATACAGCTTTTTGAAAAGAAACTAAACATGCCAACCAGATGTTAAAAGGAAAGGCAAACAAAAGGATACAAAGTTCCTTCAGTATCAATGTATGCAACCTTTCCATTCCCTCCCTTCATGTTGGTAGGAAGCTGCCAAATTTATCAGCCAATCATCAGGATGCACAATAAGCAGAGCTTATGGTATATCTTGTGATTATTGAATCAAGCTTGTCATTATTGCATGCGAGTTTAAGGCCAGCGCCACACTCAAAAAAAAAACAAAACAAAAAAACTACGATAGCTGACTTTTGATTGACCAGCTGCGGGAGCACAAATGTTCTCTTCGCTCATACTTGTCATGGTTCAATCTGCAAAACATTACGAACATTTTTTTTTCCAGAACACACACGTATGCAAGTGCCATTTCCAAATCTCTCTGCTGTATCTCCCACGGATACAGATTTCTAATGGAATATGCTTGAAATAACGCCAGAAAGACAAGGAACACACAATTCAAGTGGACAAGCTAAACCATCTTCCACTACGTAGTACACCCATTACATTCAGAATGATAAAGAGTACACGCTAGTTAGGAAAGGAACCTGGGTAGAAACGCATAGAGTATGTGCAAGCTGTGTTTTCCCCGACCTGAAAAAGGAGACAAATTAGAAATTCAAATGTTGCGTGAAGGCAAATGAGTAATTTCAAGTTTCAACACTGTGGAAGGAAAATTTGACATCACCGAAATTCCCCAAAAGCTTCTGTAATCGCCAGAGTTTCAATCCCACCTTTTCACATTTTACACATAAATCAATTACAGCAAAATTTTTACTCATATGAACAATCAGATACACAGCGAAGGGACATCTCAGTGCAAAAAATTACCGCCTAAGAGTTCATCAAGGGCTTGGCTTCCAGTTGTAATGCGGATCACCGACTTTCTCTATAAACGAAAGCCAGGATCAGATTTTAGGATCACTGTCAAATATAACTGAACGTAACAGCTTTTGGAAACGCAACTTTAATTACGAGGCAAATGAAATATGAGAGAGAGAAAGTCGTTCGATCAGAACTGCTAAGATCTTGTGGAACTAATTCCAATTCAAAATCAAAAAGAAACTTCGACTTACTCTGAGGAGAGCGTCACTTCCAGTGATATACCCACAATTCTAAAAAAAGAAACAAAGTTCCAATGTCAAAATCACTGAAGCCAAAGCTAAACTACATGAAAGTTCAAACTATTGCGCTCCAAGACAAAAATAAACTCAAAAAAACCATCGTGGAGATAATGGATTATCTGAACGCTAACCACAAGCTTCTCAGCAGCTTCACAGATCTTTTCGACTTTGGCCTCGGATAAGCCTCTGATCCCCGTCAAGTGCTGCAAATTGGACGCAGATCATGGTAACCAAACGGCACGCAAAACCTTCGCAGCTTAAAGGATTTTGACCGAAAATTAAACATTTATACCTTCCTTGTATGCATCATTAAGCCATTGCAGGTGTAGATGCCTGCATCTTGAAGCTTCTTCACGTCTCCGGCATTGATTCCCTGAGCAGTCACTGCAGAAAAATGCATTGATTATGAATAGAAATTAGTGAGGAGTGACATATGCCAATAGGGAACTCAATTTTTCGTCAATTAGGTGAAATATGCTAAGGAATTAATATCTGATATGAAAACAAACGGTGAAACTTCCAAATAGTCAAATTAGGAAGCAAGCTTCTAGGTGAATATAGTGAAAATGACACATAATTTCCTCAAAATAGAAAGCAAGTAAACTTGGTTCCTGCAGAAATTGAAATTCAGGTATCAAATACGAAGTAATACTCAATCGTACTTATGGATTGTCACAAAATGAAACAAAATCCATTCGAAATCGAAACCATACTAGTAGGAGCGATCAACAAGATGAAACAACCTCGTTATTGAGAATCAATACCAAAACAGAGCAAAATAAAATTCGACTCTAAGCATCAACATGCAAACATAGCGAACTCGAGCACGAGATCGTCAAAATTTCACAGAAGTTGAGAAAATGATTCAGATCTATTGAACAAATTGAATTTCAAGTAAAAAACATGAAATCAATACAAAGTCACATGGAAAACCGAGAATCGAAGAGCCTAAGCGAAGACTGCACATCATACATTTGTCGATCGCTTCGAACAGGTCTTCCTCGTCGTCGATTTCTTCGCGTTCGACGAGCTGTAATTGATTCTGATCTTCGGCTCTGAGCAAACATCAGAAACAGCAAATCAAAGTGACGATCAGCAAATAGAAACGAAATGGATGAAGAAGTGTACGGCTCAATAACCTACTTGAGAGTCGCAATCATCTTTGTTGCGATGAAGTCTCTTGAACCGAATTTCTGAGTGTGTGTGAGGGAGAGAGAGGGAGTTGAAATGAGATGGGAGTGTGAGGAATTGAATTTATGGGCGGGAATTTTGACCGAGAGTCGACGAAGTTCGTTGAGGTTGCAGGTTTGGACTATTTTGACGAGACTCTCATTCGGCCTCTCCTGTTACAATCTTTATTTGTTTGAACCGCCCTGATTTTGCCATGTCAGCATTTAACAATATTTAGACCGCCCTGAGGCCCAAAAAAAAAAAAAAAAAAAAAAAAGTTGAAAAAGTTGTTTTGTTTCACCTCCAATAAGAATCTCAAGTTTTTTTTTTTTTTTTTTTTTTTTAAGAATACAGTAATAACTTATATTAATTGATGGACAGAGCAAGTTGCTCGACCAAAATTACATCATGGATATAGTCAAGAATGACATCTTTCCATGTATGATCTATGACTTGGTGAATAGCTATCTTCGCCAAATTGTGAACTACATTATTAGCATCTCGAGAGATATGACAACATTTCTATTGCGGAATAGATTGTAGAAGCATCTTTATATCATCAATAAGATGCCCATTACGGCTCCAATTCCGCTGCTCCGAGTTCACCGCAGTCACTACTTGAAGCGCATCTCCTTCAAAAATGATGACATGCCCTTCCATCTCAGAACAAAAACTGACTGCAACACATGCTGCCATTATCTCCCCTGCTAGTGGCTCAACAAAACCATATATAGTGAGACTTCGTGCCACAACTATAGCACCCCTTGAATCCCTGACTACGACGCCAACACCAATCCTCCCATAATGTTTGTCAAGGGCTAAGTCCCAATTAGCTTTTATGATAGGTCCCAAACAGATAATAAAAACACAATTAATACTTAATACAATATAAAGATAATACACGTTACAAATCTCTATTTATGGTTGGAGTTCTACCACAATACAAACACACAAATAAGATAATACGTTCTAGTGGGTTCCAGTCAGAAGAAGAACATGATCACAAACAAGGTAATATGTTCTTATATCCCTAGTGGGTCCCAGTCAGAACAAGAACATGATAATACTCCACTTGGGGTGTGAGTTGAACCACATACACAAGACAATACAAATTCACCATACTCATAACACAATACAAAGACCTTTTAAATACTTTATTACTAGCAGTTACCTAAACCACTACCACTTCTCTCACACTATCTCATAGCACAACACATAACTGCCCATACTAAATAACCGAGTAATTTTAGAAGTCCATTTTTTTACTCTTGTGTCCCTCTAAAAATGAGGTGGATTTTAAAATCATCATTTGATTAAAATTCAATAATGATCAATCATAAGCTTAATGATGATTTTAAGAGTCACATCATCTTTAAAGGGACACAAAAGTAACATAAGAGGGACTTGTACTGTTACTCTAATAACATCCTAGTAAGTAAACTTCCCACTAACTCCTATTAATTATAAGATAACATTAACACTAACCCCATTACCCAAGCCACGTTGTACATCATGGCTTATGGCAAACACCACTATTGCCCATGATCTTCATGTTGGTTCTCCTTATCCATCTCCATGACCAAATAATGTGGATTCGGCTGATGTGTATGATGAGTCTTACGTGGAGTCCTATCATTTTACACAACCAACTGGAGGTGTACACCATCTATTACATACCCCAGACCCTGCGTCGTGACTGTTTGGAGATCTGATCAATTGCGCTTGCTTGTACTCCTCACCCTCCATCCGCATATGTTGAGCTAATATGTCGGAATGTGTAAAACGACCACCATGGACAACAATATTTCTGTGCAGCCAGATTCTACGTGCTAAATCAACAAACCTCCCAAAATTTTCCACGCCATAGATAACACGAATCTCTTCGGCTAGATGGGAGAAATCCACTCCCGTTATGCTACATTTGTGAAAAATACTTCCTCTTGCTCCCCACACATCCCTAGCAGATGGGCAATCCCATAAAATATGGCACACAGTTTCCTCCTCCATTCCACAAATTGGGCACATGGACTCCTGAACAACCTTCCTGTGTAACAATTTTTTCTTTGTAGGCAACAGGTTATTGCAAGCTCGCCACATGAAGTTTTTTCCTACACTTGGAATTGCAAGTTTCCAGATTTCACCCCACAACCCACTGACCTTCGAACTTGAAGAGCATTCTGGCTTTTTATTGTTTTCCTCTTCCATGGCTATGTGGTACGCAGACTTTGACCCAAAAAATACCCTTTTTAGTTCCCCTCCACGTGATTACATCCTCCTGATTAGGTCAACTGAGTGCCAAAGCATTAATGGCCACCACTTCTTCTTTAGTAAAAACATGAGCTATAAGTTGCTGTTTTAAATTTGGAAAAACTTTACTATCTCCTCGTAAACTTTCGCACAATTTGTAAACTCTTTCCAATGTTCAAAATCTCTCACTTTGGTATAACCAACTTTTATTTTCTTCTACTTTCTCTCTTCCATTAGGATTTAACAGAAAATTCTAACAGAGAGATATGAAATTCCTAAAATACCCTTAGTTTTATTAAAAACTAATTATTTTTTTAAAAAAAAACTCTTGACCCGTGGGTTCACCGGTGGATCTAACCCACCCGTATTGTGACCCACTGACCTTCAAACATGGGTCACCAAGGTGACCCACCGTGGGTCACGATGGGTCACTTTTTTTTTCTTTTTTTTTTTAATATAATAATTATAATAATAATTTTTTTGGAGAAACTGCATTTTGGCCCCCTGAACTTCCACTCGATTATACAAACCCTACCTGAACTTCCAAATCTCTCATTTTGGACCCTTGAATTTTCAATTACTCTCAATGTGGACCCCTCTGTCAGATTTTAAACATTACATGACGTTTATACCCCTGAAAATCAAGGACATTTTGGTCTTTTTTGTATTTTTAACTGCTAAAATTAATGGAATGGTTCTAATTGAGAGTAATTAAAAGTTCAGGGATAAAAAATGAGAGATTTAGAAGTTTATGGGGGTTTGTAAAATCGGGTAGAAATTCAGTGAGCCAAAGTGAAGCCCCAATTTTTTATTTATAAATAAGGGTACATTTAGAATTTTTAAAAAAATTAGGGATATAAGGGTCTTTTACTTATTTCATTATTTGATTTAACTGCAATATTTAACAGTAGGGGGTATTTGAAACAAAGCGAAAGCTCGATACACCAAAGTAAAAGATTTTGAACGTTGGGAGAGTGTTTGCAAAAGGCATGAAAGTTCGTGGAAGAGTAAGTGAAGTTTTTCCAAAAATTTTGATAATTAAAATCTTGAATTTTGTTTGAATGACAAATAGGTCTCTCACAAATTATTTCGTCCAATCTTTAATCGAAAAATTGCACATGTTATATTGTTGTGCCACATACATCCAGGTTCACGTCAAACCTACCAAAGTATGCAAATTGGCATTTAAAAAATAAAAAATAAAAAATAAAAAAAAATAAAGGAAATGAATGTCACCCTCCACCCCCATAAAGGGAGCCACCCTCTTAAAGGACTGGCTCCACCTCACCCCACAAATGGATGGGAGTTGAGAGTTCAACCCCTGCACACCTCTGCTATAATACCCCAATCTAAACTAGGGTTAAAAAATTCTTAATTATGGCTTAAAGATTTATAAGGTACATATGTTGTCTAATCTCATACAGTAGTTCAAAAATATCTAGATATCTCTTGTACAGTAGTCCAAAATGCAATACATGACTAATTTAAAAAATAGGTTTTCTATTTTGAAAACAAGATCTACCATCTTTAAGGTTTTAAGAAAAAAGACAGGGATTGTGATGGACTGTGCTTAATTTAAACATGCTAGATTATGTGTTTTATGATTTATGTAATAATTAGGTGTTGGATTATTGTATGAGAATAAGATTATATAGTTAGACCACTAGGCTCTAGTTTAGTTGTTGTCACTAGGGGCCGAACATTCGATTATCGAACACTACACATTTGACGGTGGTAGAAAGGGTTGATTAAGGTTTCTAATGCCTTATTAGGGTCTAATGTTTAGGATTAGGGTATTTAGTTGTGTTTTTTTGTCTAATTATTAGAGTGTGATTTGTAGTGTCATGAAGTAAGATGTTTGAGGCTGAGGATGATCAACTAAGGTAAGTAAATACTTACGGAACAGATAAACTCTTTAATTATGCAAATGTGATGTTTTCCAATGAAATGTTTCCTACATTATTATTACCTAAATGATTGATGTTATGAGCCTTACTTTTCCGTCAAAACAATTATAACTTCATATGATAACTGTATTTTGGATAATTAGACAATATAGAGTGGATCGCCATCTACGGATTGCAAGTTCCAGTACGATACATACACTTTATCAATAGTATCGTCTAGTTTAGTTCAGTTTCAGCTTTGTACTAGTGTTTAATAACGTGATAGACACAACAATATTTGATTGGTGGTCACTACAGACAGACGTCATTAGTGGTGTGGATGTAACACCCCCAAAATTATTCAACTTATTAATTAACTTGGGATGTTACTAGTAATGCCTCCATGATAATTAATTGGTAATTAGCATGTGGTATTACCCTAAATACTAAATTATCATAGTATATAATTGCGGAAAGTGGAATAAAAAGAAAATGATATGAGTTAATACTAAAATATCTTTAAGCAGCATCCGTTATCTTTAATACAAACTCAGAGCTTCTAAATAAACTTATTATAACATTAACAACTACCACCTATCTATGTAAACTTGACAATGCGAGTTATTCACTCGGTATCTTCATCGTGACGAAATACTCACTATTATAAGAATGATTACTATAAGTACTATCTAAGTAGTCTAATGAAAATACAGTGTTTCTATATGATTACATGAAAAAACCAATTTTAAATAAAATGAATTTAACTTAACTAATTTACGGTTGACGATTTTTTTTTTTGGCTCACTGTTTTTATGTTTTATTTTAAAGTTATGAGTAGCATGAATTATGAGAGCATTATAATTCGTCTAATGGAACTCACGTTTATTTTAAAGTAGTGCATTCAAACAAAACTTATCTGTTATGAATAATCTTTAGTGACCACCTTTTTGGTTATTTAGACCAAACGTTCAAGCATTTTACTAAAATTTTAATTTTACATTATTATTATTATTTTTTTAAATTTTTTTAACGAAAATCTGTAACTTTCATTGATGAAATATCATGAGCATAAAACTCTTACAACACAGAGTATAAAATACTGAAAAATCATAGCCAATAGTTATGAGGTTACAAAGTTATAAAAATGACTTAAAGCTTCACTAACTCATGTAAATTTATTTTTTCATACTGGTTGCTTTGATGAGGATATTAATTTTACTCATATTGTCTTGATCCCGAAATCAAAAAATCCTACTAGAGTCACTGATTTTCGTCCAATTAGCTTATGTAATGTAGTTTACAAGATTCTCTCAAAAGTGCTAGCTAATCGGCTAAAAGTTATTCTTCCTCATATTATATCTAGTAATCAAAGTGCTTTTATCCCAGAGCGGTTGATTTCTGATAATATTTTAGCTGCCTATGAGACACTTCATACTATGAATTCTCGTATGTGGGGAAGGGAGGGTTACATGGCTCTAAAGATTGATATGAGCAAGGCTTATGATAGGGTAGAATGGATTTTTTTGGAAGCAGTCATGCAGAGATTGGGGTTTGATCAGAAATGGATTGACATGTTAATGAAGTGCATCACTACTGTACAATATTCTATTATTATTAATGGAGAACCGGTGGGGCTTATTCATCCATCTCGAGGAATACGGCAGGGAGATCCTCTATCTCCTTATTTATTCCTTATTTGTGCTGAAGCTTTAAGTTCCTTACTTCACAGAGCGGATCATGTGGGAGTTTTGAAAGGAGTTCCAACATCAGTGGGAGGACCAAAAATAAATCATTTATTTTTTGCTGATGACAGTCTTCTGTTTTGTAAGGCTAACAGGGAGGATTGGAATTGTTTGTCCGGAATTTTGGAGGTGTATGAGATGGCTTCGGGACAGCGGCTCAACAAAGATAAGACAGCAATTTTCTTTAGCAAAAATACAAAGCAGGAAGCTCGAGATTTAATTTTTCAGATGACGGGGGTCCCTGTTTCACAGCGTTTTGATACATATTTGGGCTTGCCTGCTTTGGTGGGAAGGTCTCGAATCAGTGAATTTCAGTCGATTATTGAAAGAGTCAAAAGGCGAATTAATGATTGGAAGTCACAATTTCTCTCCCAGGCAGGAAAGGAAATTCTCATAAAAGCGGTAATACAGGCTATACCCACTTACAGTATGAGTATTTTTTTGTTGCCTAAAGATTTGTGTAGGGAATTAAATTCTCTTATGCGAACCTTCTGGTGGGGTCATAAGGATAATGACAAGAAGATTCACTGGATGAGTTGGGAGAAGATGGGGGTTGCAAAATCCCAAGGTGGTATGGGATTCCGGGATCTTATTTGTTTTAACAAAGCTTTGTTAGCAAAGCAATGTTGGCGTCTTATTCAGGAACCAGGAAGTTTGGCAGGTAGAATTATAAAAGCAAAATACTACCCACGAGGGTCTTTGTTGGGTGCAAAAATTGGAAGTAGGCCGTCGTTTGCTTGGCGTAGTCTATTAGCAGCAAAGGATCTTCTTGAAGAGGGGTTGATGTGGAGGATTGGGGATGGAGGCACTGTTCACATTTGGGGCGATAAATGGTTGCCGAAGCCTTCATCATATGCAGTCCAATCTCCTTGTCGTGGGTTAGATAGAAGTGCAAAAATTAAGGAGCTTATGGAGAGTGATACTGGGGGTTGGAACAAAAGCCTCATTTGGGAAATTTTTGAGGCAAGTGAAGCAGATCTTATATGTAATTTACCCCTTAGCAGATATCGTCAAGAAGATAAGCTAATCTGGAGGGCAACCAAGAATGGATCTTTTACTGTGAGGAGTGCATATTTTTTGGAAAAGGAGAGAATTGATTCATTGAAAGGGGAAGGTTCTTCTACGTCGAGCTTTTCTCATATATGGAAATCCATTTGGAGTTTACAAGTCCCAAATGTTGTTAAGGTCTTCTTGTGGAGGGCGTGTGCAAATATTCTCCCGACGAAGGAAAATTTAGTGAGGCGTGGGGTGATCAAAGAGGGGAAGTGCATTTTCTGCAAACAAGAAATTGAGACAGTTTTTCATATTATTTGGGAATGTCCTTCATCAATGGACGTCTGGGCGGCATGTGATAGAAGAATTCAAAAACTTCAAGTTCAATATCCTACGTTGTTGGAGGTGCTGGACACGGTTATATCACGATGTAGTAGGGATGAGTTGTTTCTAGTAGCCATTATTGCAAAAAAGATCTGGGCACGTCGAAATGAGGTAGTTCATGGGGGTGTTTTTACACACCCAAATCGTATTGTTCAGGAGGCAGAAATTCAGCTTCAGACCTTCCACTTAGCTTCAGCAAGAGATGTGTTGTCAAGTGGTGAGGCGGTACAGATGGTGGCTAGATGGGCTACACCTCCTTTTGGAAGATTCAAGGTTAATTGGGATGTGTCAGTTGATGTTCACCAAAAATGTTTGGGCTGTGGGGTAATTGTCCGGGATCACAGGGGCTCTATCATTGCAGCAATGTGTAAGAGATTAGATATTATTCAAGAACCGGTGATTGCAGAAGCTTTGGCATCTCTGGTTGCAGTGGAATTTAGCAAGGATTTGGGACTTCTAGATATTATTTTGGAGGGAGATTCTCTTCAGGTAATTCAAGCTTACCGTGAGGCGGGATCAAATTTGAGGCCATATGGACAGATTGTTGATGACGCACGAGTTGTCTTAGGCAGGCATCGGAGCTGGATGGTTTCTCATGTCAAGCGAGATGCAAATTCAGCGGCTCATAATCTAGCGAAATTTGCTCTTGTATGTTCTACGGAGCAAATATGGATGGAAGAAATTCCTAGATGTATTTATGATATTGTCTTATTAGAGCAATCTGCTCTGGCTGTTTAGAGTTTTATGCTCTTGGCTAATTATCTTTTATGAGGAATGAAATCAGATGATTCAAAAAAAAAAAAAAAAAAAAAAACTCATGTATAATTACATTTAAAGAACATATATGTTTTGTGTAGATTAGATTTAGGATATGGGTAGTTCAAATAAAAAAAAAAACTAAGAAGCCGGCCATTGAGATAAACTCTACACCGATCTACTCCTCTTCAACCTGAAGGTCAGGAAAAAAAAAAAAAAAAAAAATTCCCGCAAGCAGCAGCAGAAGAGCACGACATCGTAGACATCCCAAAAAGATACGCCTTGGCTACCATTATTTTCTTAACATGCATTTAATTTAACATTTGAGTATTCGATCTAACGACCTTACGACGCTTTCTGCCTATGAGGATATTTGTTAAGGTGACTCAACATTACAATTAGACCCTATTACATCATTATAGAACATGTCTGAGATATCATCAAGAAAGTTTACTATTACATCTTTATAGAACATGTTTGAGATAGCATTAGGAAATATTTTTAATACTTAAAAAGTTATTTTGAACAATGAGACAGCTAATCTTCTACGGAATACTAGTCCACGTGCAAAATCTTGCGTCATCTGCATCCATTTTGTTGAGTCCACTCCAGTCCTCCCGCGGCATGGAATTAAAGTTGGTAACAGTAACTCCAGTGAAGGCTATTTTTGACTTTTCCGCTATAGGAAAGGAGGGAGCGTCGAAACGGGCGTCAATATTCAACGTAACAAATTCAATTCAATTCCATTTTTCTCCTATTTATTTCCCACCTTGTACGGTATTACGTTTAGGGTTTCTTTCTCCCCTCTCTCTCACGCTCCGCTTGGCTCTCACCCCCTTTATTTTCTCTCACTCTCTCTCATTTTCCCTTATTCTTTCTTTCCGTGCTCCGTGTTCGTACTTTTCTTATCGTCCAAACAGATCTTTGCCTTGATAAACCTTTCCAATTTCTTGCAAATCCCACCAATTCGACTCCTTTCTTCCACGAATCCTTTATTTATTAATCTTTAAATTCCGTCTTTACCTCCAATGCAGCACGCCAATTCGGACCAGAATGCCCCTGAATCGGCTGAAAACCCCGAAAAGTCCGAAACCTCAAAACCCCCAAAACCCGCTTTGATCGATAACGATTGCAATAGTAATGTCGAGGACGAGGCGGTTCTCGACGTGTCTGGGAAAAGCTTGGAAATTTCGTCGTTGGAGAGCTCAAACGACGACGTGGAGGGGTTGTACTTGTACAAAAACGTGTTCAATTTGATACCCAAATCGCTGGGTCGTCTCGGGCGGCTGAGGAGGTTTAAGTTCTTTGGGAATGAGATCAATTTGTTTCCATCAGAGTTGGAGAATTTGCTCGGGTTGGAGTGCTTGCAGGTGAAGATATCGTCGCCGGGGTTTGGTGGGTTGCCGCTGCGTAAGCTGGAGGGTCTCAAGGAGCTTGAGCTGTCCAAAGTGCCGCCTCGGCCTTCGGCGTTCCCGATACTGAGCGAGATCGCTGGGCTTAAGTCCTTGACCAAGCTCTCTGTTTGCCATTTTTCTATTCGGTAAGTCGTGTGTGTTACAGTGTTTAGCTATGCTCTTTTTTGGTTAAGTTGAAAATTTTAATCTTTGGTCGTTTGGGTTCACGTGAGCTTTTGGTTTAGTTAAATTGAAGTATTTATAGTTGGGTTTGTTTTGTGCAGCAGCTATTATGCTTTATCTAATTTTTAGACGTTGGGAAAGATACTTGGAATGTGTCAGTCATGAACTAAATGGTGTTTTTAGCGCCTTTTTTTTTTTTGTCAAATAGGAAGTATAGCTGGCCCCAATTGATTTGGATGAAGGATTGGTTCAGTTGTAAAAATTAGTGTGTGGTAGGGCATATGTTTGGAGCTGAGAATGTGAACTTATTTTAATTATGATTAGGCGAGGACATAACAATAAAGTTGATTTTCCGGTATTATACATATTTTGTATTGTCTACAACAAGAATATTTTCTGCATTGTACAAGATGATATCTTTCAACTGGAGGCCTCTAGGTGGACAATGACTAGAGAAAAATAAAGTTGCCAATGTTCTTTTTCAATTGGGATCTCCTTGCCCCCTAAACAAACTTTAAGTGTCCAGCGTGACTTCACATGTTCAATCCCATACGGAGGTGTAAGTTGTATTTGACAATAAAAAAGAGAATGCTGAAATTTACAAATACATAAGTACATTTTGGTAAGTACTTGCAAATATTTTAGCATTCTTCTTGTTTTCTTGTAATTTATTTTTCCATTTGATATCAACATCATCCAAGAAGGGACCTGATATTAGAAGGCCGTTTTGTTAAAGGGATAATGTTGGTCCTGTCATTAATTTAGATAGGCCATTTAACATCAAACTTGTAAATGGGTTGATCATTGCATGCCTAGGTTACTGAAGTCACATTGAATGAGCTCTATTATGGCAAAGCCTGAGCTACTTGGATTGCTTATAGCTGTGTGGAGTTGTTAATGCATATTATGGTTTGGGTTATATGGTAGCCATTTTTTCACTTTTACATGAACTGCTATGATATGCAACTGCCAAGAAATTATCAAAGAAAAGAGAGATTTAAAATTGTACAGAACATGCATTGAAGCCACGGGGAAAAACCTTGCTGCAGATCCCTTTATAGCTTCAAAGAATAGTCTTTTTTTTTTTTGGTTTAAATTAAAGAAATATGGAATTTTGAAGACTTCAAGAGATTTGTATAGTTTCAAGAAATGGAGGATTGCCATAGTCACTATAAGTTCAAGTTTTGGCGGCACTGAAACTAGTACCTTATCTTTGACCACCATTAGCACAGTTTCGAAGATTGTTGGGCCTTGATAATGATGGTATTCTGCTGTAACTGTGGGATAAATCTTTTTTTTTCCCTAATAACCATAAACCTTGTGATTAACTGATTAAGTTACATTTTATCAGATGAAACCCTTAAGTTACATTTAGTATTTCTCCAAATAGTTAAGGCGTTGAGTACTCGGCAACCATTGTTGTTATCAGTTCAGTAACGAATAGAGAAATAGTTTTTCTGTCATCACTTTTTACCAGTTCTTAACCAACTGAATGGTGGTGAACTTTTTTCGTGCAGATACCTTCCCCCAGAAATTGGCTGCTTACATAATTTGGAGTATCTAGATCTTTCATTCAATAAGATGAAGAGTTTGCCAACTGAAATAACTTATTTGAATGCCTTGATATCGTTAAAAGTTGCTAATAATAAATTGGTGGAACTCCCTCCTGGTTTGTCCTCTCTGCAAAGGTTGGAGAACTTGGACCTCTCAAATAATAGGCTGACATCATTAGGGTCTCTTGAACTTGGCTCAATGCGTACCCTTCAAAATTTAAATATACAGGTACTTATCTATAATTGTTAACTAGGGCCAATAATGCATCAAGTGGTTCTATTTTAACTTTATTGTTTTTAACACTTTCTGTTGACCTAGTTTCAAAGGCGCTTAATGGCATATTTCTTTACCAGTTGTTGTTCATTGCAATTAAGTTTCTTGTTTGTTGTACAGTATTAGTTGTTTGCCCAAAAAAAAAATGTTATTGCTACTCTATCAAGAGAGGCCATATCCTAACTTTTCTCTGGCAACTTGAATCCTTCAATAAGTTGCAATTTGCAGTAGTCAAATCATTTGCCATCATGTACTCCTTTTCAACTTAGCTTTTCATTCATTTTGATTGATCATTTCTGTTTCTACTTTATTTGGTTTGAGTGGATGCATGCCTTTCATCTCTTCTGGAATTTTTTTTTTTGTTTCACTTGGTCAACTCTGTGGATCTGATCAACTAATCTGGTTTGCCCCATATGCATGCTTTTTGGTCATTCTATTCTATCCAAAATCATATGCTCTCTATTGTCTTTTTATTCAACATGTCCTTTACTTTTCACCCATTTTATTTTAAGTTGTTCTTTATCTCTTTGCACTATGTCATTTTGACTTTCCCGGCAATGATCGGCCTAGGAGTCATTCTTACTTTTAAGAGGATGACTTCATTCTTTATTTTATTTTTTTAGTATTTTCTGTTAGAATAATAATTAAATGATTAAATTCACACTTTTCTAGCATTTGGAATAACTTGTGACATAACATTGTATTAGAGAGTGGTCGGGAGTTCAATTGGTAACTTAATAATTTACCTTCCATACAGTTAAATATTCTACGAGTTGAGTCTCACTTGTTGAGGAAGAGTTATAGCCCACACGTGAGAGGAAGTGGTAGAATAATAATTAAAGAGAAATATTAGGGGTACTAACTCTTTTATTAACAAAGGCTTACTAAACTGATGTGTAGCTCATTCATTGGTACTCATTACATGTCTCTTAAATAATTGTTTTGTTTTTCTCCAATGAATGAGCTACACATTCCTATAAGATTAAGCATTTGGGATAACCAGTGGTTTAACATTTTCACTCATTTATTTTAACGTTATCATTTCAGTTACTAGCATTTACGAACATGTTCTTAATATCCGTGTGTTACATATGTACATGCATAAAGTTCGCTGTTGATGAAATTTAGATATAGTTCCATTTTATCTTTAGACTTGTTTTTAAACTTTTATTCTTATTCTTATTCCATATCAATGTCAAAAGCCTAACATGTTCATCGTGTCCTGATTCTTCTTTATCTATCAAGTACAATAAGCTTCTCAGTTGTTGTCAAATACCTTCATGGATATGCTGCAATTTGGAAGGAAATGGTAGAGATGCATCCAATGACGATTTCATCAGTTCTTCAGTTGAAATGGATGTGTATGAAACTGCCATGGAAAATGATGGAAGCCTTTCTTGTAATGGTGAGGCTGCAGGTCCAGTTCTATTTATATATTTTTGGATACTGCTTTCTTTTCTTTTTTCTTAATCTAAATATACTTTGTATTGTATTTGATTCTGTACATATATGTGAAACCACGTTCATGTTTATAACTGATGCAGGTTCTCGGCATACCTCATCTACTCCATTGACTGTGTCATCATCAAACAATCGGTGTTTCGCAGCTCGTAGGTCAGGCAAGCGGTGGAAACGTCAGTATTATTTGCAGCAGAAAGCTCGTCAAGAACGTTTGAACAACAGCAGAAAGTGGAAAGGTGTAGATTGTGACAAGGTGTTAACTTTGAAAGCGGATGAAAATGTCAAATGCAGTGACTTAGATCTCCTTGCCTCTGAAACTTCTGTAGAAGTTGCTTCAGACATTGTAGGTGTGGATAATGCTGATAATAAACTAACTGTTTCTGGAGAAGTCGAAAGTGAAAATTTGCTTGATGGTGCAGAGGATAATGAAATTGGTTTGAAAAATGGATTTCATGTAGAAAATTGCTCATGTGTTGACCTTGACTCTGCTACTATAAGAAAAAGCGGTGAAAATGAATGTTGTGAGTGTCATGTATCTCTGGCCTCCGCACTGAATGGAGCTGGCCAGGAAGATGAAGGTTCATCAGTAGAAACATTGAAAAGTGTGTCCAAGTCAAAGAGGCATTATGATAGGGATCTTGATAATCCTAAACCATGCAAGTCTCGGAAACCAGCTGATGATTGCTCAAATTTGTCTTGCAAGTACAACAATATCTCGATTTGTGGCATTGAGGATCGTCTACCAGATGGTTTCTATGATGCAGGGCGTGACAGGCCCTTCATGTCATTGAATAATTACGATAAAAACTTGCATCTTGATTCTCGTGAAGTCATTCTTTTGGACAGGTCATTTTATGTTGATATAGATTTTTGTTGCACCTTTTTGGTTTCTGGGTACATAATAATGGTTCACTGATGTAAATGACTGAGATTGTTTGTTTTGATCTTCAGGGAGAGGGATGAAGAGTTAGATGCAATTACACTTTCTGCTCAAGCATTGGTGTCTAGTTTGAAGCAATTAAATGGTTTAACCAGAAATAGGGATCCTGCTGTTGATGTCTTGCAGATTGCATCATTGCTTGCTCTTTTTGTATCAGATCATTTTGGAGGTAGTGACAGAGGTGCTATTGTTGAAAGGACGCGGAAAGCTGTATCTGGCTCGAACTATCAGAAGCCTTTTGTTTGCACCTGCTCAACTGGAAACAGTGACAATGTTGATACAACCACCAAAGCTGTAGTGGACACTGTTGAAGATATTATACTTTCTGATCTCTGTGAGAAATCCATCCGTTCTATTAAAGCAAGACGAAATTCCATCATAGTTCCTATAGGGGCTCTGCATTTTGGTGTGTGCAGACATAGAGCACTGCTTATGAAGGTGATTCTTTTACTGCATTTATGGTTTGAGATTTATTTATTAGTCATTATTTATGATCTAATGAAATTTCACTTTCACCAGTTCTTATGTGATCGGATGGAGCCTCCTGTACCTTGTGAGCTTGTCAGGGGTTACCTGGATTTCTTGCCGCATGCATGGAATATTGTTCCCATCAAGAGGGGTGATTCATGGGTTCGCATGGTCGTTGATGCATGTCGTCCACATGATATAAGAGATGAGACAGACCCAGAATATTTTTGCAGGTCAGCACCTTACATAGATGTGTAGGGAAAACCATGCCAAACCAAGCTTAGTACTTGAACTCTGGCTTGTCTAGGAGAATTTGGGCCATGTTCAAACTTGGCTTGAGCTTAGCATGGTATGCTATAAAGTAGCTTGCTAAAAGCTTGGGTCAGGCCTAATTACTGTGGCTTCTCAACTTGAGTCTGTCCCACAACAAGTGTGGTGCCCAGTTCACCATAATACTTGCTATTCCTTTTGAAAAGAAGACACCATTTAATTATGTGCCCTTTGTTGACATGAGTAACTCTTTTTTTTTTTTTTTTTTTTAAGAGACATGAGTAACTCTAGTATCAACAAGAATGTTTCTGAAACTAATATATTGTTTTGCTTGAGGTTTGTGTGTAATTTCTGTTTATTCTGATGGATATGCTTCTTGTAACAGATACATTCCTCTCAGGCGGATCCAAGTTCCTCTTTCAAGTGAAAGCCAATTAGGTGCTGATTGTTCCTTTCCCTTTATGTCTAATTGTGACGAAATCGATAAGGCATCTTCTAGTTCTCTCATTCAGTGCAAGTTTGGATCCGTTAAGGCTGTAGCAAAGGTTTGTACCTTGGAAAGTCTTGCCACACTTACATTATAACTGACTGGAAAATGTGGTCACCGTTTTTCTGCAATATTGTATTCAGTTGCTGTTAATACTTGTGATGAATCTTCTAAAACTTCAATTGGTTTTTAGTATTATTTGATATATGTATATTATCAATGTTTTAAACCCTACCTTTTCTGCATGTAGACTATTATGCTTCAGTAAACAATTTATTAACGTTTATTTTTTGTTGTTTGAATGCTATATTTTTCTCGTTTTAATAAGATAGTAGCTGATTAAGTTTTTGCTTCATTTGTTCATATTTGTTTATCACGATCAATTCTCTGGATTGTAAACCATTTCAATCTAAGTGCTTAGTATGGGTATCTTGTTGGATGTTGCAGGCACGTAGGTTGGAAGTGTGTTCAAGTTCAGTGGATGAATCGAGAAATTTTGAGTACAGTTGTTTAGGGGAAATAAGGATTTTAGGAGCTTTGAGACACTCCTGCATAGTAGAAATGTATGGGCATCAAATATCTTCCGAGTGGGTTCCTTCAGTGGATGGAAATCGAGAGTGTCGTGTGCTAAAGTCTGCAATATTCTTGGAGTACATAGAAGGGGGATCTTTAAAGGTAAATTTTGGTGTAGTTTAGCGAGGTTGCCTTTTGCTTGCTCAGCTTTTATTCATTCTTAATGGGTGTCCTACCCTTTATGCAACAGAGTTATTTAGAGAAGCTATCAAAAGCTGGTGAAAAGCATGTCCCGGTGAAGTTGGCATTGTGCATCGCAAGAGATGTTGCCTGTGCCTTGGCAGAGCTGCATTCTAAACACATTATTCATCGTGACATAAAAAGTGAAAATATTTTGATTGATTTGGATAGGAAGAGAGCTGATGGAATGCCTGTTGTGAAGCTCTGTGATTTTGATAGAGCAGTGCCTCTTCGTTCTTTCTTGCATACATGCTGTATTGCTCATTTTGGAGTACCCTCTCCTGATATTTGTGTTGGGACACCCCGTTGGATGGCTCCAGAGGTTCTGCAGGCAATGCACAAATGTAAAACATATGGACTGGTAAGGTTTTTTTCCAATCAGTTTTACTTAGAACCTTCATTTAAGTGGTTCACAGCATCTGATCTTAATGGTTAATTCTCATTTTTCTTATCCATTTCCATGACAAGCAGTATTATGATATGCATAAACACATTTTAATGGCTTTATATCTTAGCTGGGGCACAACTGTTTGTCCATTTTGTTTCAGAAATTGTCTGCAACTCATTAATTCCATGAGCTTGCTAAGGGCTTGTTGAAGGAAAGGTAAAATTTATGTAGGATTGAAGTTTGAATGCCATGAAAAAGAAAAGGAATTATCCATATATAATTATATAGTTAGGTGAGTGATGTGGAGGGAGAAAAAGTCATAGCAAATGTGAAATAAAATATGGGTTTTGATGTCTCACATTATATTTTTGTTGAGTTTTGATTATATGCTGGTGGAAGTCTTGCATTTGGTTGGTCAAAATTTTCTGTAGAATAAGGCAGAGTAAAGCAACCTTACAAGTGGGAGTTTTATTTATTTATTTTAAATAATAAATATTTATTAGGGTGTTTTAGCAGCGAGTGTTCTGTGGGTTTCGGGTTTTAGGGCTTTTGGTGTTTTGTGGGGTTGTCTTGGGTGGGTTCTTTGGGTCTTTATTTTCCTTGTTCTTGTTAGGTGTCCCGGCTGTATACTGCCTGTGTACGTAGGTGTGCCTTATGTTTTTTTTTGTAAAATATTTTGTAAGCCTAGCATTTCTCATTTTTTATTTTGTCGGGGAAAGAGGTTAGGAATGGTGTATGCAATGCGATATCATTGAGATGCACGGGGAAGAAATGTCAGACCTAGAAAACTACTGATTTTCTTCTCTTGGATGGATTACACTTGGAGGCGGAGTGAGAAATATTTTGATCAATTTTTAGAAGTTAATGTGTCTTCTTCTATTTTTTTGGAAAGAGTGCTATGCTAACCTGATTAGGCAATGCGTAATATTTTCTCAAGAATAGGAGGTAGATGCAAGATCTGCTTTAAATGAAATCTAAATTGTCATCTATGCTAATATGTAAGGGTAGAACTGACTGTAGGTTTCTCATTTTTTTTTATATGATATAGAAAAAAATGTCATTTTTTAGTGAGGTTCGCATGTCATAATTAAAGTAAATACATCCAACTTAAACTTAAATTAAGTAGCATAGTCTATTTTTGTATAACTGCAAGCATCTACCCAATTAAAATTCTCTTATTCATGTTTTTGTACACTAAACACATAAAGGAGATGAAGAGTGTTTGGAAGAGTGTTAGCATGTGTTGTGCATGTATCAAGATATTAGGAGATTTCTAGTATATTAAGGGTCCGTTTGGATTTGCGATTTCAAAAAGTGCGATTTAAAAATAACGATTTTAGAATATACAATTGGAAAACATAATTTTTAATAACGCAATTAAGCGTTTGGAAAAATCGCAATTTAGCTTTTAAAATCCCAGTTTAGCCTTCAAAATTGTGCATTTTAAAAAAAAACATATCCTTTTTAAAAAACACAAATATTCTACGTTTTTAAATTGCAAATTTTTAAAAAACGCAATTTCAAATAATTATTTTTCTGCGATTTGGTTTAAAATCTTACTTTTTGTCATTGAAATCACAATGTCAAACGCATCCCAAGTATGGTTATCCAATGGAACATGATCAGTGTCATTCCAGTATTATGAGTACTTTATTGCTGAAGGCAAACATTGAAAGACAAACAGGGCCTTACTACAAGCTTTGTAGTCTGGGATCTTACCAATTATGTAGCTTACTAGTGCAAAATGCATGATGATAATTGGCATGTTTGGATGTCAAACGAAATTAAATGGCTGTTGTTACGCATTCATCACTAATTAAAGGGTATCAGATAAACATCATCCAGTGGAATACGATCAGTGTGGTTCTGGTCTTATGAGTACTTTATTGCTGAAGGGTAACCGTTGAAAGACAAACAGGGCCTTGCTGCAAGCATTTTAGTCTGGGATCTTACCAATTGTGTAGTTTACTACAAAATTCATGATGATATATGTTCAAACTCATATTTACTTTCTACTTCTTATCCCTCATCTGATGTGTTTTTTGGTTATTTTGATCATAAAGTTTTTTCTATTTTATCTGGTTACAGGAAGTTGATATTTGGTCATTTGGCTGCCTGCTTTTAGAATTGTTGACTCTTGGAATCCCCTATCTTGGGTTATCAGAATTACAAATGCATGACCTTATTCAGGTAGAGCTCTCTCCCTCTCTCTCTCTCAAAAATAAAATAAGAGGTAGTAGACTGAAAACTTTGAATAGTCGAAGATCTGGTGAGCCCAGAGTTGTAGAGGTGCAGAATTGTGAGATATGTTTTGCTAGTAGGCTGATTTGGTTCAATATTGGTTTGTATTAATGAATGTTGCTCCAAAAGAATCATAATTTTCTGTAATTGAAATGCCTAATTTATATTTGCTGATACTGTTTCACTCAACAGAAGTGAACCGCAGGCATTGATCATACATTTGTGTTGATGTGCGTTTTACTAGGTCTTAACTAGGTTTCTACCCTCTAATGTAATCAGTTTGTTGTCTCTGATTTAAACAGATTGGCAAGCGACCATCATTGACAGACGAGCTGGAGGCATTTGGGTCATTCAGTGAGCCTGCAATGGCTCAATCTGGTGCTGAGCTAGTGGGATCAGAGGCCGAATTAGAAACATTGAGATTCCTTGTTGATTTATTCCGTCGTTGTACCGAGGAAAGTCCAAAAAACCGCCCCACAGCTGATGACCTATATGAAATGTTGCGTCTACGTACAAGCAATCTTACCAGTTCCGAATGATAGGAGCGGGAGTGGGATGGCCGTGGGTGATAATCTCCTTCAACTTACTAAGTTTTGTAGCAGTAGGATACCTTATTGTTATAGTCACTTCTGTGCTTCTCCACTGCCAAAACCCAATGAGTAATGCAATTCATACAGGAACGATTATGGTTTGTCCAAAGAATAATTGTAGTTTTACTGGTTAGGTTTTAGCACCCATTACTTGTCAGAAAAAGGTTTTAGCACCCACAGTAATTTATGTTTCTCTACCAGCAGCGTCCAGGGTTAGATTTAGCATCTGTAACCTGAATTCTTTCTTTTTTTTGTTGTTTTTTTTTTTTTTTATCTTTTCCTTTTCCTTTTTGGGCCAGTAACATGTAATCTGATTGAGAGCTGTAAATTCTGTTGGTAGTTCTGTTCTTGAGTCGTGCAATTCTTAGCCGTCATTGGAACTGTCCCATATGTAAGTAGACCTCACTAAATTATAGAAGCATCCCCATTTTTGATTTGTCAGTTTTGGACTAAGCGTTTGATTACATGGATATTTGGGCACCTGTGTGTTTTTGAAAGCTTTGAATCTATTGCTGAATTTATGTTATAAGTATTATCCAAACTTTCAGTAATTTGATCAAACATTCATGTTCATGTTCAGTTGATTCTTTCTTTTTGAGCTTCTGATGTTTTAACTTATGGTGAAGTCCTTGAGCGCTGCACCTTGGAGCTCTCATCTACCTATTATGGAAATGATCGAATCGGAATTCTCTTTGGACTATCTATGGCGTTTGGTGACCTGATCAATAATTTGAGTCTACCTAAAAGTAATATGGTTTCTAAAATTATTACTGAAAGAGTGACATTTATCATTACTCAACTTAAAATGTCGGTCAGCGGAGAACAGCATAATCAATAATTAATTAGAGAAAGTTTTTTCTTTTTCTTTTTTAAACGTATTGTTTGAGGGTCCAAAACCATTTTGGAAAACGTTGCTATAATAATGCTCTAGGATCCGTCAAAGATTTCATGAACCAGTTTTTCCTGCCTGACATTAGTAGAATAAATTCATTTTTAAGGACAAATGGAGGTTAATTTTTTATTTATTTATTTTTTCCACTTTTCTAGGAACATTGGCTAGTCAACTTCAGTCATGAAAAGAAGCAGAAGCAACATGGGGTATTCTTAAACTTGGTTTAAAAGTGACTCAACTTGCGTTGTGCTTTGACTTGGTGTGATGCCACATGCAGCAGCAGCAGCAGGTGTGTTAATTATTAACCCTCCTCTACCAAAAAGAAAATAATAAAAAAAAGGCGGTGAACTTTTCCTCCCAGACATAAACAATTCTGAGAGAGAGAAAAAGAAAGAGGAGGGAGCAGCATAAAATGGACAATGACTTGCATGAAACACAGTTACCCGACTTAATTAGTTGAATTATTGCGGGGTTCAGCTGCTTTATTCTCCCACTACTGCCCACTGCCTTGTGGTTTGTTGCCTTTTATGTGACCATGTAATGTGCTGTTGGAGAGAGAGAGAAAGAGAGTAAAAATATTTGCCTCCTCATAGCACACAGTGCTAGCAGCAGTGCAATGGAGTATAATGGGACCACTCTAGTTCTACTGCTTCTACTTGCCTCCAAACTCTGACATTATGAAACAGGGACCAGAGTTCTTAATAATTATCCACCTATAGCCTATATATATAGCCTTACTTTTCCTCAGCCAAAATGGACAAATAACTATAACTATTATACTTGACTGTAATAATTATAATAACATTTATCCGTTCAGAGTTAGCACATAAAGAGCATAGATGATAGAAATGATAGGCGTTCTTTCTGGTCTTCTTAAGTCGCCTTAATACATTTCCAACAACTTTAAAAATAATTTTGAGGACAGTGACCTACCACTACTAGTGTCTATATAGCCTTCTCTCTCTCTCTCTCTCTCTCTGTGTGGTGAAAAAGACATGCCAGCCCCAAAGCCTTGTGAAACTCTCATGTGGGGTGGTTACGCGCGTGTTTTACCCCATCATCGTGGCATCATGTGTTTGCTGTTTTATGCAAATGACATTAACATCATCACTTGGAGAGTAATTGTTTGTTTTATAAGAACCAAAGTCAAACCAAAAATTCCATTTGCATTTTCTGCAGTTTTAACCAGCTGGGCTCTGACTCTCTGAGCAAATGACATAATTAACATCATCCCGCTCCTTCGGCAAACAAAAAACCTAAAGAGATCGAGAGTGTGCTTTATTAGCTTTAGGTAGTAATAATGGAACAGGATTGTAGCTGATCAACATCATAGGTGCAGTGGATCCTTCCTTTTTCCCCCCTCCCCACCATTTCTTCTCCTTTTGTGTATTAGTGTGCAAAGTAGCTACAAAAAAACTGAACAGCTAATGCACGATATATCGCACGCCTATGCGCAGCGATTGGACCACAGTGGCATGGCAAGCGTGCGACACCTACGTACTATACAGTAAGCCATGTGGCCCATGATGAAGAGCCACTTAGGCCGCCATGCCATGGAGGGCAAGATCAACAATGTCACAAGAGAGATTAAATGGATTAGCCATATTATCAATTGAAAAAAAGATATTAAAAAATCTTAAATATAAAAATTTAATCAGAAATTTTGCATCTCAAAAAGCGAGTAGAAGAATTTTTATATATATGTTACTTTAAAAAAAAAAAAAAAAAAATTGTTACTTTAAAAAAAAATAAAAAATTTAGGCCTAAATTTAAAGTTTTGCCTAAGACCCCAAAATATGTTAAGCCGGCCCTGACTCCACAGCAATCTTGTAATATGTATGAATTAGGAGCTTATAGCTCCCTCAAAAGAAAATTGAAGCTACGAGAGCTGCTTAGCTAGCTTGTACTATATATAGGTTGGGCTGGAATTAGAGGCAGCCCTATGAACTTATTCCCAGTACTAGCCACTATATCTCAATCACTCCGGCGGCTCGCACGCTGTTGATCACTTACAGTTTTTAAAAGATCAGTTAGAGAGAAGGTTATTTATAATTATATCTAGTCACAAGGAAGGAGATGTGTTTTCATTTACCCCAAAGAAGATTAATGCTATACTTACCAAATTTTATCTCCAAAATTACATTGGTTCTCATGTGTTACGAACCCATGAGATGAGATGATAGTTTTATGTTTATGAATATTTCTATCAAGATTACAAATGTAATATAGCTCAAATTATACTAAGAGTCTGTTTAGAATTTGCATCGAGAAATAGAGTTTTTATCTATAAGAAAAGTCCAAAAGTTTTTTTTTTTTTTAAAAAAAAAGTCTCATTTTTTAGCTTCCACATGGTAGTTTTGGGTTTTTTGTGTTTTTTTTAGTAAAACAGCGTTTTCTAAGAGTTTTTTTACCAAACCAACATTCGAGTTCTTAAGTATTAAAATCACTTTTTAAACCCCTGAACATAATCTCAATCAAGGTTTATTTGGAAGGGTTGCATATTGTTGCAAAAAGTGCACGGCACACTAGATTCCACGGCCGCACACCACTGCGTCTCACCATTGGAGAGAAATGCCGACCGTACTACCTTTCGCAAAGCCACACCACCTTCGCTCAGCCACGGGTTCACCATAGGTCCATAATGCATTCAAAACTCTAAAACTCCTACTTAATACATATCATACTCAAACCAAGTATGCCGACCGTACTACCTTTGACACGTTGATGATTCATTTGAAAACTATTTACTTTTAAGAAGAAAATTCCATCAAACTATTAAATCATGTTTAGAACTTGTATAAAGCATGTCAAATCATGTGGGCAGAATATAAACAACATGAAAATGAGTTGAGGTTCAAGACTTAACTTGGAGATGATGGTTTTTAACCCAAAAATCAATCCTTTCTCTCTCAAGAATTGGGTGGTGGTGCAGCATGGGGGATGGGTGGGTGGAAAAGGCTGGAAGAGGTGGCTAATAGGTTAAATTTGCTTTTCAGGCATGATCGAACATTCGGTATTGATGTGATATTTTTGTGACCAAAAATATCAATTATAAAATATAATCACTCGCAATAGGACGAATCTTTGTAGGATACGGCTATAGAGAGGGTGTCGAACCTCAAGGACTACAAAGGTTTTATTATCAAAATTCAAAAGATTAAAATTAACTTAATTAAAAAGAGAATTGATTTGATTTTCTTTAAAAGTAAAATGCATGAAAATAAAAGAGATTAAATATATGAGAGAGAGAGTGTAGAGTATTGACTTCACCTCTATTCGCACAACAATGACTAATCATAATTAATCACAGAAATTCATTCTATGCATGTTATAAATAAACAAGAAATTACCTTATTAAAGAATAAGCATAATCTATCTTCGGTTGGCACGGATCGTCCACCTAACCACTAAGATGCGGTACGACCCGTCTTTCCTAGGTATAAATTATCAAATTCTTTAATAGGATACATATAATCAATGAATAAGTGTAACCCATCTTCGGTTGGCAGGGATTGTCTACCTAAATTACACTAAACTAGGGTGTAGTACAATCCGTCTTCCCTAGGCATGGCCTATCAAATCCTATTGATCATGTGTCAATTAAACCCATTGTATAATCATCATCCTCATAATCATAAAAAACAAGAATGATTTGATTTCAATAAAAGTAAAATACTTTCTAAGATAAGAGAAGAATTTCACAAATATTGATTTTGAAATTTAAGAACAATTGCATTTAATATGAGGAACAGAAATCAATTGTAGCAATCCTCATACTTATACAATCAACATGCATAAATTAAAAATCTAAAAATTAAATACAATCAAACAATTGTGCTTGGATAGAGTTACATCAACACCCCACAAAGGGGTTTAGCCCTCATGATCTTCTAAGCTCCAAAAACAATTTTTTGATTTCTAACTCTAGGAAGCGATGTCTCTGTTTACAATGTTTAGAGCCCTATTTATAGGGATTTGAAAAACCCTAAAACATTAGAAATTCTTAGAAAATCGGAAGTCAGTCTCCCAGTCCAATTGGGAGATTGAAAACTAAGCCCAAGCTGGAAAAGGATTCTTGTCGTACACTGTACGCCCATGTACGCTCGAGCACAGTGCGCTCGAGCCTAGCTGATATGCGCGCAAGCGCAGGCATGCGCTCGATCCTTGGCCGCAGACGATCGAGCGCAGGTGCGCTCGATCCCAGGGGTGCTGCGATCGATCCTAGATCCAGAATGCTCAATTTGTTGTCATTTTCAACTCAATTTCCAATGGTTTGTCAAATGAGACCTGAAACATTAAAACAAAACAAAATCAAACAAATAGCAACGCTAAGGAATTAACATATGCAAATTAAGGGGCTTGAATGTGCAACATTCGGCGCTTATCAGGTATACTATTCCCGAGTATTCGATGTACTATTGTACTAATGGTTCTAGGGTTTCCATCAAACGTTCGATGGCCCTAAGGCGAATGTTCAAGGCCAGGGTTGCATCGAACGTCCAGTGGTCCATGATCGATTGTTTGTTCAAAAGATAAATTAAAATTGATATTTTTGATATTTACTAAAAATGATTTAAGCTTATTTTAAATAGCTGGTGTTTGATCAAAGTGACTAATAAGGATAAATACATTTTTTTTGTATTATAAATATTCGGAGCATCACAGTTCCTCTCTCATAATCAGTCTAGACAAGATCTGCGACTCTAAAATGAACAAGAAAGGAGAAAGAGGATCTCGTTGCCTTAAACCACAAGTACAATAAAACTTTTCATAAGGAGTCCCATTTAGCAAGAATGAGAAAGAGGAAGTAGTGATACACTATTGGATCCAATTAATCCAAGTTGCATGGAGTCAAAATAAAGCTTTTTTCATATCAACTAATTCTCCCCCCTACTAATGGTTCTAGGGTTTTCATCGAACGTTCGGTAGTCCTAAGGCGAATGTTCAGGGCTAGGGTTGCATTGAACATTCAGTGGTCCATGGTCGATTGTTTGTTCAAAAGATAAATTAAAATTGATATTTTTGATTTTTACAGAAAATGATTTAAGCTTATTTTAAATAGTTGGTGTTTGATAAAAGTGACTTATACAGATAAATACTTTTTTTTTTTTTTTTGTATTATAAATATTCGGAACATCATAGTTCCTCTCTCATAATCAGTCTAGACAAGATTTGCGACTCTAAAATGAACAAGAAAGGAGAAAGAGGATCTCGTTGCCTTAAACCACAGGTACAACAAAACTTTTCATAAGGAGGCCCATTCGCAAGAATGAGAAAGAGAAAGTAGTGATACACCGTTGGATCCAATTAATCCAAGTTGCGTGAAGTCAAAATGAAGCCTTTTCCATATCAACTAATTTACTAATGGTTTCTAGGGTTTCCATTGAACGTTTAGTGGTCCTAAGGCGAATGTTTCGGGCTACGGTTGCATCGAATGTTCAGTAGTCCATGATCGATTGTTTGTTCAAAAGATAAATTAAAATTGATATTTTTGATTTTTACAGAAAATGATTTAAGCTTATTTTAAATAGGTGGTGTTTGATAAACGTGACTAATTCCGATAAATACATTTTTTTGTATTATAAATATTCGGAGCATCACAATTAACTATAAAAAACCTGCCCTTTATTGACGTGCCTAAATATACACGTAAAAAAAAATATTTTTGACGTGTTAATGGAACACATCAAAACTTTTTGACGTGCTAGTATGACACGTCAAAAAATTTTGACGTGTTCTTTTGACATGTCAAAAGTTTTTGATGTGTTATTTCTAACACGTCAAAAGTTTTTTACGTTTTGACGTGTCCAACTAACACGTCAAAAATTACAATTAATTATAATTATAATTAGGTATTAATTGGTATAAAAAATATGTATTAAAAAAAATAATGTAGTGAATTAATTTTAATTGTCATGAAAAATTAATTTGTATATATGTATATGTATATGTATATATATATATATACCAATTAATATCATAAATATGATATTAATTAAATCAACCATTTCATTGATATTAGGAGAAAATCCATTTTACCCCTTGAAATTTCATTGGTTTTTCAATTTGAACTCTAAAGTTTAAAAATTGGTAATATACCCCCCCTTAATGTTTCAAAAAATTTCAATTTAAACATTCCGTTACTAATTTTCGTTAAATTTGACGAATTTTTTTTTAAAAAAGCCTGAGGGTAATTACATAATTTTAGAGATTTTCGTCCAATTTGACCGAAATTAGTAACAGAAGGTTTAAATTGAAATTTTTTGAAACATTAGGGGGGTACATTGCCATTTTTTAAACTTTGAGGTTCAAATTGAAAAACCCCTAAAACTTCAGCGGGTGAAGTGGATTTTTTCCTTAATATTAATTTGAACATGCATGATATTATCATGCATAAATCAATCTAGTAATATTAATATGATAGCCATATTAATTTTTAAAAAATATATAATCCATGCAGAATACATTTATTTTATAAGACTCGTAAACCTCACATGAATTCGGCCAACACAAAATATGTGATCGGTGAGTGGATTATTGAGCCCTCATTAAAAAATGGATTTAATTATCTGTACATCTAAAATATTAATTTATTTATTCTCTAATTAGTTTTAAGTATATTGTATGGATAATGTGTTATATAAGAGAAAAAAATGATATAAGAGAATAAATAAATGATATAAATTAAAAGTTTAAAGTTTAACAATTTAAGTTGGTATTTTTGACGTGTCAGATATGACACGTCAAGAAGTTCTTAACGGGTCACATGTGGACATGTCAATAAATTTTGATGTGTCAAAATGGCACGTCAAAAATTTTTGACATAAAAAACTATTAGACACGTCAAAAATTTTAATTAACTATAATTAAAATTAATTAGGTAGTAAAAAATTAAAATTTGAATTGATATGAAAAATTAATTTTATCATATTAATATAAATTAATTGGTATATATGTATATATCACATGCATGCCAATTTGCTAGTATGATAATCATACTATTGTATACCGCGCGGCCAATTACTATCATAATTATACTATTGTACAATTAATATTATCACATGCATATGAATCAAACATTTCATTAATATGATATGATATGATATTATCATGCATAAATCATTATAGTAATATTAATGTGATAGCTATATTAATTTTTAAAAAATATATAGGACATACATAATATATTTATTTTATAAGACTCGCAAACCCCACATGAACTTCGGCAACACAAAATACAATATTCGGTGAGTGGATTATTGAGCCCTCACGAAAAAATAAATTTTATTATCTGTACATCTAGAATATTAATTTATTTATTCTCTAATTAGTTTTAAGTATATTGTATGTATAATAGGTTATATAAGAGAAAAAAAAAATGATATAAATAAAAATTTATATCATTTTATCTTGCAATTCTTGACGTGTCACATGTGGACACATCATAAAATGGTGACATATCATTTGAGAACTAAATTTTAAAAAACAAAATTGGGATATGTAACACTCCTTTGTTATGCAATTAAAATAATTGAAATACTTAATAAAATATATATTAATTTAAATTAAAATATATACAGTTATATTTAATTAGTGTTTCTTGACGTGCCATGTGGCATGTCAAGAGCTTCTTGACGTGTCTATATTGACATGTCAAGAAGCTCCTCGGCTGGAGTTGCGCCTTCCCTCTTCTTTTTTTCTTCTTTTTTTTTTTTTCTTTCTTTTTCCTTCTTCCCTCTCTTTTTTTTCTCTTCCCCGCGCTATGTACCAGACCTGCTCCCTTCGCCATTTTTTTTCTTCAGCTCCGGCCGGCCGTGCTTTACACAGCCCTCCCCACTGCATTTCTCTCACTCACGTTCTCTCTCTCACTACGTACCTAGCTCGCTACCGGCCGTCTTGTTTTTTCAGTGGTTCTCTCTCTCACCGCCCGTCACGCCGCTACTTCCTCCGGCAACCACGAGCTCAAACTCCTGCAGCCTCTCACGTGTTCTCCGGCTCTTGAAAATCAGGTATATATATATATATATATTATATGAATAAATAAATTATATAAATATATAATTTACAGTGTATATTATTATATATTATTGATGTAGTTATATTAGCAAAATAATTTTACATGTTAGCTAATTAATTTATTTGTTTGACATATATGTTTTGTATGGTGAGAATATTGTTTAATGTATTTGCATGCATGCAAAATTACGTACCATAATATTTTGAAATTAGGTTTTTTTGCAAATTTTTTGCATTTAGATTTAGACCCATATTGACGTGTAGGTTTTTTTTTTTGCACATTATAAGAACTAAAATAAAATAACAAATGGATATCTATTTTAGTCATTAATTTATGTTTAGATTTTGAAAATTTATAATAAGTATGTAAATGTTAAGAACGAAAAAACAAAAGAAAATAAATAACATAGTTAGCTGGATTTATTTTATCTACAATCCCCATATATAACAAATGCATAAATGTTATTTAAAAAAAAAAAAAACCAACATTTGACCTAGCTAGCTATATCTAATTTATCTAGGGTCTCTATATATAAAAAAATTAATTTAGGTCTTACAAATTTAGATTATGTAAAAGTCATAAAAAAAACGAAAACATAAAAATTACAACAAATAAGATAACTACATCTATTTTATCTAGGGTCCCCATGTATAACAAATATATTTAAATTTGGACCTTAATTTTGTTTAGATGTTGCAAATTTAGATTATGTGTTTCATAGGTTCATATGATCAGTATTAGGGGGAAGAGTAGACGACGAAGGTCCCCGCATGTAGAGGACCAGGGGTATAGACCAGTACTTCCTCAGCATATGGAAGGGTCTCAGTCATATCAGTTTCAGCCGATTTCGTATGACACGGAGCAACCATATGATCCACTTACTCCGCTGCCTACAATGAGCGCGTTAGGGATTTGTGCACATGACGAGGTAGAGTGGTTGTTCCCCCCTGAGGAGAACACAGATGTCCCATACAGTGAGCCATCACAGCCGAATGACAGCGAGACACAGTACTATCCGAAGGATGTAGATGATGGCTCAGTTGACTCGTAGCCCGATGACCCTCCAGAAGTGTTGGGCATTCGCCAGCTCCGGACAATAAGTAAGTATATATGCTTCAAATACCAATATTTAATACATATATAATTTATGTTGTTGCTATTGAATTCCAAATAATTAACATTTGCAATTATTAATGTGTTAGGCATCGGGCGAGACGGGCACACCCAAATTCAGGAGGTGACCATCCCACCATCGAACAAGACGTGGGATGTCCCCCTCGGGCAAAAGGTCGTGTGCGAGTACAATAGGGCGTGGCAGCTCATAAGATTTAGCGGGATGAAATTCCGAAGGTTGACCGACAACGTCATATGGAGAGGGAATTATATTAAACTACGGGACGAATGGGCGGATGTACCGCCTCGTACGAAGGAGGATATATGGGACGCCTTGATGGTATGATTAAACTCTTTATTCTATTTTCGCATGTGTATTTCAATATTTTAAACGTTGTTAATGCGTGAATTATACGCCTAACTTTTTCAACTTGTGCAGGCTGAGTTCTACATCCCGTCTGAGTACAATCTTGAGGCAATTAAAATGGACGCGTTCAGAGACATGGGCGTGAAGTTGAAGAGTTTGAGACACTCTGTGAAATGCGCGTTAAAAATCAAGCCAGGCGATACTCCAGACACAGTGAAGGCGAGAATGGGTCAAGATGCCGTTTCGACATACAGCGCCGAGGACTTGAATGTCTTGTTGGCTAAATGGTGCGACCCGAAGAATTAGATAGGCCACAAGTGTAGTTTAATTAATTGTAATTGTGTAGTTTCATTAATTGTAATTGTGTTAAGCCTGACACGCTTAAGGGTGGTATTCATGTAGGAGTATGCTGCCTACATGAAGGCATTGCGAGCAAAAAACAACACACCTCACTGTGCCGGGTCGGTGAGCTTCGCTAGGGCAACACATCAAGAGGTAGTTGTCTTATTTATCGCATATATATATATATATATATAATCGGTTGTTTATGTCTTTTTTTTTATTATTATTGATTTTTTTTTTTTATGCAGACCTTATCTTTGGGCACTACTCCAACTCGAGCGCAAAATTACATCTCGACACACCGAAGAAGGATAGTGGCTATTCAAATGAAGTGGTCAGGGAGAGATGTGTAAGTACTCACCGATATATATTTTGATAAATTATTTATGATTAACCTTCCTTATATGAGATACTAATTTGTTATTTAACGTACAGAAGATGATGAAGGAATTGATGCCCACTGACCCGGCATTGATGTCGACCTTGACTGAAGGGACGGTACGGTGGACACCTAATGACGCGTATGCTCAGGCGCACGGAAATAAGCTTGAGTACGCTGGCAGGGTCTGACAAGTGGGTCCGAATGTTCTGTTGGTGCGGGGCAGCATACATTCGTACTATACACCATCTCAGGCACGGTCTCAGAATCCTGGGAGCTCCTTGTTCTCACAGATGACAAATAAGATTAAAGAACTTGAAGAGGAGCGGACAGAACAAAGACATGCGATGGATGAGATGGCCAAGCAAATTGAAGAATAAAAAGCCCAGATAGCAGAGAAAGATGCCATCTTTGAGGCCCGTTTCCGCCAGCTTGAGGCCATGTTCGCGTCGACCTCTGGATTTGCGCCCCACAGAGGTAATGATATATTTTGTGTTGTTTTTCTAATAGTTGTTAACTGTTAGAAACCCCTAGGCTTCACAAAAGTCCCAGTTAGCAACGCTTTGTTACAGTGGTCCATTTTAGAACTAACATATATATATATATATATATATATATATATATTTGTATCACTGTATAAACATGTCTCAAATTTTTATATTAATTATTATTGGTTCACAACTCATTTGCAGGTAATCCAGATTAAGCGTTGGGGGATGACTTTTTTGGAGTTGGGCTGAGCACGTCATTTATCATCACTGTTTGTATATATTTTGTTTATAGGTTTGTATATAGTCGTTTGTTGATGTATATAGTTAGATCAAACTATATGTTTGTTGAGACTAATTGAAACTTATTTGTAGTAGATAGTCCAGAAGTGTTTGATTGTATATTTGTTTTGCCTTGTGTTGGAACGGTGTTTTCGATGTATATATCTGTTTTGTTATGTGTTGTGTTGGAACGTAGTATATGTGTTAAAATTTTGTTTAATGAAGTTGTGTTGGAATTTCATATGTATTGAATGTATTGAAAATTGGATATGTATTAGATATTGGATATTGGAACTGTGTTTGTGTTGGATACTGGAATTGTGTTTGTTGGATCGATATTGAAATTGTGTTTGTGTTGGATATTGGAATTGTAATATATATATATATGACGTATCAAATGGAGTGACACGTCAAAAAACAACTCCTAAATTTTTGACATGTTGAATTTCAGCACGTCCAAAATTTTTTTGACGTGCTGAAATTCAACTTATCAAAAAAAAAATTTGACGTGGCAGCACCAGCACGTCAAAATTTTTTTTTTTTGAAGTATTAGTCTCCGACATGTCAAAATTTTTGACGTGGCATTGTAGACACGTCAAAAATCTAGAATTTTTGACACCCCCCATTTTAACTGTTGAGAAACGTCAAAAGGCGCACATCAAAAAGGGTTTCTGACGTGTCAATACCATTGACATGTCAAAAACTCCTAGTAAAAAATTCACTGCATTTTTGTAGTGGTACGTTCCTCTCTCATAATCAGTGTAGACAAGATTTGCAACTCTAAAATGAATAAGAAAGGATAAAGAGGATCTCGTTGCCTCAAACCACAGGTACAACAAAACTTTTCATAAGGAGTCCCATTTAGCAAGAATGAGAAAGAGAAAGTAGTGATACACTGCTGGATCCAATTAATCCAAGTTGCATGGAGTCAAAATAAAGCCTTTTTCATATCAACTAATTAAGGATACTCAGAATAAAGCTCCATTCCATGGAGTTGGAAGCATTTTCCATATCAAGCTTCAAGGTCCTAAGACTTCCATTCTCTTTCTTCTATTTCATAGGATGAAATATCTTATGGGCTAAAATGGTGTTATCGTGAATGAATCTACCCTTGAGAAAAGCTAATTGAATCAGAGAAATGATTTTTTTAAGGAAATGCTTTAGTCTATTGGACAAAATTTTGGAGATAATCTGTAATTGAATTTGGTAAAACAAATAGGCATAAAATAATTCATTAGGCAACAGGGATCGAATGAGAATTTCTCATTTAGAATGACGGTTTAAACTATGAATGAGAAGTCAAATCAAATTTAATTTTGATGTAGAATAAGATTAATTTTTATGCCTATATATATATATATATATATAATTTAATATGGCCATAGCTCCCTTTGGTATGCATGTAGTTTCGTCACTGCTGCCAGGCAAGGGTTCTCAACCTTGGGGATAAGAGGAAAGTAAACATGGTTTCTCGACAATGCATGTGAGAAAAAACAAGAATCCTTCATGGAGAGGGGAGAACATGACGAAACCCCTGTGACATGTCTTGATCAATATCACATGTTGTGGTCTCTAGACATCGTGAAAAGTAAATAAGTAATATATGTATCTAAAAACAAATTAGAAAATGATGTATGTATATTAAATAAAAATAGAAAACTTTACTAATAATATATAAAGAATTAATTTCTTTTCTAGAGGTTTTAATTTTTTAATAAAATTTAATAAGACTAACATGAATTTTTTTTTTTTTTTTTTTTTTTGAGAAATGCATTAGCGTAGGGTCGACACTGATAATCATGTATCAACGTCGACGCTGATGTGTTTAAAAAGAAATTAGGCATGACCCTAAAATCAACGCTAATAATAGGACATCAGTGTCGACTTTAGGATTGACCCTGACTTGTTTTAATTTTTTTTTTCTTAAGAAAGGCATCAGCTTCAACATTTGATGTGTTATTATTAATGTCAACATTTGTCGTTGCCAATGGGATAATGTGGTCACTAATATCTTCTGGCTTCAGCCCGAGCACGAAAAAAGTTCCTGCCAAATTATTAGCGACGACGACGACGACATATCAACATCGAATTTTTTTGTCAACGCTAATAGGCTATTATTAGCATTAATTATCAAAAGTTCCTACTGAAAAATACTTATCAGTGGCGACTTTGGGGTTGCTGCTAATGATATCGTTGTTAATGACCATATTTCTTGTTGTAGTGATAGTTCCCTCAAAATCACTCGGACATTGAAAGCCAAGAAAGATTAATCTATTAATGCTGCGATCGGCTGCAAAAATAATTGTAACGAAAAAACATGATAATGGGTAATTATTGGCACTACAGAAATAAAAGAAGCATATAAATCCGTCATTGGATGCCTTCGTGGTTTTGCGTGGGCAAAAAATGCAATTCATGTGATAAACAATTCATCTTCCATTGTTTTATCATTGTGTGAGTGTTTCCAAGAATATACACAAATTAAAGAATTCGAATTTGCTAACATCCATTACCATGAGAAATGTGGTTTGTGTATATATTAAATAACGATATAAACCACGACAGCAGCTAATTATAAACACAACAAAAAAAAAAAAAAGAAAAAAAAAAAAGAAAAAGAAAAAAACAACAGAGCAATTCATGAATTGAGATCAAAATGGATTATTTCATGTTATGCATGATACGTACGTTAATTATATTATGAAACTTCTCTTTCTTAATATGAGTTAATTTCTCAATATAACATTATACTTTTTTCCTTTTTTCTTTTCTTTTTGACATAATAACAATATATTTGGCATGCACATATAGGAAATTAGATATGTGGAGAATATTAGACACTTACGCTAGACCAAGCTAGAAAGTAAATCGTAGGCCCATATTTATATTATGATATAGGTTAGGCTTTCTGAGTGTCGTATATATATATATCCTTGCTGCCCCCACTGCAGTTCACACACAATGAAGCGTCTTATGATGCTATCAGCATCAACCGCACACAGGAATATATATGTTCCAATGGTGAAAATTTTTCAAATAAGAGAGAGAGAGAGAGAGAGAGAGAGAGAGAGAATTATTCCATGTTGCTTTCGAGAATTAGTGAAATCTGAAAAAGGTTAGGCAAATCTGATGAGAGTTTTAGAATACTAAACATGTTAGTTATTAATTTCTACTCCAAAAGCTTGATTCTTGAGAGTGATTTTGCGCCATATTTTGGCTCAATCATGGCGTGCATCTACTGTACACGAAACAAAAAGCAAACCTATAGAGATTTCTAAAATACAAGCAACTTTTTTGTAACATACAAGAAGTCACTTTCCTAATATATTGTCGGTATCAAATGTTTCCAATAAAACTAGCTAGCATGTGCAGCTGGCATATATTAACCAATGCAGGAAGGAGTGCCAACTATTCAAAAAAAAAAGAAAAAAAATTTGCATTGAAATGGCTATATCAATGAACAAGGAAAAGATGCTTATATGGAATATGGATTAAATGCATATCATCACATGATCAATACATAATTTTCTTGTGTGTTGAGGATAATGAGATGCTTTCTCCTTTCTTCTTTATGTGTGAGAGCTAGCCTTAATGCAACACCTATGAATGAAACCATGCAGAATGGTCCCCCCACCCACCCTAGCTATATATACAATACACCCTTTGCTGAGAGGGTTTGATGCCTTCGTTCTCATGAATGGGAAAGAGAGAGAAAAAGAGATGACTGTAACGGGTCCCCCACCGCCTCAAGCCCCAACCCAAAAGCTATTAATGCTGTTGTTACAATATGTATATATATGGAAACACTCACCAAACATGTCTGCAAACTGCATGGTTTTAATCTTTGGCGTGACAATATTCAATTTGCATCACTTGGGGACCACTAATTACATCGTTCATTTTGTTTTTATCTATTAGTTTTTTTCTTTTCTTTTCTTTTCAGTCCCCAAATAAAACCATAATTTCCCTTCATTTCCCCCCCAATCCCCCTCTATTTATACCAACATTTTATCCTCTTTTCTCCATCAAACCCTAGCAGAACCAGAGGCAAGATAAGATGGGTCTCTTATTACGTGCGCCACTATCAGTTGAAGCTGCCAGCATGATCTTAACCTCCCTCTTTTGATGAGGAAAGATCAGATCATGCGGTAGTTTCACCTGTTGTTGGCCGCACGGCAAACCCTAATTAATCCCTCACAAACCCTATTTCCCATTTCTTTGTTTAATCACATGCCCATTAGGGTTTCCTTGATCAATCCCTATAAAAGGTATGTAATCCTCTTATCCATGATTTAAACGCATCTGGGTTTCTCCGGTTTTCCCAATTTATGTGTATTTGTACTTGTTCGTGTGTGGATTGCTGTGCTAGCTCCATTTATTTTATTTTGAGAGATTTTCAAAAAAATATATTAAGTGCTTATATATGGTTGTTAGGGTTTTCAGCGACAGAAATCCCTACTTGGGATTGTTAGGGTTTAGGTGACAGAATTGCGCGTCTCCGTGCATCTTAGATGGTTTCTAGATCCCCCACCACCCCTGCTGCTGCTTTGGTGATTGAGCCTTGATGCCGCACTAGCACTTTTGTTAAATAATTGGCTAATTAAGCATCTCTTATTTCGGGTGTATGCTTCACTTATCTCACTATGATCTGTTTCCTTAGGTTTTTTTCATATATATGCTGGACATGTCTCTCATTTCAGGTATATACTGGCATGGCCTGCAATTTTTTATCCCATTATCTGTTTGTTTAGGTTTTCTCCTCTAATGGACATGATGCTGCCTTTTTTTTTTTTTTGCATTAAATTTTGAAACAATGGTATTTGCGCATTTAGGTTTATATATGAACCTCTTCTTTAAACTAGGTATAAGGTCCCTATATATCTTCTTCTCTGATCTTGTTGATTTGGGATCAAATCATAGCTTATTAGTCAAGCTAGGGTTTTTATGAAGTGGGTTTTCTTGTCAGAGAGAGATTTTGAAATTCTGAGATTTTCGGACTTGAACTTTCTTCTCTCAGGTTAATTCGATTAATTAAGGATATGTTACAAAGTGGGTTAAATCCTGTTCACTGAACCATCAATAATCCACGGATCAGAGGGAGAGAGAGAGAGAGAGAGAATTGGTGGGTATACTTGAATTCTGTGCAAAATAATTGAGATGGCCAGATATCATTAAATCGAGATCGCCCTCAAAATGATATATCTATTTTTTTTTTCTTTCTTTCTTTCTTTCTTTTTTTGCTCCTCCAACTTAAGTTATCAAAGCGCAGGTGGAAAAAATATAGCGAGGGAGAGATCGAGGGAGAGACAGCTTGGGATGAAGCGAATATATATATCTGATACAGATGACTTAGCAATGGGATATAGTACATAAATTTGTATAAGCTGAGGTTTATTCTCAGTTCAGAATCTATCTAGTTTATTCCTTATGGATGTTATTCTTTTGTTTGGCTTTAGGTAATTTAGATGATGACATAACTGTACTGTGCCTCTTGTATTTCCTTCAAGCCTGATGGAGTAAAAGATTTAAGTATAAGAAGATGATGATAGTGGTTTTAATGAATAAACCTTTCACTCCTTTGAATGCTTAACACTAGTTTAAAATTTTTACTTCTGTTCTTTCTGCCGCTAAAATGATGGTTTTGAGACAAGTTCCTAAATTGAAATTGGAGGCATAAATCAACACCCATTTGAAGTGCTTTGATTTTGAGCCTAGCTAATCAGAAACAAAGTGGATCATTTTGGCTGAAGCACAGCTCTAAGTAGTTTGTTGAAGAGAAAGGTAGGTCTAAGTTAATTTTCTTTATTAAGAAAGCATAATTAATACACAATATATATGTTGATGAAATTTTCTTACTCTAGCATGTGAAACCTATGGACCCTCTTGCTTGACAGGATTGCATATGGCTGTCATTTTTCCCCTCGTACCAAATGATAAAAACGTCACTATTGACTCACTATTGTGCTTTCATTTGTCATCTATCATTCATTAAGGACATTAGGTAGGGATTAATTAGGGCAGGGCTTGTCACATACCCATTTTAGGAGAGTCCAGGGAAAAGCTTTATTTATGGTCACTGCCATTACGGTTACTTGTTCCTTTCACCGAGAAGGGCTTGGTTCAATCAATGGTTGAAAGAGAGAGATCAGTGAAGAAACAAGTACATATATGCATTTGTGCGTGCTTGTACTGTCTTCAAAGCATAGCCTGATCCCTATAACCTTCTGGCAAAATCTGAGACTATCTTTCTTAATTGCTCTTTTTGTAATTATTTACATGCAAGCTATACAAATCATACAAAAACTTGAAGAGGCTAGGCCAGGAGCCTCTAATATCTTTGGCAACCTTTGAGCATACAATTGCAATGGGGGGAAGGCCAAAAAACAATAGAAATTGTTGTAGGAATATTTGAAAAAATTCATGTACTATTAATAATGCTTCTCCTGTAAGTGGTTCAAAAAAGTCCAAGGGACTCAGAACATGTGTGTGTACATGGGGTCTTTAATTATCTCGAATTGTAATTTTCAAGCATTGGTTACAGTGCTTGAAGGGTTTTTTTTTTTCTGATTTTTTATTTACATTTTCAAATATTATAACCTCTGTATTTCCACCATGCATGATATGATCATCTTCCTGGTGCTCTTGTTTGTTTCTCTACTGATCTCTACACATCTAATTATAAAGAAAGACAATTAACATATATATCATGAACTTATATCAGATAGACAAGTTTATTCCAAAACATGGGAAAAAAAAAAAAAAAAAAAAAGAAACTGTCACTATTTTCTTTGTCAGACCAGAAATTTATTAGTGAAGTTGAAATTAAAAAATTCTTCAATCATCAAGAAATTGTACTACCTGAATATCTTTTTGGTCTCATAGATTGTAGATGAGAATTAAAATCATATTGATCAGCAGATGTTTTCATTATGTTTTATTTTATTTTATTTTTTATTTTTATCAAAAATAGAAATATGGATTTACAAAATTACATGTTGAACTCATTCTTTGTAGGTTTATAAGTCTGCTGGAAATCTATTATATGCGAAAACACAATTGGACACCACGTGACAGTTTATGTAACACTCATTTTTTATAAAATGTAGATTCCCATGTGAATTTGTAAGGGAGTTGTGCATAATAAAAGCTCTAGTACCCCAAAAACTTTCCTGCTTTATTTCATGTACAGAATGTGTGACAAATATGCCATCAACACGCAACAAAACAAGCAATATTGTAGGACTCTCGTTGAATTAGATTTTATTTAAATGCTATGACCATTAACCCAGAAAATTCAGTGACCTCCAATGTCTAGACACATATAATTAAGATAGTTCCAAACATGCATCCTCTTAATAAGAGGCAGAACTGGGAAGTGGCTGCCTCGAAAGAAAAGGTGGGATGCATCATTACAAAGATAACTATATATATATATATATATATATATATATATATATATATATATATATATATATATACCCACAGCTCATCGATCTGAAGTACTTTTGCAAAGTGTCAAAAGTTTCTCTAGAATTTTTAAAATTATGAATGAGAGTTTCAAGCAGTTCCCTTTAACCCTTCCAGCCTAATAACCAAATTTCATGCCCACCATCTCACACTTCTCCTTTTCCTTCAAGAGAATTATCAGGTATGTCACCCAGTGGCGAAGCTAGAAAATCATTATTGTGATGGCCAAACTAAAAATATGAAAAACACAATTTAAAACAGAAATAAAGTAATTTATCTGATAATATGTGTATCACAAAAAATATATTTATAAAAGTTCATAAATAAATGCAAAATTGATATATTAGCAACGTAACATGTCGGCTCTATCTAGCTAATACAAAAAGATAGAAATACAAAAAGTGTCTAAAACTGCAATTTATGTGAGCATCTCTCATTGAAATACAAAAGCAAAAACAAAATGTGTATAGGGACAATTCCTATATAAAGGCCTCCATGCAGCTCCGCCACTGATGTTATCAAAATACTCAATCAATAGTGGTCGAGAGTAAGAGAGAGTGCAATACAAAGAAGATCAGCACCATTTGTTAAACCCCTTCTCCTCCCCTCAACACTATTCACTTTTTCCAAAAAAATCAACATCAAAACATTAATCTCATTTTTTTTCACTTTTTATATCACATCATTTACTTTTTATTACTATTTAAATAAATAAAAAAATCACTATAAAACAAAATTTTTCACTTCTCCATATCTTTTTTCACTTTTTTACACCAAACATTCTTATTATTTTTCTCATCAATCCACTTTAACTACAATGTCTAAGGAAAAAAAGGGTTTAACAAACACACACTTTAAAGAGAGGAAGATTGGCTTGCGCACAATCTAGTCAGATGGACCACTTTTACCGATTCAAGTGAAAGCATTTTCATTGCGACTCTTTCTTCTTGTGGTGGTTAGAGTGATGTTTTTCCCCTTAATTGTTTGGTTTCTGTTTTCCTTTCCTTTTTTTTTTTTTTGGTTGTTGTTTTTGTCCTTTTGTTCTTCTTGTTGATTTGCTCAGGAAAAAGAAAGAGAAAACAACAGCAACTGTAACCATATTGCCTTCTAGATCACTTCATTAGTCCAGCCATACACTCTCTCCCTCGTCTCAAACTCAATCCACACCGTCCATTCTCACCTCCTCGTCCTCATCACCCCCATCACCATAATTCTCTTAACACTTCTCGTGACTACATCCTAGTAATGATGTCACACAATGTATCATATGGGGTCATCTTTAGAAAAGGTTGTTTGATTTTTTTTTTTTTTTTAATTTATTATTATTTTTTAAAAAAAAATGTGACAGTTTCAAATACTTGCAATTAATTTGCATATTTCCACTAGATAATTAACCAATCTTCGTAATAACGAATCATGCATCGAAAAGCCTCACATGTGTAAACAAAACCCTGTGCAGAATGTGTAGGTTTTCCTTTGTGGCAGGGAATAGGTGCTGCATGAGTTAATAATACCCCAAAATCTCATAGCTACCGCATGCAACAGAATATTTGTCGAGGAAATGAGTGTGCAAGTTTAATAGTATACCCTTTGCCCCACCCACGCCTTCACATGCAGCTTCACCCCCATGAGCTACCCTCCAAAATGGGCTCCATTTTCAAAATGTAGGACCGTCCTTTACAGGGTTCACAATCCAAATTCAAACCCCCCACCTGCATGCTTCACAAACCAAACTAAAAGGACAGGATATAGTGTCGGCGTATATATCAACTATACGGTAAAATCTATCAACTTTAACTTGTTAATTCATTTTGGGTTCATGCCAGATTTATGGTTTAGATCGTGTCGAAATATAAGTATAAGACTATATAAGTTAAAACCCAACTTGCTTAATTAAACGGATAAAACTTCTCCATGAGAACAGTTGCTTTCTGGATGGTAGAGACGTTGTAAGAAAATGTAAGAACAACGATGATACTCAAATTTGAGATGAAGATGAAAAAATATATACGATTCCAAACGACACCTAAAAAAATGTTGAATAAGTGTATGCAGATGACTGGACTGTATTTTATCTCAGAAAAACTAAGAGCGAAGTAAAAGGAGAAACGAAGGTAGAGAGGTAGTTGTAATTAGGAGGATGATTAAGGATGTTTCCATAGGTCAAACATGTGAATGATTTTGGAAGAAATTGTGGTACGGTGTGGCTCATTGTTGGGGCATTTGAATACAACATTGGAAAGGGTATGATGAGGGCAACCTCACCTAGTAATTCACGTATTTTAGATCCATCTTTTGCACATACTTCAATATGCATGCCAGATCCATAGGATACGAAACTTGACAACTTTTTTGTGTGTGAAATATTCATCTCAAAATACGCGATGAGGCACAGTGTGCGTGGCCAGAATTCTAACATTTTATATCTCTTTCTTTATATTTGATTCAACATTTTAGAGTAAGCTTTTAAAAAGCTCTTTACACTTCTTCATCCCTTTTTGGAAAAGAGAAAATATATATAGGGTTAATTGCATTTTCTTTTCTCATCAAATTACTATTCATGAACTACCATTTGTCACATTCAATCTCTTTGAACTACTATTTTATTTTATTTTTGGCAAAAAATCCGCCTTTAGTCAATCTTGTTAAATTAGATAGAATATATGGTTTCTTAAATGTCAAAATAGAAATACCCTCTAATAAAAAATAAAA
>NC_081544.1:23616288-23655265 GCF_901000735.1 Corylus avellana
AAGGATATGTTACAAAGTGGGTTAAATCCTGTTCACTGAACCATCAATAATCCACGGATCAGAGGGAGAGAGAGAGAGAGAGAGAATTGGTGGGTATACTTGAATTCTGTGCAAAATAATTGAGATGGCCAGATATCATTAAATCGAGATCGCCCTCAAAATGATATATCTATTTTTTTTTTCTTTCTTTCTTTCTTTCTTTTTTTGCTCCTCCAACTTAAGTTATCAAAGCGCAGGTGGAAAAAATATAGCGAGGGAGAGATCGAGGGAGAGACAGCTTGGGATGAAGCGAATATATATATCTGATACAGATGACTTAGCAATGGGATATAGTACATAAATTTGTATAAGCTGAGGTTTATTCTCAGTTCAGAATCTATCTAGTTTATTCCTTATGGATGTTATTCTTTTGTTTGGCTTTAGGTAATTTAGATGATGACATAACTGTACTGTGCCTCTTGTATTTCCTTCAAGCCTGATGGAGTAAAAGATTTAAGTATAAGAAGATGATGATAGTGGTTTTAATGAATAAACCTTTCACTCCTTTGAATGCTTAACACTAGTTTAAAATTTTTACTTCTGTTCTTTCTGCCGCTAAAATGATGGTTTTGAGACAAGTTCCTAAATTGAAATTGGAGGCATAAATCAACACCCATTTGAAGTGCTTTGATTTTGAGCCTAGCTAATCAGAAACAAAGTGGATCATTTTGGCTGAAGCACAGCTCTAAGTAGTTTGTTGAAGAGAAAGGTAGGTCTAAGTTAATTTTCTTTATTAAGAAAGCATAATTAATACACAATATATATGTTGATGAAATTTTCTTACTCTAGCATGTGAAACCTATGGACCCTCTTGCTTGACAGGATTGCATATGGCTGTCATTTTTCCCCTCGTACCAAATGATAAAAACGTCACTATTGACTCACTATTGTGCTTTCATTTGTCATCTATCATTCATTAAGGACATTAGGTAGGGATTAATTAGGGCAGGGCTTGTCACATACCCATTTTAGGAGAGTCCAGGGAAAAGCTTTATTTATGGTCACTGCCATTACGGTTACTTGTTCCTTTCACCGAGAAGGGCTTGGTTCAATCAATGGTTGAAAGAGAGAGATCAGTGAAGAAACAAGTACATATATGCATTTGTGCGTGCTTGTACTGTCTTCAAAGCATAGCCTGATCCCTATAACCTTCTGGCAAAATCTGAGACTATCTTTCTTAATTGCTCTTTTTGTAATTATTTACATGCAAGCTATACAAATCATACAAAAACTTGAAGAGGCTAGGCCAGGAGCCTCTAATATCTTTGGCAACCTTTGAGCATACAATTGCAATGGGGGGAAGGCCAAAAAACAATAGAAATTGTTGTAGGAATATTTGAAAAAATTCATGTACTATTAATAATGCTTCTCCTGTAAGTGGTTCAAAAAAGTCCAAGGGACTCAGAACATGTGTGTGTACATGGGGTCTTTAATTATCTCGAATTGTAATTTTCAAGCATTGGTTACAGTGCTTGAAGGGTTTTTTTTTTTCTGATTTTTTATTTACATTTTCAAATATTATAACCTCTGTATTTCCACCATGCATGATATGATCATCTTCCTGGTGCTCTTGTTTGTTTCTCTACTGATCTCTACACATCTAATTATAAAGAAAGACAATTAACATATATATCATGAACTTATATCAGATAGACAAGTTTATTCCAAAACATGGGAAAAAAAAAAAAAAAAAAAAAGAAACTGTCACTATTTTCTTTGTCAGACCAGAAATTTATTAGTGAAGTTGAAATTAAAAAATTCTTCAATCATCAAGAAATTGTACTACCTGAATATCTTTTTGGTCTCATAGATTGTAGATGAGAATTAAAATCATATTGATCAGCAGATGTTTTCATTATGTTTTATTTTATTTTATTTTTTATTTTTATCAAAAATAGAAATATGGATTTACAAAATTACATGTTGAACTCATTCTTTGTAGGTTTATAAGTCTGCTGGAAATCTATTATATGCGAAAACACAATTGGACACCACGTGACAGTTTATGTAACACTCATTTTTTATAAAATGTAGATTCCCATGTGAATTTGTAAGGGAGTTGTGCATAATAAAAGCTCTAGTACCCCAAAAACTTTCCTGCTTTATTTCATGTACAGAATGTGTGACAAATATGCCATCAACACGCAACAAAACAAGCAATATTGTAGGACTCTCGTTGAATTAGATTTTATTTAAATGCTATGACCATTAACCCAGAAAATTCAGTGACCTCCAATGTCTAGACACATATAATTAAGATAGTTCCAAACATGCATCCTCTTAATAAGAGGCAGAACTGGGAAGTGGCTGCCTCGAAAGAAAAGGTGGGATGCATCATTACAAAGATAACTATATATATATATATATATATATATATATATATATATATATATATATATACCCACAGCTCATCGATCTGAAGTACTTTTGCAAAGTTTCAAAAGTTTCTCTAGAATTTTTAAAATTATGAATGAGAGTTTCAAGCAGTTCCCTTTAACCCTTCCAGCCTAATAACCAAATTTCATGCCCACCATCTCACACTTCTCCTTTTCCTTCAAGAGAATTATCAGGTATGTCACCCAGTGGCGAAGCTAGAAAATCATTATTGTGATGGCCAAACTAAAAATATGAAAAACACAATTTAAAACAGAAATAAAGTAATTTATCTGATAATATGTGTATCACAAAAAATATATTTATAAAAGTTCATAAATAAATGCAAAATTGATATATTAGCAACGTAACATGTCGGCTCTAGCTAGCTAATACAAAAAGTGTCTAAAACTGCAATTTATGTGAGCATCTCGCATTGAAATACAAAAGCAAAAACAAAAAGTGTATAGGGACAATTTAACAATCAATTCAAAATGTTTCTTATACATTAAAATTTTTTAAACAATCTGTAGGGGCCGTGGCCTATATAAAGGCCTCCATGCAGCTCCGCCACTGATGTTATCAAAATACTCAATCAATAGTGGTCGAGAGTAAGAGAGAGTGCAATACAAAGAAGATCAGCACCATTTGTTAAACCCCTTCTCCTCTCCTCAACACTATTAACTTTTTCCAAAAAAATCAACATCAAAACATTAATCTCACTTTTTTTCACTTTTTATATCACATCATTTACTTTTTATTACTATTTAAATAAATAAAAAAATCACTATAAAACAAAATTTTTCACTTTTCCATATCTTTTTTCACTTTTTTACACCAAACATTCTTATTATTTTTCTCATCAATCCACTTTAACTACAATGTCTAAGGAAAAAAAGGGTTTAACAAACACACACTTTAAAGAGAGGAAGATTGGCTTGCGCACAATCTAGTCAGATGGACCACTTTTACCGATTCAAGTGAAAGCATTTTCATTGCGACTCTTTCTTCTTGTGGTGGTTAGAGTGATGTTTTTCCCCTTAATTGTTTGGTTTCTGTTTTCCTTTCCTTTTTTTTTTTTTGGGTTGTTGTTTTTGTCCTTTTGTTCTTCTTGTTGATTTGCTCAGGAAAAAGAAAGAGAAAACAACAGCAACTGTAACCATATTGCATTCTAGATCACTTCATTAGTCCAGCCATACACTCTCTCCCTCGTCTCAAACTCAATCCACACCGTCCATTCTCACCTCCTCGTCCTCATCACCCCATCACCATAATTCTCTTAACACTTCTCGTGACTACATCCTAGTAATGATGTCACACAATGTATCATATGGGGTCATCTTTAGAAAAGGTTGTTTGATTTTTTTTTAAAAAAAATTATTATTATTATTTTTTTTAAAATGTGACAGTTTCAAATACTTGCAATTAATTTGCATATTTCCACTAGATAATTAACCAATCTTCGTAATAACGAATCATGCATCGAAAAGCCTCACATGTGTAAACAAAACCCTGTGCAGAATGTGTAGGTTTTCCTTTGTGGCAGGGAATAGGTGCTGCATGAGTTAATAATACCCCAAAATCTCATAGCTACCGCATGCAACAGAATATTTGTCGAGGAAATGAGTGTGCAAGTTTAATAGTATACCCTTTGCCCCACCCACGCCTTCACATGCAGCTTCACCCCCATGAGCTACCCTCCAAAATGGGCTCCATTTTCAAAATGTAGGACCGTCCTTTACAGGGTTCACAATCCAAATTCAAACCCCCCACCTGCATGCTTCACAAACCAAACTAAAAGGACAGGATATAGTGTCGGCGTATATATCAACTATACGGTAAAATCTATCAACTTTAACTTGTTAATTCATTTTGGGTTCATGCCAGATTTATGGTTTAGATCGTGTCGAAATATAAGTATAAGACTATATAAGTTAAAACTCAACTTACTTAATTAAACGGATAAAACTTCTCCATAAGAACAGTTGCTTTCTAGATGGTAGTACTCAAATTTGAGATGAAGATGAAAAAATATATACGATTCCAAACGACACCTAAAAAAATGTTGAATAAGTGTATGCAGATGACTGGACTGTATTTTATCTCAGAAAAACTAAGAGCGAAGTAAAAGGAGAAACGAAGGTAGAGAGGTAGTTGTAATTAGGAGGATGATTAAGGATGTTTCCATAGGTCAAACATGTGAATGATTTTGGAAGAAATTGTGGTACGGTGTGGCTCATTGTTGGGGCATTTGAATACAACATTGGAAAGGGTATGATGAGGGCAACCTCACCTAGTAATTCACGTATTTTAGATCCATCTTTTGCACATACTTCAATATGCATGCCAGATCCATAGGATACGAAACTTGACAACTTTTTTGTGTGTGAAATATTCATCTCAAAATACGCGATGAGGCAGAGTGTGCGTGGCCAGAATTCTAACATTTTATATCTCTCTTTCTTTATATTTGATTCAACATTTTAGGATAAGCTTTTAAAAAGCTCTTTACACTTCTTCATCCCTTTTTGGAAAAGAGAAAATATATATAGGGTTAATTGCATTTTCTTTTCTCATCAAATTACTATTCATGAACTACCATTTGTCACATTCAATCTCTTTGAACTACTATTTTTTTTTTTTTTTTTTTTTTTTTTTGCAAAAAATCCGCCTTTAGTCAATCTTGTTAAATTAGATAGAATATATGGTTTCTTAAATGTCAAAATAGAAATACCCTCTAATAAAAAATAAAAACAAGATTAAGAATTAAATAAAAATTTAAAATTCTAACAAAAGAAAAAAAACAGTGGTAATCGTCAAAACATCCCAACACCACAAGTGTTTGAGGGTGATTTAGACACTCTCAAAACATATAAGAGTTGGACAAGAGTTTGAGGGTGATTTAGACACTCAAAACATATAAGAGGTGGTTGATCCACCTCAAGCATTGTTTAAGCTACCCCGAATCAAATGGGCCACCCAGAAAGGCATTTTTGATAGCTTGGCCACCCCTAAGCGTGTTTCGAGGGCAGCTGATTCATCTCTCAATGGTGGTTTGATCACCAACCCAGGTGTTGGCAGTGATTCAACTATATATATATATATATATATATATATATATATATCCTAGATAAATTTTTTAATTTAAGGGAATTTGCATAAATTAAGTTTATTTAGTTAAGGTATTTTTGTCATTTCACATTTTTAACGATTTTAACTAACAAAATGAGTTTTTAGCTATCATATGGTAGCTAATGCCTATTTAAATTGGGACATAATTACCATTACATCACCATCTTTCCCCACACTCTGGGAGATTCTGTTAACAAAATTTAAGCAATATATGGGAAAATTTTGCTACATGTAGATTAATACATAAATATTTTTTTACATGGCCTAGTTCAACATTCTTCCCATTATGGTGAACAATACAGAATCAAGACCTGTAATCTATGATGGGTGTGCTTCCCATGTTCTTTCCTAGTTTTTCAAGTATGAACCATAAACTAAAGCTCTACTGCTCTAGAACTATAATCACTGATCTGAATTGGGAAGAACTTGCAACTAGGCCCGGATCATGTCACACATGTACAAAGAAGAAATGCCTGAAAACAAATAGCAATTCATGACTGCTGTATCTCCAGGCTATTGCTCCGCCACCAGCAACCCTCTCCATGGTCTCTAACAGTAAAACATTACTCTTTTCACATTCTCTTTTAAAGCTGGCAATGGCCGGACTCCAGACTCTCCAGCTGCTCGTGTTCCCTTAGCACCGTGCCCGGCACCACCAACTGTTGAGCCGTTCTCCTGCAATTCAGGTTCCATGTAGAATCGGGCACGAAAAGCAGCTAAATGTGCATAATATGCTGGAGGAACTGCACAGGAGCAACGACTTCAGCCACTCCAATTACAACTTAGTGTTACAATTGGATGAAACTCCTTTTATGTTGACAATATCAATAAATTGATGGTAATTAAGGCTATAGTTTTCTCCCCTATTCTTTTCCACCTAAATTACATTGAGCTATAATTATAGGTCTAGTACTTGTATGTATGATGGCCTGCACAAGGCACTTCTTTTCTTTTGACGGGATGAATTTGGTAAAGGAAGTGCTCTTAAATGCTTTAATGGGAATGATTAAGCTTTAAAGGGCTGACCTAAAACCTTTTTTTTGAGGATAATCTCATCGAGGCATTTGCAGCTTTTGTCACTAAGGGTATAATAATGATTCTCAAATCTTCTATATCTTCCATTTCGAGTTCATGACTACAGCCTTTTTGCTTAATTGCCAAGTAAATCTTCAAAATTATTCGTCATCCTTCCATAGACTGAGACCTTTATTTATTTATTGGGGAAAAAAGGAAGGGGGGGCTTTGATAGGAAATCCATTACACCCTTCTATGTTCTCTAGGGGAATGACCAAGTCTTTTTAAGGGGTTGGCCTCATTAGCAAATATATGTCAAAAACAGTGCAAGGAACAACATTGCTTACCGACAGATACAGAGCGTGTACATCTTGCATATGTATAACAGAGATTGTTCGTCAATGACTGGATTCCATCTGCCGTAAAATTGTTCTCGTCCCATAGAACATGGTAGTGAGCTGGTCGACTTGTCCCCTATTGCATTACAAAGAAGATAAAAATCGTTGGATTAACGTAAGCGTATATGTGCTGAAGCTACAACTGTATATTAAAACTAGCTTGAGTTGTCAGCTTCTCACTAATAAATAAATAACAAGAATCTTCCATCATACGTGTTGCTTTTGCATCTAAATTTCAATCCCAACACTACTATGGTTTCAGCATGACAGATTTTGTTTACAATAGAGATCATACTACACCAATATAATTTATAACCTTATCCAAGATATGGTCCTCCAAATGGAAAAATAACAACTCAACTCCCAAAACTTCCAAAATCAATTTGACAGCCAAACAAAGAAACAGGATGGTGTCCAATCATGCTATTTTGTTTTTCGCTTTTTTAACACTTTTTTTCTGTTGACATTACAAATGATAGTGTTTCCTCCACCACCCCAAATGGAGTCCAAACATGCAGTCTGGATAAATTTCAATCCCAACACTGCTATGGTTTCAGCATGACAGATTTAGTTTACAATAGAGATCATACTACACCAATATAATTTACAACCTTATCCAAGATATGGTCCTCCAAATGAAAAAATAACAACTCAACTCCCAAAACTTCCAAAATCAATTTGACAGCCAAACAAAGAAACAGGATGGTGTCCAATCATGCTATTTTGTTTTTCGCTTTTTTAACACTTTTTTTCTGTTGACATTACAAATGATAGTATTTCCTCCACCACCCCAAATGGTGTCCAAACATGCAGTCTGGAGAAGGTAGACTGTTGTTTCTGGGCCAATAACCAAAAGCATTGTTATAAAAAGTAAATATATCAAGTGCCGCGGGACAAATGCATTTTGTGTAAATGAGCAATTGAACAAAAGCGTTTGATAAGATTCCTCTTCAGATGTTTGGACTACATCACTATTCATCAATTTTCAAGTTACATACTAAAAAGTCTTTGGAATATTATATCCTCTGCAACCAAGTATAAAGCTTTACCTGAATACCAGCATGGCTGCATAGATAGAAATCAAATTCTGTCGGATGACAAATTTTAGTATCAACCACAGTGCCTGAGAAAACAGATTAAATGTCATTAGATAAAAATTACCAAACCAATGATGGGTTGCAATTGTGCATACGAATGCAAAGCAAAAAATATGTAATTTTTTAAGAAACTTAAACCTCACCAGGCAAAATGTTGCCACTCCTGTCCGTGCTGCTCCTGTCCCTATGGTTGTTAGCAAACAATCGAGTGTGATGTCGTTTTTGTACCACAATGAAAGTCACAGGTGGTTGATAGTTTGGTTCTAGAGAAGCACAAGCCTGTGTAGTAATTGTGTTTAAGAACCACATAAGCATCTGTATTGGTTCTAAATAATTTATTTTAGTGAAAAAAGAAACGTATATTAATTCTCACCTTTCGGATCGCATCTAACTCATAAAGCAGAACTTGATAAAACTGCCCTTCGCTTACACCATCCCTGTTCAAATTATTTTTTTAATCATGCTAAGAGCTGTAAGTATACAATTAACATTACCATGTTAATTAAATGCAATTTTATGCATGTAAATTTTTATGTACATTGCAATGTAAGCCAATCATGTAAACTTGGCTCAAAGCATGGCAGTCATTGAGAGATGTAATTCCTTAGAGATATATAACTCACCCCTTTGGAAGGTCAATTTTCTATGTTGTCCAAGGGACTTCCTTTCCCTAGCTCCAAAAATTCAATTAAATTTTGCTTCTTTTTTTTTCATATTGGTATCTGATATGACAAAGTGCACACCATACCATATATCTGTAAGAGGATATTTTATTTCTTTCAACAAGAAAACACAGCCTACTTCTCTTGCATAGACATCCAATAGTCTTTCAACCACAAAACTACAACTGGCCTCCTTCTGACATGTGCCACAAGTGTCAAATATCTTTGGATGGTTGAACCTCACCAACAGAACCATAAACAAACTGGACACAAAATTGACGCACATAGTAATCAAGTATAAAACTGAATCAGCATGGTTGGATGCCTTTAGCAAAACAGCACAAATTTCTTCAATCATATTTGTTCCTGAGCTTTCTAATACTATATTGATATACCTTACTGGAACCTTCAAAAGAGAAGCCGTCCAAATTTTGCATTGGACTATTTTACATGCCCCATTTAGAGTCAACACCAAGGTTAACTTTCATGAATCCTTTTAAAGTAGGCCATACAAGCACCAGTTTTAAACTCTGAGGCTGCATTGATAAGTTATGAGCATTCCTTTTTCTCCTTTTAAATTCAGTAGCCAAGATAGGAAAAGTTTTGAAAAGAAATTCAGGGAAACAAGAAGAGATATATAATTGCTTTGTAAGTTTTCCATAAAGCAGTAATTTAGATCATGTCATGCTCAGTCCTGTTTCTGTCAAGTCTGAGGCAAACTTTCTTTCTTTGAATTCTATAGAAATTGCAACTAAATAAATGGGTTGGAAAGCTTTAGATCTGTGTGGTTGAAAACTTTCATGATTGAGTTATGTCACGAAAGGTGGTAGTTGTGATGGTGATGTGGCTCTCAGTGATTTATACACTCATTGTGATAGTGGTCATGGTTGTGGCACAATCTGCAGTGGACATTGGAGGTTTTGTGATGGCCTGTTGGTAATGACGACAGTAGTATGAAGAAAAAGAAATATTTTTGGCTTCAAAAGTTCTAATTTCTTCAACTAAAGAATATCACTTCTAATCTTTAGCATAAAAGTATTTTCAAATAAGTATGCAAATAATAAAGTGCCTAAGAATTTTATCCTATTAACTGTCTCTGTAAGAAGTCCAGAGCCCAACACACTGACAAATTATGCTCTACCAGCCTCCATAAGGTTTATGAATGATCCATCCATCTAAAGTTACATTTTGATAAGCATCTACCAACCTGAATTTAACACTTAAACAGAGCTAGTTGAAGGTAAAGAGCAAGTGCTCTGTGTCAAATTGTGCCAATGTAATAAATGCTCATCCAACATTACAAAGAGAACATTTTTTTTAAAGAAAAAATATAAATAAAATCTGAAAGCCTGCATGACAGCCAAGAATATTGACCTGTAAAATATAATCCTTAGCGGCTTCTGTCCAGTTGCCTTCCTAAAAGAAACAAGGAGATCCCTGCATGAAAGAGGATAAATACAGACATGAATACACTGACCTAGAAAGGATACTAAAGAAAGTAACCAAGATGAAGAAAGCTCCAGCTTAAGCACATTTAAGAGTCCCATACCGGATCATGCCACCGCTAACCATGCCACGAACAGGATCATGCCATGTTTTGTACAAGTCCTGTATGAGTTCCTGTCTGTGAGCTTGGGCGCAAACTAATCCAGCATATTTTGTCACTTCAGGCCAGTCCTGGGAAGCTACTACCTACAGTTGGACCAAAATCTGTTAGTAACCAAAGTATCAATAATTCTTGCAGTGAAAAGAATTTTGTAGGAAAAATAAATAATTTAGGAAATCATACAGCAGCTATTGAGGGACTGGTGTCTTCTCCATTTTCTGGGTGAGTGACATCAGCTCCAAATATTATGGTTGGTATGTCACTCACTAATGGTATTCTGCAGCTGATAGCATCCAGAAGAACAGTGTTTCTACCACCCATCTGCGCAGCAAGAATAGGGCAAAAATCAAGATTCAGTTATCTGGAGCCCACTATTCAGATAAATACTGTGAGAAGAGTGGTCATTCTGACACCAACCACCACAGTGGTATATACTTCAAGAGTAACCACGGGTAAACAAATAGAGGGCATGCATGATCATTCTCAAACTAGTGACATAACAAGTTGTGTGAGGTAAAGATCAAGATTATCAATCCTTAAAGAATGAGACATATGTAGCCCAATACATCTTCAAATATTCAGATATTTTCAAAAATTTCAATGATGAATGAAACAGGATAGAATGCAAGTAAGAGGAAGTTCATCTGTGTAATTTCATAACACTAGAGTTAAACAAACCTTAACATTGATCTTCAGAGACACATTAGCCAAGTACTGCTTGCTGATCTTGAAAACATGCTTTGTGAGACAACATTGTGATATTATACCAAGATCAGTTTCACATATTCGCTTGAGATCACCTGAAAAAAAGAATCATATAAAACAATCACATGAAATTCAAGCAATCAAGCTCAGATCCTGGTTACATGGATCAAAACCACCAAAATTTTAGCATGCGCCATACCGTACAGAGACCCATTGTTGTCTGGCAAAATAGCTAACAGAAGCTCTAATTCTTTTCCTTTAGTCTTGTTCATGGCTGCATGATAAACATGCTTCAACGCTTTCTCCACTTGTTCAGGCCTGGCATTGTAGATTGGAATGACAGGCTCTGGATTAAATTCCTACAAAACAGGAAAGAATAAAAGCCTGCTTAGAGGAAATTATTTGATCTTAAAACATGCAGAAAGAAACAGAGAGAAAACTACCATGCCAGATACTTGACACATTTGGGCAAGTTCATTACAAAACCCGCGAGCAACACTCTCCTGCACGCTCCGTGAGAAATTTATACATGCCCACCGGCTTACGGTCATCCCATTGATCATTTTCTGAATTGTGTGAGAAGAAGGAAATCAAAATATCAATGGTAGCATCTATGATTGAAATAGAGATAAACTCAATGATAATGATAAAACCCTTGTATTGGAATGGTGAGCTTTTGAAAAAAAATAATGATCCTGAAACAGATAAATCTACATCAAAGAAACTATGAACTTCACAAGATAGCGATGGAGCAAGAATAAGTCTACTTCTTTCACCTTTCCATATAATTTACTGACTTGATCAGAATTTGACAATTAATAATCATCCATTTTGTATACAGAAACTTGATTAATGAATCTTTCTAAATTTTACAATACTTCAACTAGTCTCCTTGTTGCTTCCAACAAAATAATTGAAAATATTTATGAGAAATGAGTACAATGTACAATATGCTACCTTGTTCATCATGTTCCACTGACCAACTTGTGGCAAACAGTCCTTTTCTTTCCCAGCTTCATGATACTTCAGCTGCAGTTGAGAGTGCCATGATAGTGAACAGTTAATACAATACCAACTGCCCTTTTTTTTCTGAAACCTAATCATAGTAATAGGAGGAACACATTACCCAAGGGGCAGGAAGAATTCGTGCCTCAACAGAAGCTAGCTTTTCACTGATTTTCATCCCAAACTCCTTTGCATAAGGGTCTTGATCATAGGCATTCTGTTGAACTGTCTGCTCTTGTCCAAGGATAAAATGTTATTTTTTACGAACTAGTTCAAGACCCAAAAACACCAGACAGGTCATATAAGACCATAGAATTCCTATTCACATGGCTTGCATTGTCCCAATGCTCCCTTGTTAAAATGCCTGCAACAGGCACTTTCATAATTTCCATGCTATCATGTCAATATTCCAATTAATCTAATTACATCAATTCTAGTCTTATATCATATCATATGCGATCAGCCAAAACCTATGTAATTATGGACCTCCATGCAGAACAACATGGCCTTCCAGCAGAAGGTAGAAGTTGATTAACTTGAATCTATCAGAAGATTTAATACCTACTCAAAAGCCCTCATAGGTATGCTAAAATGCAGGATTTTTCATTCCCCCTATTATTTGAAGACAAAGGACATTTTAAAACTTTCAAGTTTTTACAATCAGCGGGGGATGGCATGAAGGGTCTAAAAGTTCAAAGCATCCTTCTTTTCCTGAGTATGATAACCAAGTAATGCGAAAGTGATCCATTTATCATGTCAAGACCACAAAACTTAACTTGTAAAGTTTGTAGAATCACTCTATTGAGTAATTCAAGGAATAGACAATATCAGAATGTCACCAGTACCTGCAAAATGTCATTTTCCCGATCTCTAGGTCTTTGGCAAGTAACTTTTAGCAGAGCAGTAATTTGCCTCTCATTCAGCCTTTTTGTATATCGTTGCCCCTCAACAATTTTGCACGCCTGCAACATCAAAAGCATGCAGACTACATTCAAGAGTCATGCAAAAGAAAAACTAAAATAAACTCAAGAAGGACTAACACAACTCCCTACCTCCATTGGTAAATAGTTAGCCTTCTTTTGGTTTCCTACTTGAAGACATGGAAGGTGTGTCTGTTGAATGGTGAAGCCATACATCTCTTGAAAGTATTCAACAACTGACTTCATAGTTGAGTTGTCATCAACAGGAAACCTGAACAAATGTACCTTAATTAATCAAACACGTTAACACATTTGTCGAGAATTTAAAGAGGGGATAGAACAAGTTTTGTCTTTGCTCTTATTGGAAATACTACTAAGCTTTAATTATATCTAACCTCTGTGCTTTCATAACACAAGAACTCTCACCAACTTAAAAGTTCATCGACTTCGAACAACAAAGATAAACATGGAATAATTAAAACTTACACTAGTTCTCTCGTAGGTTGAGATGTCAATCCTGAAACACGATACTTTCTTCGCACATTTCCTCTGTGCGTTACTTCAACTTTCACTCCTCTAAGGGCCTTCTTAATCTGGTAAACGTTTCAAAGTGACATTCTAAATTAACTCAAATATATCAACAAAGGAAATGAAATCACATCACCAATATAAAGAAAAGGAAATAGGATTCTCTTCATTTCATTTGCCATTTCATGGTCCAGATTAGATTTATACAGATCCAATAATGTATATGTTGCTACGTCATTTAAAATTTTAACTGATATGATGTACACAATTAGATGCAACAAAACAAAATCTAAGACAATGAAATGGCTCCACTCCATTTCACTTTTAAATGGAGAGGATCCTAATCCAAAACAAAGAAAGTACCTTTACACGGTCAGAATCAGACAATGGCCTTGATAAAACATCTTTGCCCAGAAGCTGGGCAACAAACTCTATTACTGGGAGAGGCTCAATAAATGCAGCTGAAGCCATGTCTGAAAAATGTGATAATTGAGTGAGCAGAGAATGAGAGACTGTTTGAGGAAGACAAGTAATGTCCATTAGAAAATTCACAGAATTGTAGTTCATTTACCAATGTTCAAGGACAGACCCATCTGGGTAGGCCGTATACTCTGGTAAAATCCACACCATGACTCCAAGCCATCACCAAGCCGTTGTGGTGTTCTAATATCAGGTGAAAAGAAGGATCTCCCTACGGGGCAATACCTTTACAAAATGCAGGCTATGTAAGATAACAAGAACCAATTGTACAAGGGTCACCTGTCATGTATAAAATTAAACTTGATAACAAGCATTGAGAAATATACCTCTTCGTTGAAAGCTCCCTTAATACAATGTCAAGAATTTGAAGAGCTTCCTGTGGAGCATCAGCTCGCTTACCAGCTAGAAACTGGCCCAAATGATGCATGTTTGCCCGTGCAACAAACTTAATCACCACTATATATTCTCTCACCCTTCTGGAAATTACACATAGATCAGTTTAAGTTACTTCCATTGGAATATACACGAACAAAGCCAAAGAAAGTCCATATATTAGAAATCATAATTCCAATTAAGAAGAGTTTTTTTTTTTTCTTTTTTCTTTTTGTTTTTTTTTTCTTCCTTTTATCTTTTCTTATTTTTCTAGTTTTTTTTTTTTTTTTTTCCTTTTTCTATTTTTAAATCTATAAATTGTTAGAATGAGAAATTTCAACCGAGCCAAACGAGGAAACCCAGATGACGCAAGGAAAAAAAACACACACACACACACAGTAAAATGGGAACACAGGCAATAAATCCTTACTTGGGACCATTGATTCCATCCTCTTCATCTACAAGCTTAATTTTGAACTCCTTCCAAACAAAGGGAAGCTCCCCAGCTGTGTACAGACTCTTTCTGCCATCATAAGCGGGAAGCCTCGTTCCTAGGTCAGATTCTCTGTACAACCTCACCAGTTCTGCCATTATAGCTCTGTTCACAGTTCTTGATGACACTTCGGGAGTTATGGTCACCTGCAAGAAGCAGGAAAGCAGATCGAAAAAAGGCAAACGAACAATAAGAACAAAATTGATAGCCAAATTTAAAACTCATAAATGGCATTGGAAGAAAAGGACAGTGGGGAAAACAGAAACCTATTCAATTTCATCTGCAATGTAACAGCAAATATATGGAGGAACCACACGATAAACTTATTGAATGTCAGATTAAGGGACCCAATTGCTATGACACAAAGAAAAAACCAATTCAATTTTTTTGCAGCAGTATTTTAATAGATACGTTTAATATTAAACCCATGAAAGAAAAGAGCTTACATCATACTGGTTCAAGTCCTTCTCTGGCAACTCTGCAAAGAAATGGTTGGCCTTTACAATACACTTTGTCCCAACTTGCCCATACCCAGGCCTAGGAGCAAAACTCAAAGACTTGCTTGAAGTAGGAAAACCCATCTCCATTTCACACAAGTTGCCACCATTTTCAACAGAACCATTTGGAGTACTTGCTACAAGAGCTCTGGCCGGGTTTGGCGAGACCGGCTTATGCGCCACGGTGCAGTGCCGGGAACTCGGACGCATACAAACATCAACTTGGTCGAATTTTCGGCCGCCTCTACCCCTTCTTCTTCCTTTGTTTTTTGATGGTGGTGAAGTTTGGTTGTGGGGTTTCGTGTTGTGGGGTTCCTGGAGTGGCGGACCTTTACCATTTTGGGCAGTTTTGGGAGCCTTCTGAACTGGGTTCATGGAGTTCTGCAAGTGGGTTTTGATCACAAGGTGTTGCTCTGAGCCCTCTTTCATCTGCCTTATAGGCATGCTGCTTTTACTGATTTTGCTGACTGAAATTTATACACAAAAGCACAAACACTGGCTCAGAAGGAGAGAACTTCACCAAATGCCGCGCAACACACTACCCTCGCTTCTAGTCTTCACTATTTCTCTCACAGATTTAAGACTATTTCTGCTGGAAAAAAAAAAAAGTATTAAACAGAGGGGAAAATGCATGTCAGCGAAATGACTAAAGATTGCAGAAGCGTAAACAAATAGAGATACTGATGAGAAATGAATCATAGTTTTGTACGCAAAGTAAAAAGGTCGGGGTAAAAGTCCAGTCTTTTGTTGAAGATTACAAGCATTACTCTTTCTATGCTAAATTGAAAACCCAATCTATTCACATCTGCTTCAGGCAGCAGATTGACACCTACAAACAAGTAAGAGCCAAAACCCAAAACAAATAGTTACAGTTTCTGTCTGACTAGTAATTGCAAAGCCATTGGGTCAAGAAATGCAAAGATAGCTCAAAAAAATAAAATAAAATAAAATAAAATGTTTTTAAAGATATATTTCTTACTCTCTAAGAATCTCAGAGGCCCACTAATAAGGGAAGAAACATAAAACGCGAAACCCCAAATAAAACTTGGAGCCGAAAAATAAGGGTCTGCGAATAGAAAATCCTAAATGCAAGGACAAAGCCAACCATAAACCAAAACCCAACCTTCTTCAGATGCTTCTATTAGCAACCACCCATTGAACATGAAGCAGGAAGACAAAGAACATAGAGTAAATAAAAGTAAATTGATAAAACTTGCAAACAAAAAAAGTATTTTGATAAAGAAATAGAAAACCAAGAAACGGAAATACCCAGGAGACAAAACCATTTCCTGCCACTTAAAAAAAAAAACCACTCCCTGCCTGTTCCCCACCCAAAACTCACACAGAAGATGAATAAACCCAAGCAGATAAAAACATAACAAAAGTATAAAGAAAAAAACATATATGTATATTTTAGACAGATTTCGAAACCGTATGACTGCTATAGGAAGAGAATAAAAACACCCAGAAGAAAACAAAAATTAAGAACATATCCAAAGGGAAGGAATAAACATTGAAAAGGGTAGTCTAATCGCTATCTGCAGGACACCCAAAATTAATGCTGAAGAGTGAGGGAGCTCACAACCATTAAATATCATCTAGCCAAAGAAGCCAAAAATTGAAGACTCACCAAGAAACCAACCACCTCACTCAGTGAAGGTGTCAAACAAGTAGCTTTGAACCTGAATCAGAATCACAACAAACAATAAGGGAAGAAGGGGGTTTTTAGAAGGGTGAGTAGCACAGAACGTGAAGGGAGATTAAAAGGGGAACCAAAAGCTGACTACATATAAAAGATGGGTTTTGGTGGAGGCTTCAGATTCCACAGTACTGAGATAGATAGAGAGAGTAAGATGATGATGATGATGATAAATGAATCTTTATACACGCATGCAAGCGCTTTTGGTGTTTTCTTTATCACGTGTAAAAGGCTTGTGAAGGGAGGTCCCTGCCCCCCTCCCTTGCTTTTAAAATCACACCCCCTCTCTCTCTCTCTCTCTGTGTTTCGGTTCTGGACTGGTCGCGCAGCCTCGGGGACGTACATGACCATATATATTATAACCCATAAAATAAAACATACTACTAAGAGAGAGAAAAACAGAGAGAGAGAGAAAAGTGGTGAATATGAGTCCAAAAGAGCTACTGAGGATTATAAAAGCAATCATACACAGAAGAAGAATAATTCGAACTTGCAGTCTCCCTCTCTTGCAGACTTGTCCATTTGCTCTCTCTCTCTCTCTCTAGTCCCTATGTAGTTGTGCTTAATGTAATGTCCCAAGCTCCAATTTTTTTTTTTTTCTTTTTTGCCTCCTCACTGAGTTCCACTGCTTTGGGCCTTGGCAAGCCTTTAACGGTCGATTCAATGCGGGATAAGACTTTGGGTCCACTTTCCTGGTATGCTTTTAGGACCCCCTAGCACTGATCCACTACACTAGGGTCTACCATATTAAGCTGCTCTACACGTGGACGGTGATGGATTCCCATCCCCCACTGACTTTGATTGCATCAAAATGGGCTTTTGTGGGATTGGAAATAGATTAATAGGTCGGTGATTGTGTGTGTTGGGCAGTACATTGTCTGGTTTGGTTTTATTATTATGAGAAAAAAGCAGAGAGGAGAGGTGGTGATTGTCTATGATGACATCCTAGACTTGGAGCCGAAATGGGTCCCGACTAGAAAACCTCTTAAATGGTGGGAAATCAACTGGATTTCCTTGAGATCCCACTCATTATAATTTGGATGCTTGTCATTAGAGTGCACTAGGAATTATTACTTCTTGACTCTTCATGAGAGTCATGAGATATATAGCTTCAGAGAGGCTTGGGTGCTTTTACTCGTGCCGGAGCTACCATGTTACAAAACTGAATCATCATTCATCACCCTTGGATTATTAGTATGATATTTGAATACCAATTGACTATTGAACAAGAGATCAACTGTGAGTTTTTTAAGATCAAATCTTTCCAAGTTGCATATCTTTAGTATTGTGCATTCCGTCTCAAAGTAATGCTATACTTCATCACATAACGTTGACATTGTAAATTACTTAAAACATAATGTATCAGTCCATATAATATGACGGTGATATAATAACTTTGATAATCATAAATCAAGTCAGTATAAGGCCAAAATGAGTACTTGAGGTAATTGAAGATGAAGGGTTATAAGGTAAGGGAATAACTTCAATTGGGTCAAGGCAAAAAGGAGGGGTTTTTTGCCCACCACTCACAAGCTGACACCTCAGCTTAGCATACAAACTCAAAATAAGAACAAAACACCATATTATTCCTCCCACATTAACCTGCCGCTCACCTCCGCCTGACGCCGCCGCCACGAAAACGCTGCCACCCCGTGGCCTAGGGTGGCTTGAAAACCACCTCGTGGCCATGGGGTGGCCGCTTGGCCTGGGAGTGGCTGCGCGAGCCACCCCTTGGCCTGGGGTGGCCGCGCACGCCACCCCGTGGCCTGGGAGTGGCCGCGCCAGCCACCCCGTGGCTGGGGTTGCTCGCCGGCCACCCCAGCTCCTCCCCTTGTGGCTGCTTACGTGGCTAGCTCCTCCCCTTTGATTGTTTTCATATATAATTTGGTGTTTTGTTCTCACTTTAATTTTTTGTATTTTTTCTTGCATTGATGACGTGTCACGTGTTGATTGGTGGGCAACAAACCCGTGGTTTTTGCTAAGACTGTGTAGCAGCAACTCTCTAAGGTAAATGTACGAATACAAGTAGTATAGGGAATTAGGATCCTCTTATTTCATTTGAATTGAAAAATATTTAATTAATTATATTTGAGTTGATATTTTTTTTCTCTAAAGAAATGAAAGAATACCAGTCAAATACTTTTGAAAGTTCAAATGAACGGAAGAGATTAAGTTCCAAGTAATAGGTCGGGCAAGCAATGGATGAGAATCGGCAGAAAATGTTATGATGGGGGAGTATGGTCCCTAGAAAAACATAAATGAGAATGTACCATATGTTTGACGGTATTGGTGGCATGCACACAAAATTCCATGATACAATAAATGCACCAAATCATTACTTGAAGAAAGAAAGAGAAAAATAAGAAATGGGGTTTGTGGGGGCATCATGGGCTTGTTTTGTTGTGGCATAAGTTGTTTTGGATCTTTCCTATTTTGATGGCATATGATATGAGATAGATGGGCAAGCTTTGTTTTGTTTTGAGTTTGGGATTTGTTTTTGTAACCAAATAAAAAAATGATGCCATGTTCACTCTTTATGTTTTGGCTGTGTCATGTGTGTGGACAAGGAAGAAGGATATTGGATAGTGGTGGTGATAGTGGTGGTGATGGTGGCGTTGGGGGAGTTTCCCAAGTGAGGAGAGTGCGTGTGGTGGGGTCCAATTGCTGCCCTATGCTTCTAGAGAGAGACACAAAGAATTGTTTATATATATATTAAGTTATAATATAAGGGAGGTTGTTTATTATTATTAGATTAAGCTAATTAAGTAACTTTGAATAAGAGAAGAGAATTATGAACAAACCTTTGTGCTCATTCCCTATCACGTGAGGGCCATTCATAGTGGGAGTTTACTTTTAAAATGGATAAAACTATCATTAGAACAACTAAACTCTTCTTTGTTTTTACTTAATCTGACACACTACATGGTCTAGGGTTTAGTTTAGGTGTTGTAAACAAATTATAGCATAGTTGTTTCAAAGGATAGAAATTTACTCTAAATTGGTTTTGAGAAAATTTCCTTCAACCTGGTCTAACATCTCTTACATGTTTTGGTTAATATTTTAATAGTTAGTTATTGTCATTCCACTCATCTAGAAATCCAAACATTAATTTTTGAGAAACTCAAACATGTTCAAGAATACTCGTCACTTATTAGAGTTGTTTGAAGAAAATTTGTGTTCTTTTTCAATTATTTAAATTTAATTTAACTTTCTTCTTGGTAAAAAAAAAAAAAAAAATTGAAATTTCAAACTAAACCATTGAAAAAATTATAACACGTATGTTGCGAGAGTATTCATATCTATTATTGTCCACATATTTTCGTTGATAATATTCAGTTTGTTTGTAATGGACACATGTCATTTTTATAGAATAGTTTTGACACATGTAATGAAGACATCATTTTCTATCACTTCAGTTTGTTTGTAATGACATGTGTCACTTACAAACAAATTCCGTTTGGATGAAAACTCTATCCTGATTTTTTATCAACTTAAACTTGGTCAAAATATCTCATGTATTGGGCTTCACTTGTTGAAAGGAGTTTGAACCAACACGGGATGAAGAGTTTTAAAATATTAAGTAAATAATTAAATCCATCATTTTCTATCACTTCAAGTTTTAATTAAAATATTTTAATATGGGCCTCACTTGTTGATTTTTTTTTTTTTTTTTAACGGAAATATGAGGATTTCATTGATTAAATATCACGAGCATAAAGCTCTTACAGATATTAGCAAAAAGCTCTTACATCACAAAGCATAAAGCTTTGCAAAAATCATAGTCACATGCTATAAGGTTACAAAATCATAGATATATACAAACAAAAATTCTTACAATCAGGTGCTATCTATGACTTCAATTTTTTGCTAATTCATGTACAAATATAGTTAAAGAGCAAATATGTTCTGAGCAGACTAGATCTAAGACATGGGTAGCCAAATTTTCTAATACAATTTATTTAAATCAGTCGTGAGAGATAACCCCTCACACCTAATTATTCCTCCTCACTCATGAGATCTAAAGAGAAGAAACCTCTTATTCAAAAAAAAAAAAAAAACACAAACACAAACACAAACAACCAATAAGCAACAGCAGCGGTTGGGGAGGAGATGAACAACACAACACTGTGGAAGGTGGATAGATGCATGGCAGAGAGGCCGAAATTACCGATTTGGTCAGAGAACACCTGCAAACATTATAAAAATTAAAATAAAATAAAAATAAAAAAATAAAAAATAAAAACAGAAGGGGAGGGGGAGTGTAGCTAGGTAGGAGTAGGGAGGTGGGAGTAGAAGGGGAATGAGAGGGGAGGTGGGAGCAGATCTGCTCTGCTCCCTCCTCCTCTTAAAACTGTTTTCTGAGGATAAGGGCCGAGAGACAACTTCTAGGATTTTCTATTCGGACAATATGCAGCTTCTTCTAATCACTTGTTGATCAAGGGAGTATTATAATATTAATTACATTATTCCAGTTTTTTATAAGCTTAAAACTTTGGGATAAATAGCGACTTTGTATAGTATAGCTATAGCAAAAGTCGTGAATTTGAATTATAACTCCACAATTGACCTTATTTCAATTAAATATTTTTACATATTAAGATTCACTTATTAAGGCGTTTGAGCTTACACATGAAAGATACACATGTGTTAGATATTAATTCAAAATGCCAAATCTATCATTTCCTAGTGACTTAAATTCTTAAAACATTGGTCATTTAATTCTCTCAGTACACTTCATAAGAGAACAAACCATTTTTATGGACACAATTTTTTTCCCAACTGGTTTAAATGAAATTTCTTTCAACCTACTCTAACAAGTTACAAGTGTCATTCAATATTTTTTTGTTTCTAACAAATTAATGTCTAAATTTCTAGATTAGTAGAGTGACAATAAATAACTGTTAAAATATTAAAGTAAACATATGAGATATGACACATGACTATTATTAGATTAGGTCAAAGGTTTTGAGGAAATTTCTGTTCCCTTTTTATTATATTAACTTTCAATGACATATTGACATGTGTTGTATTTACATGATATCATCGTACGTAAGGATTTGGAAACAGAAAATGAAGTACAAAATGAGTCGAATTTCTCCAACATCCAAGTCGGTAGGCAAAATATATGTTTATCTGATGATTTTTTTAAGATTCAATGTTCCTGTTTGTTGATAAAGAAAGTTAAATTTTCAAAAGCACTAAGAATTATTTCGTTCCAAGTACCAAAAAGGTGTAAGCAAAATCGAGAGTTGCATAAAAGGAACCGTTGTTTTTAATTGATTGATTGGGGAAAGCAACACAGAGAGAGAGAGAGAGAGAGAGATTATAAAGTGGTCGTCATACCAATAGGGTATGGTTAAAGCAATTTTTTTTTTTTAAAAAAAGTGCTATCTTACAAAATTTCCCCTATTAATAACAAGATAAGCTATGATAATAAAACAATTAATGACATTGACATATGCCCAGCATTATGGTTTTCGATCCTGTTAAGATTATCCTATCTTTTATTTTTATTTTTATTTTTATTTTTTACTATAAGGTCGACCAACGCACGCGTGTCACTCCACCCCATCCCCTTATTCTTTTTAATTAATCTTTTTTGTGTGTCATTCTTTTGGTCCTGTCTAATGTTCATTTTGTGTACTTGTTTTATTGCTTAATAAATGCTTATTATGGAGTAATCTACACTGCTAATTATAATTAAATAAAAGGTTTGTTGTCTCTATGAATCTATGACACATGATATGTATGCCTACGATGAAGCCACTCATGGCTATATATCTAGGTTAAATATATAGATGATAATGCACCAATAGCAACTCTTTTGGTTTTTAGATGACAGAATAAAATAAGCCCAAAGATAAAATCATGGGAAAGGAAGGAATTAGAAAAACAATATATATATATATATACATATAGTATTGTTCTTTTATGTGTTCTCTCACCATGAAACTATGCACCATCAGCATTTGTTGCCACATGCATTAAGAAGTATGCTTACTTTAAGAGACAAGATTTGTGTATTGTAATATTTATACTAAAGGGGTTGTAAATTGAAAGCATTGTTTAATAAATATAACTTATTAAACCTCTAATAACGGTCAACTCTTACATAGGGACCGAGATCTCCAGCAATTAAAGAGGCATTCAATAAGGTTTACGTGTTCGAATAGGTATCGAGTTGGCCAAGCGCTTATTACAACAAATAAAAATTAAACTTTCATTATTTATTTTTTTTCATTTTGATTTATTTTTTTTGAAGGTACCTTTTGATATTTGAAGAGATGAGATAAACTTGGAAAACTGCCATAGAGAGAAAATGTTTGGCGTCTAGTGGTGTCAGTTTTTCCCCCCCAACAGTTATAAAATCTGCGGTGCAGCCAGAAACCAGTGTCCCTTCTTGAGTGGGAGTGTCCTTTGACGTTGCCAAGCCCTAAGCAATAAGGTCACCATATTTGCAAATCTCAATTAGTACTGCCCTAAGTTAGGACGCGCCACTTGTATCACTCAAATTCCTCAAAAGCCACGTAGAATCCAACCAAAAACTCAATGGGAGAGGATCCTACTTCTTCATACATCAAATGGCAGAGTATATTGGAAATTTGAATTCCACAACTTTAAAAAAAGAAAGAAAAAAAATTCATTTGTTTTTGTCATTTATACCCTTTTAAGCGTACCATCTTTTAGAAATTTACATTATTAACATTCATGTCAAAATTTAATGTTAAATCAAATTGTTTGGTGAGTAAAATATCCAAAATACTCTTGAAATATTAATAAAATTACAAAAATACCTTGAATTTAGGCGGGATATTTTGAAAAATTCACTTCCTCCATTAGGATATAGCTCTAAATTTAAACATGATGATTAACATTACAAACTTTTAAAAGATAATTACAATTTTTAAAGTTTAGGGATATAATTACAAAAATAATGAAAAATCATAAGCGGTAAATGAAGTTCGTTTTTTTTTTTTTGGGAGAAACCAAGTGGAGAATTCATATAACAAAAAAAAAGAAAAGAAAAGCAAAGCAAAATAAAATAAAAAAAAGAATAAAGAAAATCCTAGTGGAGGGTTCAACTCAGCCCCCATCTAAATCCTCTTAATTTGCTGCCATGGTCCACTCCAACAGAACCCAAAAAAGGTTACAATTATTACCCTAACCCATGTACATGCTCAAGCAGGACATTAGTATTGGTAAGTAAGATTGAGATATCCACCAACTAACTTTTTGATTAAATTACTATTAATTTAGATAATAAACGCTAGAGAGTCCATTCGAAATTTACTTGTTTAAATAAATTTTAAGTAGTTCAACTATTTTAAGTGAGTCCTATAAAAAAATTTGGATTCTCTTCTGTTCAAATGAATTAAAGAGAATCCAGTAGTTAGTTTTATTTTAAGGGTAAAATTGCCGAAAAAAATATGAAAATACAATTTTACCCTTATAAATATAACCAATTGAATCCCTTCCAATTCATTTGAATAAGAAAGAATTATTGTTCCCATATCTTACATTTATTATCCGAATTGACCGGATACGACAAATTTCCAATTTAGTTTAGAACACACCCTCCAACAAAATTAGAAGTTGTTCAGTTTTGTCAGAAATGTGTAATTGAATTGGAGAAGGTTGAATGAATGTAGGAGCGATGATCCTAGTGTGGACGGGTTTAAATTGGGTTTGTGTGTTGTCTTTTTCATTGAAATTTCATTCTAAGAACCTTGAGAATTCTTGTCATTTCCAATTTCCATGTAGATGTCATTTTAGTCATTTCAAAGTTTGCTTTCCGACATTGAGCAAACACATTATGCAGATAATTGTTGGCATCAAAAGGCACCAAAAAAAACTTTCATCAGTCACCCAAAAAGCAAAACGGTCAGAACTCAAAAAAACACAAAGTACTTTCGCATCTCCTTTAATCATCATCCCACCAACCATTACTTTTCTGTCAAAAGCACCGAGGGCATTTCCGTCCCTCACACCTATCTACCCGACACTACAGTTCCAACACAACAAGAAGCAGCAAAATAAACAAATAAATAAATAAAAAGAAAAAACAGACTTTGTCTTTTAGGTGTCTTATTGGGCCCCACTAGATATCCCCAAAGTCCATGGGCTAATGAATATGTCTGTGGGGGCCCGTCTACATTCCGTACAGTGAGCTGGGCTACATAGTGTACCTCTCTCTCTCTCTCACACGCTCTCTCGGTGGAATATCGCAAAAATACTTTACGAGTTTTGACCATATTTCACATTCAGAAACAACGTAGCCTTGAGGCATGCGTCGTCGTTAGATAATTTGAAAGCGAAATTTGGTATATTCTTCAAAGAATCAAAGCTAATAATAGCCTTATATGTATGTATAGAGACAGAGAGAGAGAGAGAGAGAGAGAGAGAGGGATGGGCTTTGTGGGAAAATGCTTGCTTTATTCAATCATGGAGGAGGTGAAAGATTTGCAAACATCATTTACGTCCAAAAATGCATTAGACTTGAAAGGGATTCGCTTTTTCACTTTATATTTTCATTGGAGATGACTAAAGGTTGTAGTGGTGAGTTGGGACCAACAGAGCATTTGTGGTGGGCGATGTGCACAGGACCATGACCAACCCATCACCCCTTTTCCCTTTCTTTGACTGCCGTATGCCTGCCTAGCCTATCTCTGCTCAACATATTATCCTTTGAAATTAACCCCTTTTTTTTTTTTTTTAACGCAGCTTTTGCCTCTAAATCTACCCACTACCTCCTCTTTATATTTACTCTTATTTAATTAATACATCTTCTTAGCCTCATTTGAAACATTATATCCGTTTGTTATTGTTTTTTAGCCAATGTTTTTTTTGATGTGACATGAAAAAGACCATTTTTAGTGTTTTATGAGTTATTTGTTAATATTTTTATTTTCAAAATAAAAATATATTCCACCTCCAATCACTATTCACCCTAGTTTTTATTATCAGTTTTTCACGATCAATTAATATTCAATTATAAGAATCAAATCTAAATCCATTATTTATGGCTAAGGCCCAGTTTGCTTTATCAGCCCCCATTGCCTTTACTTCTTTACCCTACTCTAAAGATTTCAAACCAATATAGAGATAAAAAGTTGGTGAAATAGAGATGAAAAGATATCCAGTACGCTAGCTACTATAAGCTATAAGCATTTACTTGTACAAATTCAATTTGAGTTTGGTTTGGTCAACCGAGCTTGAATAGAAATTTAAGCTTATTTATCAAACCAGCCGTAATTCAAGAATCAAGATGATGTCAAGTATATTAAGAGATAAAATGTAATTTTCTTATATCACCTTCATCATCACCTTGTATTCTTCAAAATTTGTATGGCATTGTCATTCATAGTATTTTGTGCACGAAAATTATTATTATTTTTGTTCGAAACCATGCCACATAGACATTAAGGGATGGAGGGTGATGAATAGTATTACAGTGACAAGTCATCCATAGCATTTGATGCACGTAAATTAATTTTTTGAAAAAACTTTATTTTAGACCCCTGAAGTATTGCGCGTTTTGAGAAGACCCTTCAAAATTCAAAAACTCTCAATTTACACCTTTGAACTTTAAATTTCAATCAATTTATCCCCCTCCGTCAAATTTAACCGTTAACTTCTAACAACAATACCTAAAAAGACCAAAATACTCCTGATTTTTCCCTCTTTTTTTTTCTTTTTTTTTTTAAAGAAAAAAGAAGGTCCAAGGTGACCCAACCGTGGGTCAGGCTAGACCCAAGCAGGTCTGGCAATGACCCAGCGTGGGTCTCTAGCCGAGACCCGCCTAGGTCACCATGGTTTTTTTTTTAAAAAAAAAAATTTGAAATTAAGGGTAAATTGAAAATTTTATAAAAAAGTCTAGTATAAATGTCATTGTATCACTTTTAACGTTTAAAATCTGACGTAGTGGGTAAATTGATTAAAATTGAAAATTTTTGAATTTTGAGGGATTCTTTTCAAAACGCACGGTAATTCAAGGATTTAAAGAAAAAAATTTCTTAATTTTTTAGTTGAAAATCACGCCACGTAAGCTTCGAGAAAGAGAGAGAGAGGGGAAGGTGATGAATAGAAATAGAATTAGTAATATAGAGAAGAGAACACAGGAATTATGTAAAATCAGGGAGTTTAGAGGCCCAAGGAACAAATCAGTGGGATTGCAAGTTTCAATAGGCCGGCTGGCGGCCCACTTTGCCAAACTAAAATTTGCTCTTTGCAGTGATGAAATGATTTGCTCTTTACATTTATCAATGGAGATGTCCATGGAGGATGGATCGATTTCATTCCATGAAATCCCAGAACCCAATCTTCAACCACCCAACCCTCCAAATCTTAGAAAAATGCCAGACCCTACGCACCCTCAAGCAACTCCATGCCCACATGATCACAACCGGTCTCACTCTCCACACTTACCCTCTCAGCAAGCTCCTCCTTTTATCCTCCACCCTCGCCATAACTTACGCGCTCTCAATCTTCAACCAAATCCCAAACCCAACAATCTTCCTCTTCAACACTCTCATTTCCTCTCTCACCAATCACAGACACCACACCCACATAGCCTTCTCACTCTACAACCGTCTTCTCACCCACAAGACCATCACACCCAACAGCTTCACCTTCCCATCTCTCTTTAAGGCGTGTGGGTCTGAGCCATGGTTCTACCACGGTCGAGCCCTCCACACCCATGTCTTGAAATTCCTTGGACCCGCATGTGACCACTTTGTTCAAGCCTCGTTGCTCAACTTCTATGCCAAGTGTGGCAAAGTTGGTGTGTCTAGATATTTGTTCGATCAGATTAAGGAACCAGATTTGGCCACGTGGAACTCTATTTTAACTGCATATGCACGTAGTGCTAGTTCTGGTACTTATGATACTAGTTTGTCCTTGAAGGTTTTGAGTTTCTTCAATGAGATGCAACGTTCTTCAATTAGGCCAAATGAACTTAGCATGGTTGCTTTAGTTGGTGCTTGTGCTGATTTGGGTGCGCTTAGTCAAGGTGCATGGGCACACGCTTACGTTTTGAAGAACAATCTTAAGCTGAACCGCTTTGTGGGAACCGCACTGATTGATATGTACTCAAAATGTGGGTGTCTGGATTTAGCATACCAGTTGTTTGACAAATTGCGTGAAAGGGACACATCGTGTTACAATGCGATGATTGGTGGGTTCGCTGTTCACGGTTACGGGCATCGGGCAATTAGCCTTTACGAGAGAATGAAACTTGAGGGATTAGTTCCGGATGATGTAACGTTTGTAGTTACCATGTGTGCTTGTTCGCATGTAGGTTTAGTAGAGGAAGGTTGTAAGGTTTTTGAGTCTATGAAGGAGGTTTATGGGATTGAGCCAAAACTTGAGCATTATGGGTGCCTGGTGGACCTTCTAGGCCGAGCCGGGAGGCTAAAGGAGGCTGAGGAAAGGGTTCGGACCATGCCCATGAAACCAAACGCAATATTGTGGAGGTCTTTACTTGGGGCAGCAAGGGTTCATGGAAATTTGGAGATAGGGGAAGTTGCACTCAAACACTTGATACAAGTAGAACCAGAAACTAGTGGGAACTATGTGCTCTTGTCAAATATGTACGCAAGTATTGATAGATGGGATGATGTCAATAGAATTAGAAAGCTGATGAAAGATCATGGGATTAACAAAATGCCCGGAAGTAGCTTGGTTGAGATTGGTGGTGCCATGCACGAGTTTCTCATGGGAGACAAAACACACCCGTACTCAAAACAGGTTTATTTGAAGCTTGAAGAGATAAACAGAAGATTATCAGAATATGGTCACAAGCCAAGAACAAGAGAAGTGTTATTTGACATAGAAGAGGAAGAAAAGGAAGATGCCCTCTCTTACCATAGTGAGAGACTAGCAATAGCTTTTGCTCTTATTGCATCTGATTCGACTGTCCCTATCCGAATCATTAAAAATCTTCGAGTTTGTTATGATTGCCATGTGAGTGCTAAGCTTATTTCTTTGATATATGTAAGAGAAATTATAGTGAGAGATCGAATTCGGTTTCATCATTTCAAAGATGGAATGTGTTCCTGCTTGGATTATTGGTGACAAGTTGTTTACATTATACAATGTCGATAACTGCATCTGAAAAGCAAAAGGGAACGTATTGTTGCTCGGACCTACATTTTTACGACTTCAATGGATCATTACAAGTTGGCATGGGTAAGGCGGGCCAAGGTGGATTTGTTACTAGCCTAAAATTTGTTTGGACTTAGTTCAAGCCTACTGCCTCAGCCCAAGAGGGAGTTAAGGTATGCTTCATAATTTACATATATTGCATTTGCTAGTAGTTCTGATATTCAATATTATATTATTGGTTTTCTTCTTTTTTGGGATGAAGTTCCTAATGTTAATTGCTTCACATCGTTATGTTTGGTTTCTGAACACAATATGTGTAGCAATATTATTCTTTTTTTCTTGATAATGAGGCTGTTTCACCCCTTCTTCCATCGTCAAGTTTATTTGTGAAGCATGCTTGGTTTTAAACATGTTCGATAGGGATTTTCACAAAGGCATTGATAAATGATAAGGATGATTTATGCAAATGTGCAGAAAGATAACAATTCCACCTTATGGAAAACTTCCTTTGAGGTAATATAGGGAGTGTGCCACTCATGTCAAGAGGTTTAGTGTTGTAATTATGGTCTCAAATGATCAATGCATGCAGGTACAGCTGAGCTGACATATATATCACCCATGAATGGCCTTCCTAGGATAGAGATAAGGTGCCAGCCTCCCGTATTGATTTCACCCGTTCCATATCCGCCTATCCTGAGTTCCCTTATTAAATTCCCATCACTCTCCCCACAAGCATGACAGCTAATCGAGGATGGTGCACCTTACACTTGCAATGAAGAGTGAAGATTTGGGACTTGCAGGGGAATTGAACATGATTCTTTCTATTTTTTCAGTCATTTATGGTCAATATTGTATTTTACTGATCTAACTAATGCATATAATGTTGTGTAAGCACATCATTTAAAAAATTTAAATAACATACAAAGTTCACCCAAAAGAGAGATTTTGCCTTCTCTCTAGAATTCCTCTTTTTTCTTCTAGACAACACCAAGAAGAATTTCAAGAGGAAGAAAGATCTAGATCTAAATTTTCCCTCTTTCCCTTTCACGGTAGCAGTGCTCGGTGTCTTCTCTGTAGGCTCCACTGGTTTCTGTTTCTGGCGGGTTGCTTTAGATCTAGTTTGTAGATGTAGATCTAGTATCTTCAACCTTAGATCTGATCGTCTTTTTTGGCCAAGGCATGTCTTCCAAAGGGATATACCTTGCTCCTCCGCTGCTGCTTGTAGGTTTCTTGTTTTGTTTGTCCTGGCCTTCGAGTTGAGTATGTATTTGTTGTCCTGGTCTTCAGGTTGAGGATGGAGTAGATTAGTGTGGGGGCTTAACTTTCACGGCCAGATTTTTAGTTTCTAGTTTTTTTTTTTTTTTTTGTTTTGTATTTGGGCTACCATTGTCCTAAATCTAGTCTGCATTAAGCAAATTTGTTCTTTAAATGTAATTGTACATGGGTTAGCGGAAGCTTGAAGTCATTTTTATAACTTTGTAACCTTCATAGCTTTGGCTATAATTTTTTAGAGCTGTATGTTTTGTGATGTAAGAGCTTTATGCCCATAAAATTTCATCAATAGAAGTTTTATATTTTTCAAAAAAAAATAATAAAATAACGTAAACAGTCTGTCTACATCTAGTATTTTCCACTTGGTCAAATCATCGATTCTCTTTCTCAAAGTAATTGAGAGAATCTTTTTTCTTTTTCTGAACATGGGATCATCATCATGGCGCTTTTCTTGTTTCTTTTGTTTGTGTCCTGACCGTCGTGTGTGTGTTTTTTTTTTAAGGCTTATCCGGGGTTGCTGCTATGGGGCATCAAATTCCTCTGCTTTCTTTTGCTGCTGATCTCACTTCGAATTTTCATTTCAGTAGGAGGGATTTCAATGGAAAGGGTATCTAGACAATACAATATTCAATCATAATTGAATAATCATGAATGTAGCATAGGAAGAAAAGCAACAGATTTGATATTTATTACATGTTGAACAAGTAGTACAAGAGGAAATGGATGAGTAGTAACCTACGCAAATGAAAAATGAATATATCTGGGCATGGGCGGGGCCAGGGGCGGCGAAAGGGGGCAAAAGTGAAAGGAATAGACTATATAGAATGCTCTCAGATTGAGAAATTGGTTCAAACGATAACATATTTTTTTTCTTTCTTTTTCTCCATATTTTCTTGCTTCATGGACCGTTGGATATCTTTTTATTTTCCTAAATTAATACCATTGAGTAATTATATATAAACAACGTTTTGTAACAATACAAAAATATAACAACCGCACCATTTTTTTTTTAATGTCTGGGAACCTTTTTAAGGTAGGGCCATTCGGACTAAACCCATGTCCCATGCACAGCACATTCAAAAAAATTTCTACACGAAACTGATTAAATCGTTGGCTTTTCACCCGGAAGTGTGGCCCCAAGGGATTGCCAATCAAATCACTAAAATGCATTAAACTTCACAAATCAATAAGATCTATGAAGGGTGCTTAAAATCCCAGGCATATAGGGTTAACCCTTTTTTCTCTTTCGCTGCACAGCATTTGGAAAGAGAAATAGCTTTGGGAGGAGGAAAAAACCCTATCTCCTCCTCTTCTTCTTCTTTCTCATTATGTTTTCACCTTTGGGTTTCTACATAAATTTTTTTAGCCTTTTTTCTAGCACCATGCTTCCCCTCTTACGAGGCCTTATCTATCGCCTTATGCGATTTATCTCATCTCTTCCATATGTCGCAACCTCAGCCCCACCTACCCTCCGTCACACGCATCTGTCTGATTGTCTGTTATGAAGATTTTATTTCTCTTGTTCTTTTTAATCTTACTCTGTTCAATTTCTTTAAAAGTTCATATAAATTTAAGTTTTTAGGAGTTCTTTTGCTTCTAATAGTTTTACCCGCGGGCCCGCGGCTTTCATTAGTTACATTTCCTAGTGTCTTCCATCTTTTTGGTTTCCGGCCGTTGCTTTGAGGTGCTAGTTGTTTATATAGCTTGTGCTTCTTAGTTGTTAGGCTTGTATTTGTTTTTGTTTTTTTGTTTCTTGTCGATGTCATTATTGTCTATAATTTGTTTATAATGTATTAATTAAAAAAAAAAAAAATGATCTATGGATTGGATGGCTTCTGAAAGCCCATCAATTTAGAAGAAAAGCCTAGGTGGACCCGACAAACCGCCGGCGTGATTGTAAAGTTGTCTCGGACGGTCAATGTGAAAGTGGACCATTTTGGTAATGGAAACTTAAGCTAAACGTTTTAGCAATTTGATAATTAAAAAGTCGCACAAAAGATACAAGAAACTGTCAAGCAAGGAAGAAAGCCATCAAGCAGATGTCAAGATCACCAGTTGTACGAGACAAGACAGGCAAAAAGCCTTCCCAATTATTAAAAAAAAAAAAAAATCTTCCCAAAATCATATATAATTATCCCTTATTAGGAAAAAGCGTGTACAAAGTTTTCTCTTTCACGATTTCCACGTTCATTCTTCAATCAAGGAAGACAATGAAAAATATTTGTAATTCAAATGGATGCAGTGCTGAACCCGACAATTGATATTGGAGGTATCATTAAAATCTTTTTAGGATATTGAGTGGTAACTTGAGAAAAAAAAAAAAAAAATCCTTTTTTTAAGGGTGCCGTGTGAAACTTGAATAAGAAAACATAATTTTTCTTTTCTTTTTTTTGTTAAAATAACTTTAAAGGTGCCGTGGAACCCCAAAGCCTCAAGTTGCTTCGCCATTGAATGGATGGAGTTGATTTGAAGACTCCAGCATAATTAAACGAACATGGTACGTGCGGAACAAGTTGTGCTCAAATTTTATTTTATTTTTATTTTTTTAACCCACATAACATAAATAAAAACGCAGCCCACTTGCTTGAGATATTAGCTTTATGTTTATGAAAAAAGAAAAAAGAAAAGAAAAGTAACCAACCGCGTTGATTATTCTATAAGAATTTATTTACAAAAAGATCAACACAAGGAAAGCAGTGTCTTTCAACCTATAGTTTAAAGGTTCCACTCATTTCGTTCTTATCCATTTTTACACTGTCAAATTAGGCTTTGTTCCTTAATCACAATCAACCAAAAACTCAAAATTACATCGAGAAATGGTACATATATTTTTAGGTGCTTAATTGTCTCTTGATGTGACAGTAAAAATACTATTAAATTTTGAACAAATTAATCTATATACGATATATACATGATAATTTTCACTGTCAATTACTTCTATTTTTATGTCACATAAATATTTTTTCAAATAAAAAAAATACAAAACCACCCTTTAAAAAGTAGTAATAAAGTCTCCAAGAAGTAGTTCAATCGGCTGAAATCAAGCTTAATGAAGCGAAAGTCACTAGTTTGAATCATTTTTTCCCTCTTATGCGGACATAAAAAAAAAAAAAAAAAAAAAAAAGAAAACGACAGTAATAAAGGAAGCAAAGTTTTGTCTCATGTGGATAAATGAATGGGATGAGTATAATGGCATTGCCACCAGGCAGCAGCATCTTCCAAGTTGGATGGATTGGAATTTCTTTTTTTTTTTTTTTTTTTTTTCTCTAATTGAAAAGGTGGGAAGTGGCGACCAGTGTAGTTTTCCTCTTTGGGCGTTACCATCGGAGTTCCCACCCACTGTGGAATATCTAGTTTGAGCCATAACTACTGCCTGGGAAAGCGAGCTCGTCACCACAACCCCACAAAGGTGTGAGTCAATAAAACTCCTTCAAAGTAGCATCTGGTTCACGCATCTACTATCGCAAGCAGATTTGAACACGCGACCACTAGGATGAAATGAATTCTTCTACCAACTCAACCACCACCCTTGTGGTGGATGGATTGGAATTGGATATGCCTGTGAGTGTGAGATGAGCTTGACTTAACTATTTAATTATTTATTGCATTAACTATCTTCATCATTTTAATTACAATATTATTAAAAGACACAATTGGAAGGAAAAGCCGATAGTCGTTGGCATCTTTGTCGGTAACTAAATTGGACAAACCACGTTCACCATCCTCCAATTGACTTCCAATTTCCAAAACGCATGGCTTTTGGCTTTTGCCCCGGCCATCCTATAGTGTATAATGTGTGGATTATGAAAAGGGGTAAATACTAAATACTCTTTGAAGTTTTGTTATTTATTTATTATTATTTTTTTTAAGATTTGATTTTTATTACAAAAGGTCAATGTAATTTTGATAATAGACCAAATTAATCATGTTAGTTGACCGCGGCCACCCCAATATCCACTAGGGGTGGTTTCGGCCATGGAGTGGCTCGGCCACCCCCATGGCTAAAGGGGTGGCTCGGATCCCCAATTTTTTTTTATTTTTTTTTTAATTTAAAAATAATAAATAAAAAATGTAAATAGGTGCCACGTGTCAACATTGGATTGGCCCACGTAAATTTTCGATAAGTCAACTAATGGTCAACTGACAGAATGACTAATTTGGTCTATTATCAAAACCACAAGGATCTCCTGTAATAAAAATCAAACCCTATAAAAAAAAAAAAATAAAGCAATAAAACTTCAGGGGTATTTAGTACTTAATTTTTATGAATATATATGATGCGTTGATTTTTTCAGTCTCATTATTATGGGGTATGAGTAAGGCGCCCATTTCTGCTTCTCTATCTTCATTCCCTACCTCCCTTGGTATCCTATATTTGTATGATTATTTCCGTAGTGTGCAAATATGATTGAATAAGCTCTCAACTGCCCGCTTTGGAGTAATAATATAAAGAGGACTACAGTCTTTTTAGAGTCATTCACACTATGATGTAATTTTAAAAATTACTATTGAATTTGAGATTTTCATTATTAAATTTTGATCTATTAATTATTTTAAATACTACATCACATTTTAGAGTACTCTAGTCGCCTTTATATCATCACTCGTCACTAAGAGCATATAGTTATTTTAGTTACTTAATAATATATTTTTTTTTAATACAAACTTCAGCAAATTATATATTTCATTCTCTACTTTTTAAAAAAAATTATTTTTCAACACTTTTTTTTTAAAAAAAAATTATTTTTCCTACCTCTCTCTCACATTGGGTTCTCTGAAATCATAGTCTAACGCACAACCATGCCGCCCAACACTTTTTCGTTTTTCCAATATTTTTTTACTTTTTTATTACTATTTAAATAAAAAAAATCACTACAAAATAATTTTTTTTTTTTTTTTTATTTCACTTCAATCAATTTTTGTTACAGTATCGAACCGAAACCGAAACGAAATCGTTTACCAAACAAACCCTAACTACTCACTCACACAGTCACGCCTTTCCCGATAATGGAATCACCTCCTTGGGAGAATCATCTCCTTATGGAAATACTACACTCATACAACAATTAATACGATATATACAAAGAATCCCACTCAAATACCAAGATTGTACCGATAATAACTACAGAATCTCCTTTATTGAGAGATCGATATAAATCCCAAGGAGTAATGCTATAAGTCTTCCTAAAATCCTTCTAAAGTTATTCAAAATGTGATGTAGCTTTTAAAATCACCAATAGATTAAAAATAATAAATCACATCTAAAATTCAACGGTAATTTTAAAAGCCACATCACATTTGTGATGAGTCTAAGAGAACTCTAAGAAAACTTATAACATTACTCAATCCCAAGAGATTACGGACTTCGATATTTGATTGATATTCAATCTCCCTTATAGCACAGAGTTCTACGAGGAATTGACTATTGAAAGCCCTATAAAAGGGAGACAATGCAAGTAAAAGGGACTTGATTCTTCTCAAAACCTTTTGGTCATTGATATATTCTCAGTCCAAATATGAATGCTAATTTAAGCTCCTTTGACACTCTTGTTGTTTTGTAAGTACTTGTGAGAGAAAGAGAGAAAGCTCAGACCACTCAAGAAAGGAAAGACTAATTAGTGTTGGTCACTGCACGTCACACAACATTGGTGCCGTGTAGGGGTGGTGTATGGCCATCATGTGCATGAGGCCATATTATATGTGCATAGCCAAAAAGAGCATTCTGAGCAGTTTTCTTTTTTTTACATTTAAGGATCTGAATTACTTTTTGCTTTCCTATGTTAAAATACACCATAATAGCTTCCCTTAATCATTTCCTATATCATTAAAATATTTGTTTTTTAATTATATTATATATATATGAGAGGAGAGATAAGAGAGAATTGAGAGACATGACTCATGAGAGAAGAGAGGAGAGAGGAGAAATAATCATTTTTTATTTTTTTTTATCTTTTTTTATTTTAATAAACATAAAGATTGTAATAGTGAAACCCAAAATATTGGATTCTACTGTAGCAATCCTAATGTTTAGGGTTCATTTAGGAAGACTGCTATGGGACATTTTTTTGTAATTTTTTGGACATATTACCTAAACTTAGAGAACAAAATCCCTTATAGGAAGTCTGCTGGGATTGTTCTTAGTCGCATACTTGTCATATCATATATATATATATATATATATATATATATATATATATATAATGCTTCTATTTTATTAATTTCATAAAAATATAATATATTGCTATAACAAAAACAATATCATAGATACAATTTTTTCAGTTCCTAAGGGGAGCTCAATTGGCAGTAGACCATGTCTCATGTAGTGGATGTCACTAGTTCGAATCCTCTTTCCCCCTTCACTTGTGTGGACATGTCCAAAAAAAAAGAAAATACAATTTCTTCGATTCAAATATGATATATGCTTTGTTTAACTCTTTGAATGTCATCGTTCCAATCAATTTCCAGATCTACAACATATTTCGACAAATCATGTCTCTAGCCACTGTCTAGTCTATTTGAACTTTCTCAACTAGACATCGATTTTCTTGTTTTTTTAATCTCCGCTACAAGCATATTCTCAAATGCAATCTCCCTCACTGTTTCTACCATCAGTGCCAATTTTTTCATATGTTTGATAATTCTTCTGTCATCGATCAGTTATTTGCTCACATAAACAAACTAGATAGAAAACGAAAGACAGATCGAAGATTTCTACTCTAAAGGTTTCGTATAAGCACAACCGTTGAAAACAACAAAATGGAAAAAAAAAAAAAAAAATACACACACACACTTTACCTATAAATCACTACTGAAAGCAAATCTAGAGAGAAAACAAATATAAGCAAATCTAGAAAGAAGACAAACAAAAACCGCTGTAGAACCAGAGTATCACCTTTGGGGAAGGAGGGAAGAAACGAAAGTTTATTTCTTTCTTTTATAATGGTTGTCTGGCGGCTAGGGTTTATTCTAGTTGGAATATGTTTTTAGATCATGACATCATATACCTGAATGCATCTAGACGCCAAAGTTAAAGACATTCACATTACTTGTGAGCTTCTTATATTATTATAAATGATTTATTTTATGAATTTTCAAACCCCAAAACCAACCAACACAAAAATAAAAGATTTTCAATAGAGCGCATCATTTGATTACTCTCTAATTAGATTCAAATATTGATAATCTAATTAGAAAAAAACAAATTAGATTCATATATTGATAATAAAATCAAGCGACGGAAAGCGATTGGGAATGTTGTGGTCAAATGACTCGTTATAGTTATATTCAGTTATTATAAGTTATTTTGTTTCTCCAACAAAATAATTAAAGTAAAATTTGCATTAACATATGAATATTCATTGTAGCACATAAGAGAATATAATATTTTCTCCTCCTCTCTTACTCTTCCTCAATGCTCCCTTCTCTCTCACAAGAATTGGCCATCTGCATTAATACACCATAGAGCAATAGTTTTCTAAATGAACACCTTTCGTTGGCTTTAAACTAACATAGATAAAATAATTTTATAATACATTTTCCATGGTACACATGCATTGTTAAGAGTTGCAAAGCAGTATTTTAAACACAAATGGTCTAGACCTTTGGGTTGTGGATGTGAATGTTATCTTGTCTTTTGGGTAGAAAATGATGAGTTTTGGCTTGAAGTTTTCTGCCTTCAATGCCGAGGAATAAGAGCTATCTATGCATTAGTTTGAGTCTGTTTGACGCAGATCTATTGTCTAATTTGAAAATTAGTCATAGGTTAGCGGATTTTGTTTGAGTCTGGAATATAATACATTATCTTTGACGCTTATAATCTCGTAGTTTTGGTTATGGTTGTTTCAGAACTTTACTTTGTGTTGTTTAAACTTTATGCTCATTTATCAATGAATGAGATTAAATCATTGAACTGTTTAAAAAAAGAGAAAAAAAAAAAAAAAAAACTAGTGGGTTATAAATATTTTGTGACGACCATTTCATTGAATGGGTTATTCTATTTAATAATAAATTATGTAACAGTGACTTTATACAAATAATTTTTTATTAAAATACACCAACACTATATTTAATAACACACATTTCAAAATACACATTTCAAAATTTTACACTCTCCTCTAATATATATATATATATTAAAAGGATGGCAAGTGAACTGTAGAATCAAATATGTAAATTAATTTTGAAAAAAGCAAAAGTAGATACTCCTCTTATATATTTAAATCATTAAAAAATATATTATGATAAAAGAACAAAAAAAATAAGATTAAAAAAGTAAAAGAAAATTCGTCTTTTAACACGCCTCTAGAGGTACTCTGTATCTGGCCTCTAAAATGGGCTATGTTCATTTTCAGATTTTCTGAGCAAATTCATGAGATCATTGCCTTCTTCATGATGTTGATTATCAAGTACATCTTTGATTTTATTATTATTATTATTATTTTTTAATTATATGCCACTCAAATCATTAAAATGCATGAAACTTCACAAATCAATGAGATCTATGAAGAGGAAACCCCATGAAGAAAAACCTCTCTTCTCTCTCCTGTCTCAAACGCAACTGACCAAGCTTGAGGAGGAGGGACC
>NC_081544.1:23655365-23722315 GCF_901000735.1 Corylus avellana
TCACGCCTTTCCCGATAATGGAATCACCTCCTTGGGAAAATCATCTCCTTATGGAAATACTACACTCATACAACATACGATATATACAAAGAATCCCACTCAAATACCAAGATTGTACCGATAATAACTACAGAATCTCCTTTATTGAGAGATCGATATAAATTCCAAGGAGTAATGCTATAAGTCTTCCTAGAATCCTTCTAAAGTTATTCAAAATGTGATGTACCTTTTAAAATCACCAATAGATTAAAAATAATAAATCACATCTAAAATTCAACGGTAATTTTAAAAGCCACATCACATTTGTGATGAGTTTAGGAGGACTCTAAGAAAACTTATAATATTACTCAATCCCAAGAGATTACGGGCTTTGATATTTGATTGATATTCAATCTCCCTTATAGCACAGAGTTCTACGAGGAATTGACTATTGAAAGCCCTATAAAAGGGAGACAATGCAAGCAAAAGGGACTAGATTCTTCTCAAAACCTTTTGGTCATTGATATATTCTCAGTCCAAATATGAATGCTAATATGAATGCTAATTTAAGCTCCTTTGACACTCTTGTTGTTTTGTAAATACTTGTGAGAGAAAGAGAGAAATCTCAGACCACTCAAGAAAGGAAAGACTAATTAGTGTTGGTCACTGCACGTCACACAACATTGGTGCCGTGTAGGGGTGGTGTATGGCCATCATGTTCATGAGACCATATTATATGTGCATAGCCAAAAAGAGCATTTTGAGCAGTTTCCTTTTTTCTACATTTAAGGATCTGAACTACTTTTTGCTTTTCTATGTTAAAATACACCCTAATAGCTTCCCTTAATCATTTCCTATATCATTAAAATATTTGTTTTTTTTAATTATATTATATATATATATGAGATGAGAGATAATAGAGAATTGAGAGACATGACCCATGAGAGAAGAGAGGAGAGAGGAGAAATAATCATTTTTTATTTTTTTATCTTTTTTTATTTTAATAAACATAAGGATTGTAATAGTGAAACCCAAAATATTGGATTCTACTGTAGCAATCATAATGTTTAGGGTTCATTTAGGAAGACTGCTATGAGACATTTTTTGTAATTTTTTGGACATATTACCTAAACTTAGGGAACAAAATCCCTTATAGGAAGTCTGCTGGGATTGTTCTTAGTCGCATACTTGTCATATATATAATGCTTCTATTTTATTAATTTCATAAAAATATAATATATTGCTATAACAAAAACAATATCATAGATACAATTTTTTCGGTTCCTAAGGGGAGCTCAATTGGCAGTGGACCATGTCTCATGTAGTGGAGGTCACTAGTTCGAATTCTCTTTCCCCCTTCACTTGTGTAGACATGTCCAAAAAAAATACAATTTCTTCGATTCAAATATGATATATGCTTTGTTTAACTCTTTGAATGTCATCGTTCCAATCAATTTCCAGATCTACAACATATTTCGACAAATCATGTCTCTAGCCACTGTCTAGTCTATTTGAACTTTCTCAACTAGACATCGATTTTCTTGTTTTTTTAATCTCCGCTACAAGCATATTCTCAAATGCAATCTCCCTCACTGTTTCTACCATCAGTGCCAATTTTTTCATATGTTTGATAATTCTTCTGTCATCGATCAGTTATTTGCTCACATAAACAAACTAGATAGAAAACGAAAGACAGATCGAAGATTTCTACTCTAAAGGTTTCGTATAAGCACAACCGTTGAAAACAACAAAATGGAAAAAAAAAAAAAAAAATACACACACACACTTTACCTATAAATCACTACTGAAAGCAAATCTAGAGAGAAAACAAATATAAGCAAATCTAGAAAGAAGACAAACAAAAACCGCTGTAGAACCAGAGTATCACCTTTGGGGAAGGAGGGAAGAAACGAAAGTTTATTTCTTTCTTTTATAATGGTTGTCTGGCGGCTAGGGTTTATTCTAGTTGGAATATGTTTTTAGATCATGACATCATATACCTGAATGCATCTAGACGCCAAAGTTAAAGACATTCACATTACTTGTGAGCTTCTTATATTATTATAAATGATTTATTTTATGAATTTTCAAACCCCAAAACCAACCAACCCAAAAATAAAAGATTTTCAATAGAGCGCATCATTTGATTACTCTCTAATTAGATTCAAATATTGATAATCTAATTAGAAAAAAACAAATTAGATTCATATATTGATAATAAAATCAAGCGACGGAAAGCGATTGGGAATGTTGTGGTCAAATGACTCGTTATAGTTATATTCAGTTATTATAAGTTATTTTGTTTCTCCACAAAATAATTAAAGTAAAATTTGCATTAACATATGAATATTCATTGTAGCACATAAGAGAAAATAATATTTTCTCCTCCTCTCTTACTCTTCCTCAATGCTCCCTCCTCTCTCACAAGAATTGGCCATCTGCATTAATACACCATAGAGCAATAGTTTTCTAAATGAACACCTTTCGTTGGCTTTAAACTAACATAGATAAAATAATTTTATAATACATTTTCCATGGTACACATGCATTGTTAAGAGTTGCAAAGCAGTATTTTAAACACAAATGGTCTAGACCTTTGGGTTGTGGATGTGAATGTTATCTTGTCTTTTGGGTAGAAAATGATGAGTTTTGGCTTGAAGTTTTCTGTCTTCAATGCCGAGGAATAAGAGCTATCTATGCATTAGTTTGAGTCTGTTTGACGCAGATCTATTGTCTAATTTGAAAATTAGTCATAGGTTAGCGGATTTTGTTTGAGTCTGGAATATAATATATTATCTTTGACGCTTATAATCTCGTAGTTTTGGTTATGGTTGTTTCAGAACTTTACTTTGTGTTGTTTAAACTTTATGCTCATTTATCAATGAATGAGATTAAATCATTGAACTGTTTAAAAAAAGAGAAAAAAAAAAAAAAAAAAACTAGTGGGTTATAAATATTTTGTGACGACCATTTCATTGAATGGGTTATTCTATTTAATAATAAATTATGTAACAGTGACTTTATACAAATAATTTTTTATTAAAATACACCAACACTATATTTAATAACACACATGTCAAAATACACATTTCAAAATTTTACACTCTCCTCTAATATATATATATATATATATATATATATATATATATATTAAAAGGATGGCAAGTGAACTGTAGAATCAAATATGTAAATTAATTTTGAAAAAAGCAAAAGTAGATACTCCTCTTATATATTTAAATCATTAAAAAATATATTATGATAAAAGAACAAAAAAAATAAGATTAAAAAAGTAAAAGAAAATTCGTCTTTTAACACGCCTCTAGAGGTACTCTGTATCTGGCCTCTAAAATGGGCTATGTTCATTTTCAGATTTTCTGAGCAAATTCATGAGGTCATTGCCTTCTTCATGATGTTGATTATCAAGTACATCTTTGATTTTATTATTATTATTATTATTATTATTATTTAATTATATGCCACTCAAATCATTAAAATGCATGAAACTTCACAAATCAATGAGATCTATGAAGAGGAAACCCCATGAAGAAAAACCTCTCTTCTCTCTCCTGTCTCAAACGCAACTGACCAAGCTTGAGGAGGAGGGACCTTCCCCCCTTCTCTTGGTTTTTGTTCCCTTTCTTCAGGAGTTTCTCCTTTCGTGAGACAACTCTTTATTCTCTAGAGTTTTCTAGAGATTTATCAATCGTCTTTGACGATTTATTCTTGACCCTTAAGAAACAGCAGCCGCAATAAATTTTCCGCTTCCTCTTTACCATTGATCGCCTCCTTCATCGCTTTACCGGCCGGATCTGTGTTGGCTAAGAATGGCTTTTTCAAAATTAGATCTACTTCTTTGCATCAACCCCAGCCATACATGCACCTATCGACCGTCATCACCAGTGTTCTCGCTTTCTGGCGACCTCCTGTGTGGCTCCTTTCGACAGCCACGCGTCGGGGAGTGAATCACACGTGCCGTGCAATGCTCACCGAAGCCTCCCTTCCGTCGCAACTGTTGTGTTTTGAGTTTTTTCTTGTTATCTTGTGTAACTTTATGTATTTTTTGGCTTTGTTACTTAGTTTTTATCCCGATCTGTTTGGTCTTCAGACTTTTTGTCTGTGGAGTGGATCTTTTTCCTTTTCTTTATGGTTTCCTTTTGAAAATCTTTTTTTTTTTTTTTTTTTTCCACAGTTACTTCTCATCTAAATTTACATGGCTTTTTAGGAAGCATGTTTAGATTTTTGATATGGGTATTCGTATTTCTGATAGTAATATCCTTCACCAGTATGCACCACGGTAAGGGTTTTCTTGGGCTGCATTCGCATTTTTTTTTTTTCGTTTATAATCTCATTCCTTTTTTTGAGATCTGGTCGGTTGGGGTTTTAGTAAGCTTGCTTTTTTTTCTTTTCTGTTCTCCCTGTAATCTTTTTTGTTTGAATGTTGGCTTGTTACAAATAATAATAATAATAAGATCTATGAAGGGTGCTTAAAATCCCAGCATATAGGGTTAACCTTTTTTTCTCTTTGAATGTTGGCTTGTTACAAATAATAATAATAATAAGATCTATGAAGGGTGCTTAAAATCCCAGCATATAGGGTTAACCTTTTTTTCTCTTTCGCTGCACAGCAATATTTGGAAAGAGAAATAGCTTTGGGAGGAGGAAAAAACCCTCTCTCCTCCTCTTGTTCTTCTTTCTCATTATGTTTTCACCTTTGGGTTCCTTCTACATAGATTTTTTTTTATAGAGTTTTTTCTAGCACCATGCATCCCCTCTTACAAGGCCTTATCTATTGCCTTGTGCGATTTATCTCATCGCATCCATATGTCGCAACCTCAGCCCCACCCACCTCAATCACATGCATCTGTTTGGTTGTCTGTGATGGAAATTCCATTTCTCTTCTTTTTAATCTTAGTATATTCAGTTTTTTTAAAAGTTAGTCTAAATCCAAGTTTTTAGGAGTTCTTTTGCTCCTAATAGTTTTACCTGCGGCTTTGGTTGCATTTCCTAATGTCTTCCACATTTTCGGCTTTTGCTTTGAGGTGCTAGTTGTTTGTTTAGCTTGTGCTTCTTAGTTGTTAAGCTTGTATTATTTTTTGTTTATTATTATTATTATTTTTTCTTGTTGATATTATTGTTGTCAATAATTTGTTTATAATGTACTAATTAAAAAAAAATAAAAAAATAAAATAAAATGATCTATGGATTGGATGGCTTCTGCAAGCAGCAAGCCCATCAATTTAGAAGAAAAGCCTAGGTGGACCCGACAACCTGCCGGCGTGATTGTAAAGTTGTCTGGGACGGTCAACGTGAAAGTGGACCATTTCGGTAATGGAAACTTATGTTAAACGTTTTAGCAATTTGATAATTAAAAAGTTGCACAAAAGATAGAAGAAACTGTCAAGCAAGGAAGAAAGCCATCAAGCAGGTAGCAAGATCACCAGTTGAACGAGACAAGACAGGCAAAAAGCCTTTTCCCAATTATTAAAAAAAAAAAAAAAAATCTTCCCAAAATCATATACAATTATCCCTAATTAGGAAAAAGCATGTACAAAGTTTTCTCTTGCACGATTTCCACATTCATACTTCAATCAAGGAAAACAATGAAAAATGAAGATTTGGGATTTGTAATTCAAATGGATGGAGTTGATTTGAAGACTCTGGCATAATTAAACGAACATGGTATATGTAGGACAAGTTTTTTTTTTTTTTTTTTTTTTTTTTTTTTTTCAAAGCGGGAGAGGGGAAAATGAAGTTGATTTGAAGACCCCGACATAATTAAACGAATATGGTACATGTAGAACAGGTTTTTTTTTTATTTTTTATTTTTTATTTTTATTCAAAGTGGGAGAGGGGGAAAAGGGGAGGTACATGTAGAACAAGTTGTGCACAAATTTCACTCTTTTTTTTTTTTTTTCACCCACATAGCATAAATAAAAACGCAGTACACTTGCTTGAGATATTAGCTTTATATTTATGAAAAAAGAAAAGTAACCAACCACGTTGATTATTCTATAAGAATTTATTTACAAAAAGATCAACACAAGGAAAGCAGTGTCTTTCAACCTATAGTTTAAAGGTTCCACTCATTTCGTTCTTATCCATTTTTACACTGTCAAATTAGGCTTTGTTCCTTAATCACAATCAACAAAAAAAACTAAAAATTACATCGAGAAATGGTACATGTATTTTCAAGTGCTTAATTGTCACTTGATGTGACAGTAAAAATTACTATTAAATTTTGAATAGATTAATCTGTATATGATATATACATGATCATTTTCACTGTCAATTACTTCTATTTTTATCACATAAATATTTTTTCAAATAAAAAAAATACAAAACCACCCTTTAAAAAATAATAATAAAGTTTTCAAGAGGTAGTTCAATCGGCTGAGACCACGCCTAATGAAGCAGATGTCACTAGTTCGAATTCTCTCCCCGCTTTTGTACGGGCATTAAAAAAAAAAAAAAAAAAAAAAACCAGTAATAGAGGAAGCAAAGTTTTGTCCCATATGGATAAATGAATGGGATGAGTATAATGACATTGGCACCAGTAGGCAGCAGCATCTTCGAAGTTGGATGGAGTGGAATTGCCTGTCTGTGTGTGTGAGATGAGCTTGACTTAACTATTTAATTATTTATTGCATTAACTATCTTCATCATTTTAATTACAATATTATCAAAAGACAGAATTGGAAGGAAAAGCCGATAGTCGTTGGCATCTTTGTCGGTAACTAAATTGGACAAACCACATTCACCTTCCTCCAATTGACTTCCAATTTCCAAAACGCATGGCTTTTGCCTTTTGCAAACAGCCGTTCTAAAGTGTATTACGCGTTGATTATGAATATATATGATGAGTTGATTTTTTTAGTCGCATTATTATGGGGCATTAGTAAGCCGCCCATTTCTGCTTCTCTATCTTCATTCCCTACCTCTCCTGGTATCCTATATTCGTATGATTATTTCCGGAGTCTGCGAATATGATTGAATAAGCTCTCAACTGCCCGCTTTGAGCCTTTTCTTGCTCGGTCGCTAAGGAGTTTAAGAAGTAATAATATAAAGAGGACTATAGTCTTCTTAGAGTCCTTCACAATGTGACGTGACTTTTAAAATTACTATTAAATTTGAGATTTTTATTATTGAATTTTCATCTATTGATGATTTTAAATACCACATCATATTTGAAAGCACTCTAGTGGTCTTTATATCATTACTCGTTGCTGAGCATATAGTTATTTTAGTTAATAAGTTTTATTTTATTTTATTTTAATACAAACTTTAGCAAATTATATATTTCATTATCTACTTTTTAAAAATATTATTTTTCAACACTTTTTTTTAAAAAAATTATTTTTCTTTCCTACCTCTCTCTCACGTTGGGTTCTCTGAAATCACAGTCTAACGCACAACCATGCTGCCCAACATTTTTTCATTTTTCTAATATTCTCATACTTTTTATTACTATTCAAATAAAAAAATCACTACAAAATAATTTTTTTTTTTTTTTTTTCATTTTTCCATACCAAACATTCTAACTTTTTTCACTTAAAAAAAAAAAAAAATCTTACTTTTTTAATTTTTTTATCACATCAATCAATTTTTACTACAGTATCGAACCGAAACCAAAACGAAATCGTTTACCAAACAAACCCTAACTACTCACTCACACGGTCACGCCTTTCTCGATAATGGAATCACCTCCTTGGGAGAATCATCTCCTTACGGAAATACTACACTCATACAACAATTAATACAATATATACAGAGAATCCCACTCAAATACCAAGATTGTATCGATAATAACTACATAATCCCCTTTATTGAGAGATCCATATAAATCTCAATGAGTAATGCTATAAGTTTTCCTAGAGTCCTCCTACAATCATCCAAAATGTGATGTAACTTTAAAATCACCAATAGATTAAAAATCAATAAATCACATCTCAAATTCAACGGTAATTTTAAAAGCCACATCACATTTTGGATCACTCTAGGAAGACTCTAAGAAGACTTATAACATTACTCAATCCTAAGAGATTACGGACTTCGATATTTGATTGATATTCAATCTCCCTTATAGCACAGAGTTCTACAAGGAATTGATTACTGAAAACCCTATAAAAGGGAGACAATGCATGCAAAAGGGATTTGATTCTTCTCAAAACCTTTAGCTCATTAATATATTCAGAGTCCAAATATGAATGCTAATTTAAGCTCCTTTGACACTCTTGTTGTTTTGTAAGTACTTGTGAGAGAAAGAGAGAAAGCTCAGACTACTCAGGGAAGGAAAGACTAATTAGTGTTGGTCACCGCACGTCACACAAAATTTGGTGCCGTGTAGGGTGGTGTATGGCCATCATGTGCATGGGGCCATATTATACGTGCCTAGCCAAAAAGAGTATTCCCAGCAGTTTCTTTGTCATTTTTCCTACATTTAAGGATCTAAACTATTTTTTGCTTCTCTATGTTAAAATACACCCCAATAGCTTTCCTTAATCATTTCCTATATCATTAAAATATTTGTTATTTTTTTAATTATATTATATATATGAGAGGAGAGATAAGAGAAAATTGTGAGACATGACTCATGAAAGAAGAGAGGAGAGAGAATCATTTTTTTATTTATTTTAATAATCATAAGGATTGTAATAATGAAACCCAAAACATTGGATTCCACTGTAGCAATCCTAATGTTTAGGGTTCATTTAGGAATGTGACATTTTTTGCAATTTTTTGGACATATTACCTAAACTTATGGAACAGACTCCCTATAAGGGAGTCTGCTGAGAATGCTCTTAGTCACATACTTGTCATATATATATAATGCTTCTATTTTACAATTTTTTCGGTCCCCAAGGGGCGCTCAATCGGCAGTGAACCATGTCTCATGTAGTGGAGGTCACTAGTTCGAATCTCATTTTCCCCTTTACTTGTGTGGACATGTCTAAAAAAAAAAAAAGAAAAATACAATTTCTTCGATTCAAATATGATATATGCTTTGTTAAACTCTTAGAATGTCATCGTTCCAATCAATTTCCAGATCTGCAACATATTTCGACAAATCATGTTTCTAGCCACTGTCTAGTCTATTTGAACTTTCTCAACTAGACATCGATTTTCTTGTTTTTTAATCTCCGCTACAAGCATATTCTCAAACGCAATCTACCTCACTGTTTCTACCATCAGTGCCAATTTTTTCATATGTTTGATAATTCTTCTGTCATCGATCAGTTATTTGCTCACATAAACAAACTAGATAGAAAACAAAAGATAGATCGAAGATTTCTACTCTAAAGGTTTCGTATAAGCACAACCGTAGAAAACAACAAAATTAAATGAAATGAAAAACACACACACACACACTTTACCTGTTGATCACTACTAAAAACAAATCTAGAGAGAAGACAAACATAAGCAAATCTAGAAAGAAGACAAATAAAAACCGCTATAGAACTCGAGTATCACCTTCAGGGAAGGAGGGAAGAAACGAAAGTTTATTTCCTTATTTTATAATGGTTCTTTGGCGGCTAGGGTTTATTCTAGTTCGAATATGTTTTTAGATCATGATATCATATACCTGAATGCATCTAGACGCCAAAGTTAAAGACATTCACATTACTTGTGAGCTTCTTATATAATTATAAATGATTTATTTTATGAATTTTCAAACCCCAAAACCAACCAACACAAAAATAAAAGATTTTCAATGGATCGCATCATTTGATTACTCTCTAATTAGATTCAAATATTGATAATCTAATTAGAAAAAAACAAATTAGATTCAAATATTGATAATAAAATCAAGCGACGGAAAGCGATTGGGAAGATTGTGGTCAAATGACTCTTTATAGTTATATTTAGTTATTATAAGTTATTTTGTTTCTCCAACAAAATAATTAAAGTAAAATTTGCATTAACATATGAATATTCATTGTAGCACATAAGAGAATATAATATTTTCTCCTCCTCCCTTACTCTCCCTCGATGCTCCCTTCTCTCTCACAAGAATTGGCCATCTGCATTAATACACCATAGAGCAATAGTTTTCTAAATGAACACCTTTCGTTGCCTTCAAACTAACATAGATAAAATAAATTTATAATACATTTTTTCAATAATTTTATAATACATTTTCCATTGTACACATGCATTGTTAAGAGTTGCAAAGCAGTATTTTAAACACACAAAAAAATATAAAAAAATAAAAATTAGTGGATTATAAATATTTCGGGACGACCATTTCATTTAATGGGTTATTCTATTTAATAATAAATTATGTAACAGTGACTTTATACAAATATTTTTTATTAAAATACACCAAACACTATATTTAATAATATATTACTTTATTTAATAAAAAAAATTAAACATTTCAAAATTTTACACTCTCCTGTAATTTCTACATGCATGTACAAATCAATGTATGTAAATAGGAGAATTATATAATTGTCAGAGTGGTGGGACATAGACAAGGTTAGAGGACACCAATGATGATAAAGTTGTCTTCAATGTTTTTTGGAGTTGATTATACACACACGCGCGGGAGAAATGCTTTAGTATAATAAAAAGACTATTTTTAGCTTATAAAAGTCATAGGTAGTAAAAAGGTTTATCCGTAGTTGTTGTGACCCTACCCACTATTCACTTATGAGCTTGTAATCTCTTGTCACCTAAAACTTTTATAGATTAAAAATAATCTTTTTATTACACTATAGTATATATATATATATATATATATATATATAGGACAAAGTTTTCTTCCAAACTTTGTCCATATAAGATAAAATTTGTAAAAAATTCCTTCGACTTGGTTTGGAGGAAACCTGTTTATATATATATATATATATAAATATTTTAAAAGGATGGAATCAAATATGTAAATTAATTTTGAAAAAAACAAAAGTAGATACTCCTCTTATATATTTAAATCATTAAAAAATATATTATGATAAAAGAACAAAACAAAATAAGATTAAAAAAGTAGAAGAAAATTCGTCTTTTAACACGCCTCTAGAGGTACTCTGTATCTGGCCTCTAAAATGGGCTATGTTCATTTTCAGATTTTCTGAGCAAATTCATGAGATCATTGCGTCCTTCATGATGTTGATTATCTAGTACATCTCTGATTTTTTTTTTTGGTTGTCTTTATTTGTTTATAGACAAACGGTATCTTTGAATTCAAAATAAAGAAGATTCATGGAAAGTCAGAAAGTGTAAGCGCATTATTACAAACATAACAAGCCACCACACCTTTTCCCCAATTATAAGAATTAGATGTTGGTGGCATTGATTTGGGCACGGCCCTTTTTTATAATTCAAGCTTTTTTGTTTTTTACCAAGAGACACAACTATCCCTACTTCAATTTATTTGTCCAAGTCAATCTTGTAACAATATTAAAAAAGCACGTGATAAATTTTTTTTTACTCACATTTTTTTTTTCAAGGTTTTCATTAACTCTTGATCGAACATTACAACGTTCAGATATTATAATATCATGAAAAAAATAAAGGATATTCTTTTATTCAAATTTTCTTCCTAACATGATGAAGAGTTGCTTTTGTCGGATGATGTGCTACCATATTAGCTCCCCTTTTGGTGTGCATCATCACTTGCCAAGATTGGAGGCTATGCAATATATTCTTCGCATCATCAATCAAATGTCCATACCTACATCAAAATGGTCTTCCTTTCGTATCTCCACACACAATTTTAAAAGCGTCTCCCTTTAAATTGACATTGACAAGGCCAAGTCTTACAGTCTTATATGCCGCAGGCTCACAAGTGTCTCTACAATTACAGGGTAAATGATATATTGCATATGGAAACCCAATTTTTTAAGTTGCAGGGAAAATAGTTGCCTCTTAACAACTACAAATTAGATCTAGAACTCGATCAACATAATAGAACATAATAATAAAAACACACAAAGAGTGTAATTAATAAGCATTCAAAATTATCTTTAAAAAGATGGCAATGCATGCATCAATTTCTCAAAAGATGTTTGTGCTTGGTCAAATTAGGTATACCATTGCCCTAATTCCCTCTCTCATTGAAGGATAATTCTGGCATTCAAAATTCAAAATCTGTCAATGAACAATTATATGGGTGCCCAAATAGCTTTCCTAATATATTATTGTAATTGTAAAGAAATAGAAAAGCAAAAATATTAAAAAAATAAAAATTGGTATCAAAAGAAAAAAGGTGTCTAGGTGCATCCCCTCAGATGATGGAACCACATTTTCTCTCTCCACTTCCTATAAAATCCACTTCCAAAAGTTCTAAACTCCAAAAAACTCCATCTCATTATTCCAACATAGTCCAATTTTTTAAAATTTCATAAAAGCACCAAATTACCCTTCCCCACCCAATTCCACTAAAACTCCATTATTCTTAATTTTATTGTAATCTCCAAATAAACAAAAACTTGCAGTGCTTGAAACAGAGCCAGTTGTTGGTCTCCACCTCCAATGGCTTCCATGGCTGCTCTCTTCACCAAAACCCCGTATCCTCCTCTCTCCCACCACAAAATACCGAATACCCATTTCGGCCCTGCCCTGAAAGTCTCCATACCTCTTTCCTCCGGCAGAAAAGCCCACCGGAGGCTCCGAGTTTCGTCCGGTTTGATCGAACCGGACGGCGGGAAGCTCGTGGAGCTTCTCGTTGACGAGCCTCTGAGAGATGTGAAGAAGAGGGAGGCCTTGTCTCTGCCTAGAGTCGGGCTCTCTCGGATTGATCTCCAATGGGTCCACGTTTTGAGCGAAGGCTGGGCAAGCCCGCTCCGTGGATTCATGAGAGAGAATGAGTTCCTCCAAACGCTTCATTTTAACGCGCTCCGGCTCGAGGACGGGTCGGCCGTGAACATGTCGGTGCCGATCGTTTTGGCCATCGACGACTCGCAGAAGCACCGGATCGGCAGGTCCACAAAGGTTGCTCTGTTTGACTCGGACGACAACCCGGTCGCTATTCTCAAAGAGTAAAGACAATGTTTCCTCTTTTTTATTTCTTTTATTTCAGTTTCGTTTTCGTTAGTATGTTTTAAGATGAAATATGGGGGCTTGTCAATTGTGTCGAAATGGGTTGTTGATATTTTGATTGATTGTGTTGGTTTTTTCTTGATCGTATGATTCGCTGTGAATTTTGTTAGTATCCTTTGGATGTTAATTTTGAGTTAGAGAACAATGATTTTGGTTCTAGTCATTTATGGAGGTGTGCTCTTTCTTGAAGTATAGTTGTTCGTTTAATTTTTGATTTCTTTTGGGTATAAGATGTGACCCCACTCATTGTTGAAGCTTAAAATCTATTGACTTTCATTTTTTTTCCTGATAAAGCTTTGATTATTTATTTGAAGAAAATAAGGAAATAAAAGCAAGAAGTAAGAGAGACAATAATTATAGACTTGTATCATGATTATCATCTCTATCTATGCTTTTGTGTCTGGTCCAAAATGAGTTATGCTATAGAGTACACTTTTATTCTACTACCATTCCACTCTTCTGACACTTTTGTTTTTTTGCTTTAAAGAAGAGTTTAATGACCCTTCCACGTCAGAGATAGTGGTGAAATAAAAGTGTGATTTTTAGCATTACTCGTTCAAAATTGCTGTCATTTTTTGGTGGTGTTATGATAATGTTGATTGTTCTTCCAATCACCCTCCCCACCTTATTTTGGATGAATATATTGGTGTACTGAAAGACAGTATCTTGTGTTGATATCTCATTTCATCATTAATTAAGTTGATCAGATCATTTCATTATTAATCAATTTCAGACTGGAAAATTATATTAATAGTTATTTCCTGTAGTCCAATTTTTTTTTTTTTTGGATGACGTAGGAGTACTTTACTCAGATTAATTGCACGTCACAAACGCATACGACGTAGTCCAAAACTTATTTCCTCTGCAAACGCATACGACGTAGTCCAAAACTTATACGAGGAAATATTATGAAAATTGGATTTGATCCTATCTCTGTTGGCTTCTATTCCCTTTCGAAGGTCCCACGTGACTACATATGAAGAAAGAAAGTGAATTACAATGAGTACTATAGTCAAATTAGAAAGTTCAATAGTGAATTACTATGAGAAATATAGTCAAACTAGAAAATTTCAACGATGCATCTAGGCAGGAAAGCGTCTTTGTTCCAACACCTGTCAACTGAACGTTTATACATATCAAGCAAGAACCACTTCAAGAAATATAATCAAATTAGAAAGTTTTCTCAGTTTGGTTACTTAGTAATTGCTCCTAAGGTTTCTTCCCCAAGATGAGTGATTTGATATGTTTAGCTATTTGAGAATCTTGTTAAGCAGGTATAGGGAGCCTTAATTGTCAGGATTAGGATCATTTCCAGTTCAATAGAAAATCCAGTTAGTTATAATGGAAGAGTATTTTTGTCCTCTTAAAAAGTGAAAAGACAAAAATATCGTTTAAGTATAATTAACTGGATATTCTCCAGTTCAATTGAACTGGAGACGATCCTGTTCCCAATTGTCACTACTTATTTTGGAATATTGAGTAGATATGACTATGTGGCCCGAGATACTGACACAAGCAATTACATAAAGTTACTTCCTTATCCAACAAAACATATATAAATTGATAGATTACAGTGTCAGTTTATTCTAGTCAATGAGTTGCCATTTCTAATACTTACTTGATTTACTTGTTGGGTTTTATCAGTATTGAGATCTACAAGCACCCTAAAGAAGAACGAATTGCCAGAACTTGGGGAACTACTGCCCCTGGCCTACCTTACGTTGATGAAGCTATAACCCATGCTGGGAACTGGCTGATCGGAGGTGACTTAGAGGTTATAGAACCAATCAAGTACTATGATGGCCTTGATCGTTTCCGATTGTCTCCTGCAGAGCTCCGTGAGGAGTTCACAAAGCGGAATGCAGATGCAGTGTTTGCATTCCAGCTTCGAAATCCAGTGCACAATGGCCATGCTTTGCTGATGACTGATACTCGTCGTCGACTTCTTGAGATGGGCTACAAGAACCCTATCCTCTTGCTTCATCCATTGGGAGGCTATACAAAAGCAGATGATGTTCCACTTAGTTGGCGAATGAAGCAGCATGAGAAGGTATTGTACTCATAACTTTAACTTCCATGAGCATGCAACTACTTAGAGCACTCGCAATGGATTATGCATCCCTTCTATTTAGCTAAACTAGCTAATCAATTCCTTAAAAAGTCCCTCCAACGGATTAGCCATCCAAAAATGCAAAATAGATTTTTGGGTCCATTTGTGCGGAGTACCCGCCACATGTGGCGGATACTGTGCACATATCCATCTTTATTTACTCTTTGTTTAATACAAACCCATCTTTAATATTTTCTTGTTTATCTTTTCACGTCACACGAGGGTTTTCTTCCTTTTACGACTTTTTCCTCACCTTCATCTTCTTCCTCTCCTCTGTTTCTTCATCTCTCTTTAGAATTTTCTTCCTCACGCCACATATGGCCGGATCATAGGTTTGCAAATAGTTTGCTCATATTCTTCCCCTTCATCTTCTCTTCTCCTCTGTTTCTTTATCTCTTTCTTTAATAATTTATTTCTCACTCCACATATGGCCTAATCATGGGCTTGATGACAGTTCGCTCAAAGGGGTTTTCATTGATGGCTTGATTTTGAGTTTGAGCAATTGAAAAGCATTCGAAAAATGAGAAAAGGGGTTGATTTGGTTTGAGAATGGGCTGTGACGATTGGTGTTTTGCTTTGGCAGATGGGGTTTTGTTTGGTATTTTTGGTAGAGATGAGTTTTTAATAAAAATGAATAAATAATGCTAAAAATGATTATTTTAATAAAATAGATAAGGATTTTACATAAGCGGATGGAAGGATGTTTTGTAAAATGGTTATCTAAGTTAACAAAAGTGAGTTTTAGTTAGCCATTTTACATAAAATTATACATAAATCATTGTGAATGCTCTTAGAATTGCTGTTTTTCCAGTGAATCTACGTTAGAAGTTAGAAGTGGACATGCAAGGACTAGAATTGTGTTTGTTTCCGAAAGTTTTCATACAATGGATGAAACTTATGTATTAAAGAACTTCACCCTAAACATACTTGGCACCAAAAATTATTGATAGCGAGGAAGACATCGTTGCTTTTCTTATGGGGGTAGTTTATTGAGAATTTGTGTCCGTTTGGTTCAGCGGTGGGAAAAATCGCAATCACAAAACACAGTTAATGAAAATGTGATTTTTAAAAACGAGTCAAGTGATTGGTAAAATATGTAAGAGTGTTGTTTAAAAATGTATTCCCTTTCTGCTGCTTAAAAATGTGGATATTTTCACGTTTTCAAAATGCCATTTTTTTCAAATGCATGTGCGCTCTCAAACGGGGCACTTTCCTCAATTTTGCTTAAAAACACGCATTTGGCTTGTGAAATCGCGGGCAGCACTTTTACCATTCCCAATTGATTCATATACTATTTCCTAGCCTCTGACAGCACTGATTTAGTCTGATATTATGGAACATTTCTCAGGTGCTTGAGGCTGGTGTCCTTGATCCCGAGACGACCGTGGTTTCTATATTCCCGTCACCCATGCACTATGCTGGCCCAACTGAGGTTCAGTGGCATGCAAAGGCTAGGATTAATGCAGGGGCTAACTTTTACATTGTTGGTCGGGATCCAGCTGGCATGAGCCATCCTGTTGAGAACAGAGATCTGTATGATGCTGACCATGGAAAGCAAGTATTGAGCATGGCGCCTGGATTGGAACGGCTAAACATTCTCCCTTTCAAGGTATGTAAATCATTGGGCTGGCTGCCATAAATACCCATTTATATTGCACTTGGGAATCCTTTGGTTACAATTAGTTGAGTTCCATTGCAGGTTGCTGCATATGACAGAACTCAGGGTAAAATGGCATTTTTTGATCCCTCAAGACCTCAGGATTTCCTCTTCATATCGGGTACCAAGGTAAATTTCCTTTCTACTTTCTATAAATGCTGCCTACATACTCTGTTCAATGTTCATGGTCATTGAAGTGAAGAGTGTGTGAATGAAAGGAAGTATTTTGTATATCCATCACATCTCTTAAAAGCTGGCAATACAATTTGCAGATGCGGATGCTTGCAAAGAACAAAGAGAACCCTCCTGATGGATTCATGTGCCGTGGTGGTTGGGAAGTGCTGGTTGATTACTATGACAGTGTGGTTCCGGCGAGCAATGGCAAAGTCCCTGAAGCTGTTCCAGCTTAGATGGATTTTGTTGTATCAAAATGTATGGCTTTCTAATTGGGAGAAACAGTAAAATCCTATTTACTCTCCATGTGTGCTACTGACAACCTTCGAAACTCTGTTCAGATCTTTAATAAAACCCATGTGAGGCACTGATACAGAGACACGAAATTTGCCTCCATCTGTAATTACAGCGCCCGTTCTTTGCATGTTGCACTGCTGCATTTGTGCATGGGGGCGCATTGTATTATATATTGATTGTGCTTTGAAACATTGTCGGAAGAACTTTGTCTTAAGAGGAATCAACATCATCGTCTGCCTTTACAGAAGAGGACACACAAAATCAGTCAGCTTACAGAACCGGAAATTTTCAAAAAGCTCTTTTAAGTGTTGGCGAGGAGCAATCACACAAGTAAATAGAACCGGAAATTCTTTTTTCCATCTTCTCTGCTATTTCTCAATATAAATTGGACTTCTCTAGATTGCTTTGTTTAGTTTGTGGTTGATCCAAACAAATCCGGTTAGAACAGGCAATTTCTTTGTTGGGTGGGTTGTTAACGATCGGGATTGGCTGCAATTTGTTGGCCGAAATGAAATGTTGCCTAAGAATTGTTCTGGAATTGAATGAAGTTTTATAAGTTTTCGTTCTTTAGTACTTTTTTCTCAACGACAAGTAATCTCTTTTACAAACTTGAAATACCTATTCCCGACAGTGACAAGCCCCAGTTTTAGGACAAAACAAACAAATAACCTAGGTTTTGTCCAACAACAGTTGGAGCTTTCAGAAACTCTTGCAATTGGTAATACCTTCCTCAAGTCTCAAGCATTAAAGTGATATTATCCCTGACTTTGCAAATAAAGTACACATCAAACATCTTTTTGGTGAAGGGGGATTGTTAAAGAGAATCGGATTGAGTTCTCCTTCAATTGGGGAAGAAAATAGAGATTATCTAATTATTAATCGTGGCTTTTTTATTTATAAAAAAAAAAATTAATCGTGGCCCTTCATTTTAAATTCAATGGCCTATAAAATGTCAGCTGCTTTTATATAACCGATGCAATAAATGCTAGCTTTTGTTTTACTTATATAGATTATTGGAATTAAAATGAAGTGTTGCAAAAATAAATAAATAAATAAAGAAAGAAAAGAAAAGAAACAGACCAATACTTTACATTTCGTTGAAAATCTTTGGGTGATGGGGGAGGCCCCCACGGCCACCGTCGTTCCGTCCATGAACAGGTGGATTCAGGGGTACATTGTTGCTGGAGTTGGGAGCGTTTCATTCTCTGTGGCTCTTTGGGTAAGCACAATAATGGTTAATTAGCTGCTTTGTTTATCTAGACTCTAGAGGTTGATCCCGCATGAACATGGTCCATGAAAAACAACCTTAGTTAAGCTGCAGAATTGCACGTTATGTGTTTGACAAAATAGCGTATTAAACATTTCTGTATTATCAGCATAGGCTTTAAGTTATAATTTTCATTCGTCTTTGAATTTTTCTTTTCTCTCATTTGATTGGCAGTTATTTATTTATTTTTGAATATATTGCATAAATTGAAGCTCATGCTAATATGTTTGGACTCAAATTACACTTTCCTCTTTAAATAACAGATTAGAATGTGAGATACTAAGTTCAATTTCTAAAGTAATGTGTGTAACTGACAAATGAAAAGAAAAAGGAAGAACTGAATGCCACACTAAGACTGCATATTGTGCCATAAGGCTTTGGTGATAAGTCTTTACATGTATACTTCAAACTAATGGCTTAGATTAGTTTCTTTGCACATATATAGTTGTTAGTCTTCCCAAATATAAGTTTTGTTTGATAGTTTCCCTTGGCTTTCTGTTAGTCAAAGGTGATAAGAGTTGTTCAAGATTCTAACTTCAAGTTGCATTCAGGCAGACATTCACAAAAGATATTATTGAAACTATCCTCGATGTATGATTAAAAAAACAAGTGAAAAGAATTGTATTATTGAAAATCTGACATCAATACTTACATATCTGATAAGCTATACAATGAAAGAACTAAAAAATTATAATAATGATAAGCTACACAATGAAAGTATTAAAGAATTGTAATAACATCCTAGATACTAGAACTGAGCGAGTTAACAATAAGAAGCATTGAAGAAAAGCTCATGGCAGACCCATGATCATTTCTAATACATCTTTAAGTAGCTAAGAAATGGTCTCTGTGGAACAGGTATCCACTTGACAATCCAACTGATTGGCCAAGATAGTGCTGCCATTCCAATGCATGCACCCCATTGAACCCAATTCAACCTTTCTGTATCTGCAAACTTCTTTAAAAACTCTACCATGACCACCTGAAGAACAATGGTTATCATAATGATCCCCAAAAACAATCTATTTCTGTGTATCCCTTTGAAGACGTTCTTCTTCTCGAGCTTCCTTGCATTGAATTCATTGAAGACTTGGCAAAGAACAAAAGTATTAAAGATTAAGGTGTCATTTACCTTCTCAGTCACACCAAATATTGATTCACCTTTGAACTGCAAGGTCAAGAGGACGATTATTTGATATGAAGCTTGAGCTAACAGGTTTCTCCACATAATGTTGGTGATAAGTGGTGCAGTCCGACCCACAGGTGGTTTATCCATGAGCTCCTTGGTGGGTTGCTCAGTCGCAAGAGCTAGAGCACCCAACGTATCCATAATCAAGTTCACCCACAATAATTGCACTGCTGTTAAAGGGACTTCACCAGCTGAAACTGCTGCCACAAAGTTGATCACAAGAGCAGCAACATTTACGGTAAGTTGAAATTGGATGAACTTCTGGATGTTGTTATAGACACATCTTCCCCACTTCAGAACTGTGGCCACAGAAGCAAAATTATCATCCAAAATGACAATGTCTGAGCTTTCCTTGGCCACCTCGGTGCCTTGAATCCCCATTGAAAGTCCTATATCAGCTTCTTTTAGTGCCGGTGCATCATTTGTGCCATCGCCAGTAACTGCAACCACATGGCCTTTTTGTTTCAAGCACTCTACCATAAGAAGTTTGTCAAAGGGAGAAGACCTTGCCATCACACAAATTTTCTCAACTTTCTCCAATCTCTCTTCTGGCGTGTAGTTTCTGAATTCCACGCCTTCCACTACTGCTCCACTGACCATGTCGTCACCAGGCCTGAGTATCCCACATTCGGTGGCTATAGCTTTTGCAGTGAAAACATTGTCTCCTGTGATCATTTTAATGTTCACACCGGCATATTGGCAATCTTCCACAGCTTTCTTCACCCCTGGACGACATGGGTCCTTAAGTCCCACAAGTCCTAATAGGGTCAAACCATCTTCTTCTAGCCTTTTATTTTCTTGATCTTCTTCTGAAACCTGCTTATGTGCAAATGCAATGCATCGGAGGCTGCTAGCTGCCATACCTTGAATAATTTGCTCAAATTTGATCTTTTCAGCATCATCAAGATCTTTTACAATTCCAGAAGCATCATTGTAACTTGAGCACATCTTCAATATCATCTCTGCTGCACCTTTCCAGTGTACATGGATTGTGTTGTCTACCTTTCTCCTTATAAGGACTCCACTTCGTTTCTTCTGGGAATTGAATGCTTCAACATAAAGAATCATACTACTTTGCATCAATTGCTCCATTTCCATGTTTAGGTCCTGAACAGCCCATGAAAGAATTGCTTTTTCAGTTGGACTACCTGAGAACTCAATTTCAGATCCTGAATTAGGCTTGTAAACACTACCAGTTGTGTTTAAAGCAACTCCTTCTTGGACCAATTCGAGAACATATGGAGCAATTGATGAGTAAGAACCTGCTGCAAAAGTTTCTTTCCCTAGCCAAAACTTTGTCACCTTCATTTGATTGAGGGTGAGAGTGCCTGTTTTATCAGTACAAATGGTGGTGGCAGAGCCCATGGTCTCACAGGCAGAGAGCTTCCGCACCATTGCTTGATCAGCCATCATTTTCTTCATGGAATAAGCAAGTGTCAGCGTGACGGCCAATGGTAAACCTTCTGGAATTGCAACCACAACTATAGTAACAGCAGCAGCTACAATTCCCACCACAGCGTTCACTATGTTGTCAACCTTGGTCTTGCTGCCAATGAACTCTTTATTTCCATTATCATCTGTTGTATTTCCTGTGAAGTAGCGAACCAACAAGACTACGAGTACTAGGAAAGCGACTAGCAAACCAACTTTACCTATTGATGAGGTTAACTTGTTGAGGCGAGCTTGTAAAGGTGTTTGTTCGCTAGTGTCACGGCTGATTGAGCTCATCATCTCGCCCCAGGTTGTGTTCATGCCAACCGTTGTGACAAGCATCCGAGCATAGCCATCGACCACCTTAGTACCAGAAACCAAAAATGGATGACTGGAATTCACTTCTACATGGTCACTCTCCCCTGTCATGCTGGATTCATCCACTTGCAAGGAGTGCCCATCAAAGAATAGCCCGTCGGCTGGAACTTGATCTCCAATCTTTAAGCAAACGATGTCTCCAACCACAATTTCAAACACCGAAATCTGTTGACGCCTTCCAGCTCTCACAACATCAACTTGGATATTGTTGCTGACTTTGGATAACTTGTCAAATTGTCGGTTTTGCCTAAAGTTGCTTATGGCAGAAACAGCAATGACAAGAAATATAGCAACAAATATGCTTCCACCATCATACCAACCTTCTTTGATTCCATGCTCTTTAATACCAAACACAAGAGAAAGTGTTGCACAGCCTAAAAGGATGAAAATGGTAAGATCCTTGAAGGCCTCCACTATGAAATGGAAAAAGCTATTTGTAGGTGGTTTTTTGTATGTGTTGGAGCCAAAAGCCTCGTGTCGGTGAGCAATATCTTCCAAATCACCTTGAATACCAAATTCAACATTGGCTTCAAGGCTGGATGCTACTCCAACAACCCCCCCAAGTTTTTTTAAGCTGTCAACATTTTTCTCCTTCACAAGTTGAATGAGAGTATTTTGATCAATTTTGAACCTTGTGCCAGGTTTGAGATCGACAATGGTGAAAGATGGAAGGCGTGAAACCTTAAAAGATTTCTTTTCGGGTGGAGAGACATTGAAAAAGGAGAGTAGAGTTTTAGAACAATAGATGGTGAGAAAAGCAGAGTGCCATCTCTTCTTGGGTTGGCTAAGGGTGTTTGGTGCATGAAGTAAATACTCAATGCACTCCAAGTTTGCTAGGACAATGCTGCCCATTGGTTTGGAAAGCACAAGATGGGAAGGGGAGTAAAAGAATTGAAGCAGATCACTTTAAAGATGGTTCAGGGGAAGAAAAAAGTTGACTGTAAAGATGATTGGTAGGATATTGGAAAATAAAAGGCTGGGGCAAAGTAATGGATATATGGAGATATATTTGGAGCCAAATGGACAAAATAGTCGAGGACTTTGGATACAATGAACTTGTATTGTGTGTTGTGCATTTTATACATGGAACTTTAGTTTCATGCCGTTGCTTTGGAATTTCCTTGTGGCTTCTGCGTCGATACGTTAACCTTTTGCTTGGGACAATGCTATCCCATGGGCTCACAGTCCACTCAAATATTTGGCTTTCCGTTGGGCCACGCATACGGAATCCACTCGGTCCATCTTTCTTAATTTAATAATTTGGATGTCGATCGGACAAGCACGCGTTAAGAAAGACTAACAATATTGAATACATACCCACCACCAAAAAAATTAATTAATTAATTAATTAATTAAATTAAATAAAGAGACAAGATCTGGGAAGGAACTTTCAATTTTTATTATTTATTTATTTATTTATTTTTTTAAAAAAGAGAGAAGCAACTTTCTCACCGATTGTCCACCAAAGTTATAAGAAAATAAAAAATAAAAAATTAAAGGAGTAATTTTACAAAACTCTCATGAACTTTTACTTGTTTTGACACTACGTCCTAAAGTTTAAAAACTCTCAATAAAGGGTATTAAAGTATCAATTTCTTTCAGTTTTCTGATTCCGTTATGATTTTCCATTAAATATTGTCAAAATTTCTAAAATATTCATATTTTTTATTATAAAAAAATAAAAATTTATTACAAAGATGTTTTTTTTAAATAAAAATAAATAAATGCATGAATCTTTGCAATTTTTTATTTTATTTTTATAATAAAAAATAATGGTATTTTAAAAATTTTGACAAGATTTAATAGAAGAAAGTAATTGAAAGAAACTGAAAGTTTAATTAATTGAAATTTTTTGGAACTTTAGAGGTATTTTCAAAAGGCGATGAAGGAGCTTTGTGAAGAATTATTCCTTCTATGCAAGTCTCTGGGGAAAAATATTGCCAGAGTCAATACATGAGGTTCCTGCAAATTGGATGAACATTAGAAGTTCAACTTCCAAACACCAAGAGCGTTTCCGTCAACTTAGGGCCGTTTGGGAGTGCGATTTCAATAAGTGCGATTTTAAAAATTGCGTTTTTAAAAATTACGTTTTTTAAATCGCTACTTTTTAAAATAGCACAGACGTTTGGTAAAACATACTAAAAAGTACTTTTTTTTATCAATTGAGTGTTTGGATAACATTAACATATAATTGCGGTTTCATGACCAAATTACCAATAAGGATGAAGAAAAAAAAAAAAAAGAAAAAAAAAGAAGGGTTTTAATATATTTTAGGTGGGTATTCTTGGTATTTTTTTTCATTCCCGTTCTGAAAAAGATAACTATTGCGTCAAATATCTTTTTAATAGAAATCGTGATTTTGTTTTAAATTCGCACTTTTTCAAATAAGCACTCTCTAATCAGCTTATGGAAATCACAGATTTTTTTGCGATTTTTAAATTTGCGTTTTTAAAATCACAATCCCAAACACCCTAAAGTTGCGATTTGATTTAAAATCGCAGATTATTTTTTTAAAAACGCACTCCCAAACGCACCCTTACAAGAAGGCAACAAATTCCGGACTTCCAGTCTCCATGAAAATCACAATGTGCAAGAAATAATTATGTAATTGCATGCCCCATATATTACTTCAAATTCTAATTTTCATTGCAAGTGTGTAAACCTTTGGATGAAAGTTGGCTTGATGACCATGCCGGTCTCCGATCTGACTGGATGACCATCATGGTCGAACGTTGTGCGATGACTGTGATAGCTATTATAATCGGAGCATTATGTGAGTCTTCTAATTCAATCTCGTTTGAACTAGATGTAAATGTAATCACCCATGCAATCCAACCAGTGGCGGATCCACATCTCGGCCAGAGGTGGCCGTGGCCCCCCCAAGATTTTTTGAAAAAAAAAAAATATAGGTTCTGGTTCATCATTAATTTGTTGAGAAAACTGAAAGCTCATTTGTTTAGGTTATGGTTTTTGTTTTTTTCTAAATTGGGCCCCCCCATTCTAAAAGAGCTCATTTGTTTTTTTTTTCTAAATAAGCCCAATTCATGCAGCTGGCCGGCTGGCCCCTCCATATTAAAAAAAAAAAAAAATAGTTTATGTTAGCTTTTGGGCCTTTGGCGGCTGCAGGGTCCCATATTATATATTAAAAAAAATTTTGTTTCCCCTTTTCTCAAATCTCAATTTCACACGCACCTTCCTCTTCTCCCTCTCTCTGGCTCTCCATCTCACCTCACTGCCCTCAGACCGACAGTCCCTCTCATTTCTCAAGCCTGCAGGTCTCAATCGCTCTATCTCACAGTCACAGTCACAGGCAGTAACACTTTGGAGATTAGGTGGGTTTTGCATTTTTTGTTCCTTAAAATTTATTTAGGGTTAATTTTATATATTTAACCTTGATTTTTTTTTTCTCCTTAAGGCTTAATGGGTTATGGGTGTCATGTATTTTCAGGGCAGAAAATACTCAAAATAGGTGGCCATTGGTCAGATTGGATTGGGTTCATTGGGAGCTTGAATTTTTACCAGAAACAGAGGTAGGCCGTAGGTATTCCAAGAATTTGCTTAATTTTTTTTTTATTTTTTTTATTCTGATTCCTAAAAGACTGAAAGTGATATGATATTGTTTAATGGATGTCATGTATTTTCAGGGCAGAAAATAGGTGGTCACTAGTCAGATTGACAAATTGGATTGGGTCCATTGGGAGATTAGATTTTTACCGGAAACACTGAGATAGGTATCCCAAGAATCTGCTTAATTTTTTTTTTATTCTAATTCCTAAAATTGTTATATTGCTGCTGTTTTATGATATTGTTTAGCCTTTTTGGCTCTTTAGGCTTTGATCAAATTAAGAGAAAAAATTGAATAATACATGTTAGTGGTACCCATTAATCATTATAAATAGACATCAATTTGATGTAGAACAATTAAACAATACGGCAAAAATTGTAGCATAACTAAAAGTCTGAAAGCTTGAAACTGAGCGAAAATTGTTGTTGTGTTACTGTTTAGCCTCTTTAGGCTTTGATCAAATTAAGAGAATAATACATGTTAGTGGTACTACTCATCATAAATAGTTGCATTTGTTCTATATCGGTAATGTATATTGGTAATTCGATCGTCTATCTTACGGGGTTGTGATTTAACTTGAAAATTTTAGGTTCATGCATCATGTCAAAGTTTAAAACTCTTGATTCGTTCTTTAAAAGGAAAGAAGCCGACATTTCGAAAAGTAATACACCGTTTGATCTTAATACTGGAACTTCAAATCCCGATGAGCGTCATCTTAAATCTTCAAGGGTTGAAGATGAAGAATATCCTTGCGGAGAAGCTCTAATTACGGAGACACAAGAGGTTCATTTTGCATTATCCACACATAATGTTGATGAAGTTGATATTTCTTCTATAGAACGTGATCCAGGATTACGTCCTCCGATGTGGGACTATCCAGTCAATCAACGGGATGAAATAAGGCGAGCTTATTTGAACTATGGTCCACATCAACTTATTCTTCGAAAGGAACAATATCCACTTTCTGGACCAAAAAAGCACCCTCGTCGCTTTCAAGCTTCTTGGTTCACACAATTTTCAACTTGGCTTGAGTATTCTCGTTCTACGGATGCTGCATATTGTCTACCATGTTATCTTTTTTCTACGAAAGCACTTGGACGTCCTGGATGTGATGTATTTACTATAAAGGGATTTAGAAGTTGGAAAAAGGTTCATGATGGAAAAAATTGTGCCTTTTTGACTCATATTGGGGAAGATCCTTGTTCACCTCACAATAATGCAGTGAAATATTGTGAGGATTTGCGAAATCAAGCACAACATATTGATAAAGTATTGAATGCACAAAGTACCGAACAAATTCTAAATAATCGACTTTGTGTGAAAACTTCTATTGATGTTGCTCGGTGGCTTACATTTCAAGGATGTGCTTTAGGAGGTCATGATGAGACTCTTAATTCAAAAAATCGAGGTAATTTTCTTGAGATGATTCAAATTTTGGCATCATATAATGAGAAAGTTGCAAGTATTGTTTTGGAAAATGCTCCACAATCTGCAAAGTACACTTCACATACAATTCAAAAGGAGATTTTGCATGTCATTGCAAGTAAAGTGCGAAATAAAATTCATGAAGATATTGGAGACTCTAAATTTTGCATTATTGTTGATGAAGCACGAGATGAGTCTAAGAGAGAGCAAATGGCTATTGTTTTGAGATTTGTTGACAAAGATGGTTTTATACAAGAACGTTTCTTTGATATAGTTCATGTTAAAGATACATCGGCATTAACTCTAAAGAATGGAATATCTGATGTTCTCTCTCGTTATCTCCTTGATATTCAAAATATCCGTGGACAAGGATATGATGGTGCCAGTAACATGCGTGGTGAATGGAAATGATTGCAAGCATTATTTCTTAATGATTGTCCTTGTGCATACTATATTCATTGTTTTGCTCATCGATTACAATTAACATTAGTTGCTGCATCTAGAGAGGTGGATTTTGTTCATGTGTTCACAAATTTGAATTTTATTATCAATGTGGCCAGTGCTTCATGTAAACGTCATGATCTACTACAAGCTGTTCATGCAACACAAATTGCACATATGCAAGCTATTGGTGAGCTTGAAACTGGAAAAGGGGCTAACCAAATTGGCACTTTGAAGCGAGTTGGTGATTCTCGTTGGGGTTCTCATTTTAATTCTATTTGTAGCATGATAAGGATGTTTGATGCTACTTGTACAGTGCTTGAAGATGTTCAAAGAGAAGGAGGTACTTACTCTCAACGAGGAGATGCTAAGGCTGCTTATAAAATGCTTACATCCTTCGAGTTCATATTTATTTTACATTTAATGAAGGAACTCATGGGCATTACTGATGTTCTTTGTCAAGTTTTGCAGCAAAAATCTCTAGACATTTTGAATGCTATTCATACAGTTTCTATTGCGAAGAAACTTATCCAAAAGTTGAGAGATGATGGTTGGGATAATTTGCTTGAGAACATTGTCTCTTTTTGCAAGAAATCTGAAATTGACATTCCGGATTTGAGTGCTCGTTATATTGAAGGTCGAGGTCGTAATCAAAAGAATTACATTAGAGTGGAGCATCATTATCATTTTGACATATTCAATACTGCTATCGACTTTCAATTGCAAGAGCTTGATAGTAGGTTTGGTGAAAAAGCGATGGAACTTTTAACACTTATCTCAGCTTTGGATCCAAAAGATGCTTATAAATCCTTCAAAATTGATGATATATGTATCCTTGTGGAGAAGTATTATCCTCTTGATTTTTCTGAGCAGGAGAAAATTAATTTGAGATATCAGTTGAGGTATTTTGAATCTGATGTCCATACCGATCCGACATTACAAAATTTGTCTTCTATTGCAGAATTATGCCAAGGATTGGCAAAAACAGAAAAATCAAAGACATACTATCTCATTGATAGATTGATTCGTCTTATTTTGACTCTTCCAGTGTTTACAGCAACTACCGAACGAGCATTTTCAGCAATGAAAATTGTTAAAACACGACTACGCAACAAAATGGAGGATGATTTTCTTGCAAATAGCTTAGTTCTTTATATTGAAAGAGAAATTGCTGAGAGCTTCGATTTAGATTCAATACTTGATGATTTTGTACTTCTAAAAGACCGTAAAGTGCAGTTCTAGACACTTTTTTGTATTTCTGTCTTTTTTATGTAGTGCCGACATGTGATATTTCTAATATATCAATTTGAGCACATATTTATAAATTTTTATAGATATTTTTTTTGTGATGCATATATTGTGTGAATTACCAAATTTTTTGTGATGCAAAAAATTTTTAGTGTGAAAAAAATTTTTAGGATGCGGAATTTTTTTTTACGGCCCCTACATTCTGAAACGTCTGGCTCCGCCACTGAATCCAACCTTTTTGGAACTGGAATTATTGTGAAATATCCATGCTATTGTTTGGACGTCCTTCGAATATGCTTATAATCGAGACATTCTTCCTTAAAAAAATTACAATGAATTACAAAATAATCCTATTAAACCCCTAAACTAATTGTCCGTTTGGGTTTGCGATTTTAAAAAGTGCGATTCAAAGTAATGATTTTAAAATGTGCGATTTGAAAACGTGATTTTTAAAAGCACAGTTCAAGCATCTGGCAAAATCGCAGTTTGGTCTTTAGGTTGCGTTTGTGATTGCAATTTCGCAAGAATAATCTGCGTTTTTAAAAGATATCGCAAAACGTAAATCTTTTGGCATTGCGATTTATAAAGCATTTAATTTAAAATAGGAAAAAAAAAAAGTGATTTCAATAAGCAAGATAGGGAGTGCTTATTTGAAAAAGTGCGAATTTAAACCAAAATCATGAATTCACATAACAAATATTTAATAAAAAAGTACTTTTTAACATGTTTTACCAAACACATTTGTGATTTTAAAAAGTAGCGATTTCGAAAACGCTATTTTTAAAATCGCACTTATTGAAACCGCAATTCCAAACGGGCCCTTAAAATTGTCTGTTTAAAAAAAGTACCTTCTTACGTGTGATTTGAAAATGCAAATTTTCTGCTTTTTTAAATCACAATTTTTAAAAAAGCGTAATGCCAAACAATTTATTTTTTGCGATTTGGTTTAAAATCACAATTTTTGTGGATAGAATAATTTCCAAACTTATGTTTGAAGAGACAAACGTTATCAGAATTGTTTTCATTTATTTCAGGGAGGACCCTGCAACGAGTAATGCTACAAGTTCTTTTTGAGTTCCTCCAAGAATGATGTGATCATTAAATTTACCATTGGATTTGTGCTTGATCATTATTGAATTTTGATCAAATTGTAACTTTAATAGCCACATCATTCTTGAAGGAATATAAGATAGACTTTTAAAATTATTCAATTGCAGCATTTCCTGTGAAATCGACGCCTATTGCCAATATATGTACTTTACAAGTTAGTCGACATGATACTTCCATTCATCAACCATTTGATGAAAACGTAACGGAATTTTTCAACGTGTACAAAAAAACTATGCAAGACCAATAATAATGTTATCATGTGTAAAATATCGTCTTAATTAGTTCACCTAACAAAAAATAAGAACATTAATAACAATTTCAGACTCCTTTTAACATGATTTTAAAAGGGGAAATTTCACTTGTCCCTTGATTTTTCAATGTTTTTATAATTACTTCTTTAAACTTTAAAAATTCTCAAAGTTGATTATCTAAGTTTAAAAAGTTTGCAATGTCATCCATACCATTAGAATTTTACGGAGGATGTGAAAATTTCCAAAATGCCCTTTTTTGTTATAAAAAAAGGAAATTGATATGCTCCACGGCAAAGCTTGGCTTTTAGGTCAAGTTTTTTATTTAACAAAAAAAAAAAACTAATTTTAATTAGGGTAATTTTTGTATTTTTAAAAAATTTACAGGGATATAAGGGGATATTTCACCCCTTTAAAGTCTGATTTAACTCCAAACCCTAATGATAAGGATGACATTGCAAACTTCTTAAATTTGAATATTCGACCTCGACGCTGAAAGTTTTTAAAATTTAAGGAAGCAATTATAAAAGTATTGAAAAATAAGTGAAAAAATAAAGTTTTTCCTTATTCATTTCACGGATCGTATTTTAAGTGATTTTTTATTTTTTGTTTTGTTTTTGTAAGTAGTTGACAAATCATCGACTGGTGTGAAATAGACAAAATAAATCGGTTTTCTTTTATTTATAAAAGAATATATAAAACGGCTACGCAACCGCGGGTTGACCACTGACAGCGAAGTGGTTGACCAACAAATTAGTCGATAAAACGCGTGAAAGCCGGTAAAGTGAATAATGAGAAGAAAATGGCTACCCAATTCCCACGTTGAAGGAAATTCACCCTTCCCTTTCCTTCAGACGTGTTGCCGCGCGCTTCCAGTGGATCCACTTGTTCTCATCTTCTTTTACTTGCAATTTAGAATTGAAACTAAACAGAGGATTTGAAGGCTGGATTTCGAATGAATACCAGCTGTTTGTATTTAGTCCTCCTATATATATATATATATAAATAATTACAACGTGTTGGTTGAATAATGAACATTTGAAAATCTAAAAGATAAACTAAACACTGATGTTGATATACAATGCTTTTGAATATTTATATTACACCTGATATAAGCAGCTGCCTGCCGTTATCTTCAATGAACATCGTCTGTGACTTCAGATAATGTTTGAATAGAATGATTTGTACTTGCTTCTACGTTATTTTAAAAGAGCTTTACTTGGTCACCCAATCCTTATATTTATTTTATTTTATGCTTTGTTGGTTGTTGGTTTGAAAAGGAGAGTTTGAGAGTTTAATAGGGTTGATATGGGCTTCGTTCAAGTTGATGATCGGAGGAGTTTTGTACCTGCCAAATTTCTACACACTTATAAAAAAAAAAAAAATTTGACGTAAAATTTGGGCAAATGCAATTACGTAATTCTTTCTTGCCCATTGAGATTTTCATGGAGATGACTGGAAGTCTGGAGTTTGTTGCCTTCTTTAAAGTTGACGGATGAGGAAGTTAAATGCTCTTAATTTGGTGTTGGGAAGTTGAACAACTAATGTTCATCCAATTTGCAGGACCTCACTTATTGACTGGCAATATTTTTCCACTCATAAATAAGTATTCTGAGCTTGGCAAATAAATATATCATCTTGATCAACTTCCTGAAACTTACCATTAGTCATTATAATTAATTGGTTTCAAAGAAACTTTGAAGTGGTTGGGTATTCACTAAGGTATAGGTTCGAATCCCGCAATGTGAATCTCTACATAAATTTGATTAGTGTTAACTATGGCTCAACTAGGTTTAAGGAAGCGTCTGCAGTTTCCCACTATCTAGGCCCCTCTAGATACTTCTATGCCACAAACCAACAACTCTTCGGAAAATTCAAAAGAGATGAGGGAAGATAGGGCAAGCCAAAAAGAGGAGGAATACAAAATTTGAGATCCCGGGCAATAGTGAGAAAATTGCCCATCAATTTTTTTTGAAATCTTGACCATCTATTTTCATCTACTAGTCACCATTCCACCACGTGTCCCACTTAATATAAAATAATAAAATATTATTATTTTTAAAAAAATAAATATAAAATTAAATAATAAAAAATAAAAATAATTATTAAAAAATATGGGTGGCCACTCCCCAAGGCTGAATTGGGGTGGTGGGCCATCCCCTGTGGGGTGGTTCGGCCACCCCATATTTTTTAATAATTATTTTTATTTTTTATTATTTAATTTTATATATTTTTTTTAAATAATAATATTTTATTATTTTATATTAAGTGGGACACGTGGCGGAATGGTAACTGTTGGATGAAAATTGATGATCAGGATTTCAAAAAAAATTGGTGGGCAATTTTTTCACTATTGCGGGGATCTCAATCTGTGTCTATAAACATTTAAAACGTTAGTATACGTTAGTAAAACTATTAATGACCTTAAGAATTTAATGTACGTTTTAAATGTTTATAAACAATTGATACTATTTTAAATGCGCTGAATGATATTTCCTCCAGGAGAAGTGCGAGAGAGCCAAACAAATGAACCCATAAAAATTTTCAAACTGACGTGGCAGACCGTGAGTGACAGACAAGGGAGAGAGAATTGCATTTTTTTAAGGGATAAATGTAAAATTGGCCAATGTGATTGGCCTAATTTATAAATCATTCAATATGGTTTAAAAAATAATTTATAGGTGCCTAGGGTAGGCTAAAATAACATTTTACTCCCTGAACTCATTTTTCGTTAAATGACATAACGGAAACCGTTACATTACCACATCATACCTAATAAAAATAATGCACGTGTTCTTTTTTATTTATGCTTTTAAAAAATGACAAATAAGCTTTTCCACGTCATTTTGAGGCTCCAACACACACTCCACGTCAAATTAAATAAACCTAATCCCTCTATATTTCTTGTGTCGATGTCGTCTTAATCTTTCTCAACGATTCTTGCGGTCGTCTTTATCTGCGATTTCCGTTAAAACTTACATCCACAAATGAATATTCCTACAAGTACAAGCATCATCTTACACATGCACACTAAGGGACAAAACAAGCTCCACAAAAGAAAAAAGCAATTGCATATCTCAAAAAAAATTGACGTGGCAAATTTCTCTTTGATTTTGGATATGCAATTGTTTTTTTCTTTTGTGGAGCTTGTTTTGTCCCTTAGTGTGCATGTGTAAGATGATGCTTGTACTTGTAGGGATATTCATTTGTGGATGTAAGTTTTAACGGAAATCGCAGATAAAGACAACGACAAAAATCGTTGGAGAAGATTAAGACGACGGCGGCACAAGGGATATAGATGGATTAGATTTATTTAATTTGACGTGGAGTGTGTTGGAGCCTCAAAATGTCGTGAAAAAACTTATTTGTTATTTTTTTAAAAGCATAAATAAAAAAGAACACGTGTTCTATTTTTATTGTGTATGATGTGGCAATGTAACGGTTTCCGTTAAGTCATTTAACGGAAAATGAGTTCAGAGAGTAAAATGTTATTTTGGCCTACCCTAGGGACTGATAAATTATTTTTTAAACCACATGTAGCTATTTGTAAATTCGGCCAATCACACGGACCAATTTTGCATTTATCCATTTTTTTTAATTTAAAAACCCTTGTAACGTTAGTTTGAAAATTTTTCTGAGTTCATTTGTTTGACTCTCTAGCACTTCTCTTCTTCCTGACTGGTTTGGAAGAAATTTCTGTCCATTTATAATTTTGTATTAATTTAGGTTTTGGAATAAGTGGTACTTTATTCGTAATATCATAAAAAAGTGACCATATAACTAAAAAACAGTTTGAATAAAAATCTTCTAGAGTTTTCAGGATATTTTACCATATAGAGTTTTTGAAATCCTGGCTATTTTTTTCAAACCAAATTGTTAAGATTTTGTCATATCAAGATATTTATTACTTAAAAAAAAAAAAAAAATTGCGCTCATCTATTAAAAAATAAAAAATAAAAAGAAGAAAAAAATAAAAATTTTATCTAAGTCATCCTTGAACTTTCGTAGGTTTTATAATTATTTTTTTAAAGTTCACAAATCCTCAATTTAGTGTATTAAAAACTTTTAAGAAGTTTACAATATTATCCATTCCTTTAGGGTTTGAGGTTAAATCATATAGCAAGGGAGAAATGACTCTTATACTCTTGTAACATTTATAAAATTACAAAATTACCTTAAGTATTATTATTTTTTTTTAAAAAAGGAAGAAATTAATAGTATTTTGAGAATTTTCAAGGCATCTGTTAGGATTTAACAGAAAACCTTAGCAGGTGACATTGCAAATTTTTTAAAAGTTAAATATACAAAATTAAGAGTTTTTAAACTTTAGAAAGTGATTGCAAAGACGATAAAAGTTTAAGAAGGTTAATTATTTTTTATTTTTTTATTTTTTATTTAAAAAAAAAGACCTTTCCTGCGTAGACACGCAGAAAATACGTAAGCAGCCACGCAGAAAATACGTACGTAGCCACGCAGATGCCAGAACATACGGACGTGGCATGATTACTTAAGGTACAGGTAAGTTAAACGGAACTTCACCTGTTCCTTCCTTGAAAAAGATTGAGAAGTAATTTCACCGACTGAACTCATTGAAGCCGCAACTCGTCTTTGACTATTCAATGTTCATATCCAGGAGGCCGAAACCAAATCGTGCAGGTAAACTAACGGCCTATAAAATGATCGACTCCCTACACTTCATGTATCCCAAATCTCTGACTATTTTATCCTTTTGCCCCTCCAAATATATCTCCATATATCCCTACTTCGCTCCAGCCTAGCTCCAATATCCTTCATATCTTGCTGCTAAAAATTAATATCTCCATCTATTCTTACATTGCTTATTTTTTTATATATATAAATATCTCCATTTATTCTCACTCATTTTTAATTACTGCATTGTCAATTCCTTGCTTTCCTACATATCATCTTTACAGTGAACTATTTTTTTTTTTTTTCCCTGAGCCATCTTTATAGTGATCTCCCGCACATCTTGTGCTCTCCAGACCAATGGGTAGCATTTTCCTGTCAAACTTGGAGCGAATTGAGTATTTACTTCATGCACCAAACACCCTTAGCGAACCCAAGCAGAGATGGCACTCTGCTTTTCTAACCATCTATTGTTCTAAAGCTCTACTCTCCTTTTTCAATGTCTCTCCACCCGAAAAGAAATCTTTTAAGGTTTCACGCCTTCCATCTTTCACCATTGTGGATCTCAAACCTGACACAAGGTTCAAAATTGATCAAAATACTCTCATTCAGCTTGTGAAGGACAAAAATGTTGACAGCCTCCGAAAAATTGGAGGGGTTGTTGGAGTTGCAACCAGTCTTGAAGCCGATCTTGAATTGGGTATTGAAGGTGATGTTGAAGATATTTCTCACAGACACGATGCTTTTGGCTCCAACACATATAAAAGGCCGCCTACAAAGAGCTTCTTCCATTTCATTGTGGAGGCCTTCAAGGATCTTACCATATTCATCCTTTTAGGCTGCGCAACACTTTCGCTTGCGTTTGGCATTAAAGAGGATGGAATCAAAGAAGGATGGTATGATGGTGGAAGCATATTTGTTGCTATATTTCTTGTCATTGCTGTTTCCGCCGTAAGCAACTTTAGGCAAAACAGACAATTTGACAAATTATCTAAAGTTAGCAACAATATCCAAGTTGAGGTTGTGAGAGCTGGAAGGCGTCAACAGATTTCCGTGTTTGAAATTGTGGTTGGAGACGTCGTTTGCTTAAAGATCGGAGATCAAGTTCCAGCCGACGGGCTATTCTTTGATGGGCACTCATTGCAAGTGGATGAATCCAGCATGACAGGGGAGAGTGACCACGTAGACGTGAATTACAGTCATCCATTTTTGGTTTCTGGTACTAAGGTGGTTGATGGCTATGCTCGGATGCTTGTCACAACGGTTGGCATGAACACAACCTGGGGCGAGATGATGAGCTCAATCAGCCGTGACACCAGCGAACAAACACCTTTACAAGCTCGCCTCAACAAGTTAACCTCATCAATAGGTAAAGTTGGTTTACTAGTTGCTTTCCTAGTTCTTGTAGTCTTGTTGGTTCGTTACTTCACAGGAAATACAACAGATGATAATGGAAATAAAGAGTTCATTGGCAGTAAGACCAAGGTTGACGACATAGTGAATGCTGTGGTGGGGATTGTAGCTGCTGCAGTTACTATAGTTGTGGTTGCAATTCCAGAAGGTTTGCCATTGGCCGTCACGCTGACACTTGCTTATTCCATGAAGAGAATGATGGTTGATCAGGCAATGGTGCGGAAGCTCTCTGCCTGTGAGACCATGGGCTCTGCCACCACCATTTGTACTGATAAAACAGGCACTCTCACGCTCAATCAAATGAAGGTGACAAAGTTTTGGCTAGGGGAAGAAACTTTTGCAACAAGTTCTTACTCATCAATTGCTCCATATGTTCTCGAATTGGTCCAAGAAGGAGTTGCTTTAAACACAACTGGTAGTGTTTACAGGTCTAATTCAGGATCTGAAATTGAGTTCTCAGGTAGTCCCACTGAAAAAGCAATTCTTTCCTGGGCTGTTCTGGACCTAAACATGGAAATTGAGCAATTGATGCAAAGTTGTACGATTCTTTATGTTGAAGCATTCAATTCCCAGAAGAAACGAAGTGGAGTCCTTATGAGGAGAAAGGTAGACAACACAATCCATGTACACTGGAAAGGTGCTGCAGAGATGATACTGAAGATGTGTTCAAGTTACTATGATGCTTCTGGAATTGTAAAAGATCTGGATGATGCTGAACAGATGAAATTTGAGCAAATTATTCAAGGTATGGCAGCTAGCAGCCTTCGATGCATTGCATTTGCATATAAGCAAGTTTCAGAAGAAGATCAAGAAAATAAAAAGCTAGATGAAGATGGTTTGACCCTATTAGGACTTGTGGGACTTAAGGACCCATGTCGTCCAGGGGTGAAGAAAGCTGTTGAAGATTGCCAGTATGCCGGTGTGAACATTAAAATGATCACGGGAGACAATGTTTTCACTGCAAAAGCTATAGCCACCGAATGTGGGATACTCAGGCTTGGTCAAGACTTGGTCAATGGAGCAGTAGTAGAAGGTGTGGAATTCAGAAACTACACGCCAAAGGAGAGATTGGAGAAAGTTGACAAAATTTGTGTGATGGCGAGGTCCTCTCCCTTTGACAAACTTCTAATGGTACAATGCTTGAAACAAAAAGGCCATGTGGTTGCTGTTACTGGCGATGGCACGAATGATGCACCGGCACTAAAAGAAGCTGATATAGGACTTTCTATGGGGATTCAAGGCACCGAGGTGGCCAAGGAAAGCTCAGACATTGTCATTTTGGATGATAATTTTGCTTCTGTGGCCACAGTTCTAAAGTGGGGAAGATGTGTCTATAACAACATCCAGAAGTTCATCCAATTTCAACTTACTGTAAATGTTGCTGCTCTTGTGATCAACTTTGTGGCAGCAGTTTCAGCTGGTGAAGTCCCTTTAACAGCAGTGCAGTTATTGTGGGTGAACTTGATTATGGATACGTTGGGTGCTCTGGCTCTTGCAACTGAGCAACCCACCAAGGAGCTCATGGATAAACCACCTGTGGGTCGGACTGCACCACTTATCACCAACATTATGTGGAGAAACCTCTTAGCCCAAGCTTCCTATCAAATAATCGTCCTCTTGACCCTGCAATTCAAAGGTGAATCAATTTTTGGTGTGACTGAGAAGGTAAATGACACCCTAATCTTTAATACTTTTGTCCTTTGCCAAGTCTTCAATGAATTCAATGCAAGGAAGCTCGAGAAGAAGAACGTCTTCAAGGGGATACACAGAAATAGATTGTTTTTGGGGATCATTGTGATAACCATTGTTCTTCAGGTGATCATGGTAGAGTTTTTAAAGAAGTTTGCAGATACAGAAAGGTTGAATTGGGTGCAATGGGGTGCATGCATTGGAATGTCAGCACTATCTTGGCCAATCGGTTGGATTGTCAAGTGGATACCTGTTCCACAGAAACCGTTTCTTAGTTACCTAAAGATGTCAAAGAAATGACCATGGTTTGCCATGGGCTTTTCTTCGGTGCTTCTTTTTGTTAATTAACTCTCCCGGTTCTAGTATTAGGTATCTTATCATAATTCATTGTGTAGCTTATTATTATTATTATTATTATTATTATTATATTTCTTTTGTTTTCTCATGTATAGCTTATTAGATATGTAATTATTGATTTCAGATTTTCAATAATGTAATTCTTTTCACATTTTTTTTTTTGTCATACATTTGTGTGTTTGGTAAATCACCTTTCCCTTCCTCGCTGTCCTGTTATTTTTACTTCTCCAAAAAAAAAAATCAACCTCTTTTTAAAACTATTACCAATCAATCTAAAGTTTATTTTTCTCTCACAAAAAAATCAAATCTTATTTCACCTTTATATCAGATCAATCACTTCTTATTAAAATTTAAATAAATTACTCGCAATAAAAGTATTTATCAAACACACCCAAGTGCGAATGTGTCCCTCAATGTGGCTAATCTTAAAGAATTCTATGGCCTTTTATTAACAGAAAAGCCAAGGGCATGTACCAAACATAACTATATATATTTGGGAAGACTAACAATTGTATATGTGCAAAGAAATTAAACATAATCGGAGTGATTAGTTGAAGCAACATACCAGACATTGGGGCTTATCACCAAAGCCTTATAGTTCATACCATAAATCTTAATATCTTAGGCCCGTTTGGTTCACCGAATAGTTTGCAGAAATGGAATGACTATTCTCTTCTTTTACGAAGATAAATAATTATTAACATTTTTTTTTTCAACCCTTAAATTTTTGTTTTGTTTTGTTTTTTTTTTTTTCTTTTTTTTAATAAAAAATTTTTGAATTGCAGTGGTAGCCGGTCACCCACTGCAAGACCGGGCTGTCTCAGCACCCCCAAATCCAAATCCGCCGCGGCAATGCCACCCTTGGCCGCCCCAAAAATCCATTGGTGGGTTGTCTCCAGTCTGGAGTTTGTCAATGCTTTATATTCCATTTGCGTAGCTCGAGGGCTGATGGCTTTATTACATTGATTAAACACGTGATTCAATGATTAATTGAAAGACGCCAACCGAATAATGACAACTTAAGCAGCCTAAATTTGACTGCAATTTAAGGACGCGGGTCGACGCCTTCTTTCTGTAATAATTATTCCTGTTGCATCTCTTCTTCAAGCACCAAGAAGATACCTACCCACGTACAAGGAAACTCACCATCCCCTCTGATTCAGATTGAGCACGTGCTATCTTTTTTGGGTCAAACAATTCGGGTGTTCTTGGAAATATACCAAACCCATCCAAACTCGTCGCTCTTTCTGCTATAAGTAACTTTAGGCAAAACAGACCATTTGACAAATTATCCCAAGTGAGCAACAATATCCAAGTTGATGTTGTGAGCTGGGGAGTTGTTGGGTGGGAGAGGTGCATCAACAAATTTCAGTATTTGAAATTGTGGTTGGAGATGTAGTTTGCTTAAAGATTGGAGATCAAGTTCCAGCAGATGGCTATTCTTAGATGGGCATTCGTTGAAAGTGGACAAATCCAGCATGACAGGGGAGAGTGACCATGTAGAAGTAAATTGCAGTCATCCATTTTTGGTTTCTGGTGCAAAGGTGCTGGCTTGATGCCCATGCTTGAATGCTTGCCACTGGCCATCACGCTTACACCTGCCTATTCCATGAAGAGAATGATGGCTGATCAGACAATGGTGCAGAAGCTCTCTCCCTGTGAAACCATGGCCTCTGCCACCACCATTTGTACTGACAAAACAGGCACTCTCAGGCTGAACGAAATGATCTCGTAGAGGTATGCCTTCGGATATCTTATTTCATTATATTGTTGGGAATTGAAGCTTTTTTAATGTTAGATGTTTTGGTGAAAATGCAATTAAGAAGAAATTAGATGTTTTGGTGAACCGCTTAGGTATTAAAATTTGATTGTTTATTTGGATAGGATTGAATTAGTTTTTATTAAGAAATTCAGAGAAATTCTTGAGATTTGATTAAAATTACTTGAACTGCATGTTTTATAAAATGATAGTTGCTGAAAAATGTTGAGTTATATATATACTGTAATGAGATTCAAACATGTTATAAATATGTCCCCATGAAGTTGAATTTTCAATGATTTGAAAAAAATATCTTGATGACTTGTGCTTGATTTTGAACAAATTGGTATTGAAGCATGACAGATTTGCTTCTCTATTTATGCACAATTCTTTTAATCACTCCTATGAATTACAATTTACACATGTGGGTGCTGCTGTTTCTCTATCCTGCAAGCTGTGTATTGCTGAAGCAGTGTCATTTGCTCGTGTTTGAACTGCTTGCAGCTGTAATTGCACTTTGATTCACCTGTAAATTAAGCCATTTTTTGGGTCGTTTCCAGAGCTGACTGATACATTTATTGAGTTCAGCGTGAGAGTGCCTGTTTTATCAGTGCAAATGAAGGTGGCAGAGCCCATGGTCTCACAGCAGAGAGCTTCCGCACCATTGCCTGATCAGCCATCATTCTCTTCATGGCATAAGCAAGTGTGAGCGTGACGGCCAGTGGCAAACCTTCTAGAATTGCAACCACAACTATAGTAACTGCTTGCCATTGAACTCCCTTGTGTTCTCTTCTTTTGTATTTCCTTTGCTCCAGAAACCAAAAATGGATGACTGCAATTTACTTCTACATGGTCACTCTCCCCTGTCATGCTGGATTGGCCTACTTGAAAGGAGTGCCCATCTAAGAATAGCCCATCTGCTGGAACTTGATCTCAAATCTTTAAGCAATTTACATCTCCAACCACAATTTCAAATACTGAAATCTGTTGACGCCCCTCCCAAGCTCTCACAACATCAACTGGGATATTGTTGCTGACTTCGGATAATTTGTCAATCTGTCGGATTTCGACAACAATAAATACGTCTGTTGTTTCCTGTCTTTCCTAACAACCATTTGGATGGTGATCCGCTTCTTTTACTTCCTGTTGAGTATATACATTACACGTACGTGTGACTACAGAAATATTGAATTTCACATTAATTGGAAAAATGTAAATGGTCAATATAAAAAAAATATCACGGGTCACATAATAACATGGCATTGAAATAAATTCACCAAGAACTTTACCTTCCTATTTACATGCACTACCCTGTAATATTTATTTTGTCATTGAATTTGTATAATTTAGTTTGGCCTCCCAAAAATGAATCCATGCCTCAGCTGCCATTGGACGTGGATGCCTTGAAGGATACTACGTACAATTTCATCCTTTTAAGATGTGCTGCACATTCTCTTGCGTTTGGCATTAGAGAGCATAAAATAAACAGCTAGCTAGCAATGACAAAAAAGCTTCCGGCCACCATCATCATCATGCCATCCATCATCTTTGATTTCATGCTCTTTAATGACAAACGCAAGAGAAAATGCAGCAACAGCTCCAGGAAGACTTGGTTGATGAATTTAGAATCTGTTGTCAGGTTTGAGATGAACAAAGATGAAAGAATTGAAAAAAGAAAAAAGATTAAAAGAAAGCAGGGCTCAAGAACAACAGATGGTAACAAAAGAAAGGGTAGGCAGAGGCAGTGGCATCTGATCTGAGATGGTGTGGTTCGGGTGAGGGTAGTCCAACCTAGTATTTATGTATGTGCTTAAAAGATGCAACTGTTTTCTCAGTTGAACGCCTCAAAAGAGGGTCACTAGCTAGCTCCCGGCGGTCAATCTTAGGCTGCTTGACTAGCTAGTCACAATCCGATGGCATTGACTCACTGGAGACGTCAATTTTAGGCTGCTTAATTGACTAGTCACGATCCGATGGCATTGACTCACTGGAGACGTCAATTTTAGGCTGCTTAATTGACTAGTCACCATCCGATGGCATTGACTCAATGGAGACAACGTTGAACGATGGTTTGCAATTTGCATTGATCACCCACGTCGAACACGTTCGGCGTAGGAGACCTGCTAAAAAACTCGAAAGCCCTAAAGTAACCTTAATTATATACATAAATGATACGGATCGCTACCTATCACAGCTTTTGGATTTTTGTTTTTAACTAGCTAGAGTCCAGCCAAATGGTGAAATGGGAGTGTAATATGTATTATGTATCATTACTCTAAAATAAAAAGTAATGAGAAAGAAAATAAAATAATTATGATTTCGTCCCAAAAGAAGAAAAAAGAAGGAAAGTGTCCAAAAAAATAAGGAAAGTGTCCAAATAATATATATATATATATATATATATATATATATATTGGTAGAAAATAATAACAATATACTAAGGGAATGTTTGATATGCAGAATAGACCTCTGAAATGGATTGATTATTCTTTTGAAATAACTTCTTTTTTTGGTTATGTACTATTTTTATGAATAGCTATTCGATTCCTTAGAAAAATGAATACGCATTTCTTTAAAAAATTGGAGGAATAAATATTCATTAAGGACTATAATGAATTTTCCAATAGAATCATTATTATTATTTTTTTTTTTTAAAAAAATGGAGGCGAGACAATCACAAAACTTTCTACTAGTGCCTAACCACCTTAAGGGGTGGTCGGCCACTCTAGAAGAACCACGAGGATACCCCAAAGCATGGTTAGGGTGGTCGTAAGATAGTCGATGGTCCACCATGAGGGGCTTTTGGGAGTAGTGTGACCACCCGATGATCTGCCAAGGTGGTTGACTACGAAAAAAAAATTTCTAAGCTTTTTTTTTTAAAAAAAAAAAAGAGAAAAAAGTTATTATTATTATTGTTTGTATATATATCTTTGATATTTTAATAATTTTGGTACAATTTTAATGAATAAAAATGGCTATTCAATTTTATATTATTTAATAACTATTTATTTTCTTAACATAGTAACCTATATACACCAACGTACCAAATCTTTGTCTCGAACGGCAGTCAGGAAAAACAGAATATATTTATTTTTTATTTCAAATTCTTTTTTTTTTCAAAAATTTGGAAGGATGGAGCGGGGGTATTTGAAAATCTTTGGGGGATCGGGGAGGCTCCCGGCCTCCGTGGTTCCGTCCATGAAGCCATTCGAATCGAACTGAGGCTCAGCAGTTGGATACAGGCTCTTCGGACAGTTCACAAAAATCCTATCTCAACATCAACTTTCAGTGTCCAATTGATATTTTGCCTGTCTGCTCTGCTTCTCAACTGGCCAAGAAGCAGGTTGTCTGTTCTTTTGTCTATATCCGTTTGTTATTCTCCATTAAAGTTAATTTTCACGAACATTTGGGGTCCTCCCTCAGAAAGAAGCACTGAGGCTCCGCAGGTGGATACATGCGTACATTGTTGTGGGAGTTGGGAGCGTTCCTTACTCTGGCTCTCTGGGTAAGCACAAAAATGGTTAATTAGCTGCCTTGTTTGTCTAGAGGTTGATCCGCATAAAGCCAGGTCTATGAAAAACAATCTCAGTTAAGTTACAGAATTGCACGTTACGTGTTTGCCAAAATAACATATTAACATTTCTACGGTAGGTGGGTTATGGGAAGCCCTGTCAGGCTGTATTCATCCATGATCCATGGCTTAAGTTATCATTTTTCATTCGTCTTTGAATTTTTCTTTTCTTTCATTTGATTGGTAGTTATTTATTTATTTTTGAATATATTGCATGAGTTGAAGGCCACATATTCAATCATGTATGCTGCTTCAACTAATGGCTCAGATTATGTTTAATTTCTTTGCACATATATAGTTGTTAGTCGTCCCAAATATAAGTTATCTTCAACCGTGGAGTACCACAGATATGGATATTCAGCTACAAGACCCTCCAAAGTTGCTGCAGGTTTTGACTTATAATATGTATCTGCAGGAGATATATTTGTAGACGGCTGTTCTGCAGCTACATTTTAAGCAGGCCGCAGCAGAAAATTCATTGTCCCAAAGATTTATCTGGATACTCAAAAATTTCATCTTCATTATTGCATGGTAGGAATCGCAAACCAGTGTTATACAATACGTGTATAGTCTTCCATAGATACTAACAAAGTAAACACCACATTTTCAATCATTTAACAAAATAAATTACATTATCATGAACCCCAAGTATAAAAAATTATACGAGAATATGTGCAAACCATCAACCATGAGCAAACCATCAACTACAGGCAAAACGACAACCAAAACCACAACCGTAAAGAATCTCTTCCCGAAATTTCCATGGACATACCGATTCTCACACCAAACCTAAATCTCTTCTCCCTTGCCTTCAAGAATCTTCTCACATGAGACTCGCCATGTAAATTCGAACACAATACTTACATATCTGTTAAGCTATACAATGAGAGAACTAGAGAATTATAATAAGCTAGACAACATTTTTTCAAGATTCTAACTACAAGTTGCATTCAAGCACACGGTCGCAAAAAAGATATTATTGTAACTACCCTCAACGTATGATAAAAAATAAGTAAAAATTTTGTATTATTGAAAATATGACAACAATACTTACATATAGGATAAGCGATACAATGATAGAACTGAATAATTATAATAAGATACCAAATACTGGAACCGATAGAGTTAACAATAAGAAGTATTGAAGAAAATCCCATGGTCATATCTTTTTCATCTTTAGGTAGCTAAGAAATGGTCTTTGTGGAACAGGTATACACTTGACGATCCAACCAATTGGCCAAGATAGTGCTGAGATTCCAATGCATGCACCCCATTGCAACCAATTCAACCTTTCTGTATCTGCAAACTTCTTTAGAAACTCTACCATGACTACCTGTAGAATAATGGTTATCACGATGATCCCCAAAAACAATCTATTCTTGTGTATCCCCTTGAAGACATTCTTCTTCTCGAGCTTCCTTGCATTGAATTCATTGAAGACTTGGCAAAGAACAAAAGTATTAAAGATTAAGGTGTCATTTACCTTCTCAGCCACACCAAAGATTGATTCACCTTTGAACTGCAAGGTCAAGAGGACAACTATTTGATATGAAGCTTGGGCTAAGAGGTTTCTCCACATAATGTTGGTGATAAGTGGCGTAGTCCGGCCCACAGGTGGTTTATCCATCAATTCCTTGGCAGGTTGCTCTGTCGCAAGAGCCAGAGCACCCAATGTATCCATAATCAAGTTCACCCACAATAATTGCACTGCTGTAAGTGGGACTTCTCCAGCTGAAATTGCTGCCACAAAGTTGATCACAAGAGCAGCAACATTTACGGTAAGTTGAAATTGGATGAACTTCTGGATGTTGTTATAGACACATCTTCCCCACTTTAAAACTGTGGCCACTGAAGCAAAATTATCGTCCAAAATGACAATGTCAGAGCTTTCCTTGGCCACCTCGGTGCCTTGAATCCCCATCGAAAGTCCTATATCAGCTTCTTTTAGTGCTGGTGCATCGTTTGTGCCATCGCCAGTGACTGCAACCACATGGCCTTTTTGTTTCAAGCACTCTACCATCAAAAGTTTGTCAAAGGGAGAAGACCTTGCCATCACACAAATTTTATCAACTTTCTCCAATCTCTCTTCTGGCGTGTAGTTTCTGAATTCCACACCTTCTACTACTGCTCCACTGACCATGTCTTGACCAGGCCTAAGTATCCCACATTCGGTGGCTATAGCTTTTGCAGTGAAAACATTGTCTCCCGTGATCATTTTAATGTTCACACCGGCATATTGGCAATCTTCCACAGCTTTCTTCACCCCTGAACGACATGGGTCCTTAAGTCCCACAAGTCCTAATAGGGTCAAACCATCTTCTTCTAGCCTTTTATTTTCTTGATATTCTTCTGAAACCTGCTTATGTGCAAATGCAATGCACCGGAGGCTGCTAGCTGCCATACCTTGAATAATTTGCTCAAATTTCATCTGTTCAGCATCATCAAGATCTTTTACAATTCCAGAAGCATCATAGTAACTTGAGCACATCTTCAATATCATCTCTGCTGCACCTTTCCAGTGTACATGGATTGTGTTGTCTGCTTTTCTCCTCATAAGGACTCCACTTCGTTTCTTCTGGGAATTGAATGCTTCAACATAAAGAATCGTACAACTTTGCATGAATTGCTCCATTTCCATGTTTAGGTCCAAAACAGCCCATGAAAGAATTGCTTTTTCAGTGGGACTACCTGAAAACTCAATTTCAGATCCTGAATTAGGCATGTATACACTACCAGTTGTGTTTAAAGCAACTCCTTCCTGGACCAATTTGAGAACATATTCAGCAATTGATGAGTAAGAACCAGCTGTAAAAGTTTCTTTCCCCAACCAAAACTTTGTCACCTTCATTTGGTTGAGCGTGAGAGTGCCTGTTTTATCGGTACAAATGGTGGTGGCAGAGCCCATGGTCTCACAGGCAGAGAGCTTTCGCACCATTGCTTGATCAACCATCATTCTCTTCATGGAATAAGCAAGTGTGAGTGTAACTGCCAGTGGCAAACCTTCTGGGATTGCAACCACAACTATAGTAACAGCAGCAGCGACAATCCCCACCACAGCATTCACTATGTCATCAACCTTGGTCTTGTTACCGTTGAACTCCTTATTTCCATTGTCATCTGTTGTATTACCTGTGAAGTAGCGAACCAACAAGACTACGAGAACTAGGAAAGCGACTAGCAAACCAACTTTACCGATTGATGAGGTTAACTTGTTGAGGCGAGCTTGTAAAGGTGTTTGTTCGTTTGTGTCACGGCTGATTGAGCTCATCATCTCGCCCCAGGTTGTGTTCATGCCAACTGAAGTGACAAGCATTTGAGCATAGCCATCAGCCACCTTAGTACCTGAAACCAGAAATGGATGACTGCAATTTATTTCTACTTGGTCACTCTCCCCTGTCATGCTGGATTCATCCACTTGCAATGAGTGCCCGTCTATGAATAGGCCGTCAGCTGGAACTTGATCTCCAATCTTTAAGCAAACAACATCTCCAACAACAATTTTAAATATTGAAATCTGTTGACGCCGCGCAGCTCTCACAACATCAACCTGTATATTGTTGCTGACTTTGGATAATTTGTCAAACTGTCTATTTTGCCTAAAGTTGCTTATGGCAGAAACAGCAATGACAAGAAATATAGCAACAAATATGCTTCCACCATCATACCAACCTTCTTTGATTCCATGTTCTTTAATGCCAAACGCAAGAGAAAGTGTTGCACAGCCTAAGAGGATGAAAATGGTAAGATCCTTGAAGGCTTCCACTATGAAATGGAAGAAGCTCTTTGTAGGCGGTCTTTTATATGTGTTGGAGCCGAAAGCCTCGTGTCGGAGTGCAATGTCTTCAACATCGCCTTCAATACCCAATTCAGCATTGGTATGAAGGCTAGATGCTACCGCATCAACCCCTCCAAATTTTTGGAGCCTGTCAAGATTTTTCTCTTTCACAAGTTGAATGAGACAATTTTGATCAATTTTGAACCTTTTGTCGGGGACGAGATCCACAATGGTGAATGATGGACAGTGAGAAAGCTCAGGATTTTTGATATCGTGTAGAGAATGGAATTTGTGAATACTTTTCTCTTTCACGTGTTCAACGAGAGGTTTGAGATTCATAATGATGAAAGATGGAGAGCGTGAAATGTCAACATTTTTCTTCTCTGCTAGAGAATGATGGCTGTGAACATCATTCTCCTTCACAAGTTCAGTAAGACTGGTACGATCAATTTGGAAGCTATTGCTTGGTCTGAGATCCTCAATGGAATAAGGACTGCATGAAATCTCAGTATTTTTCTTTCCGGATAGAGATTCTGTAAAAAAAGAAAGTATGGTTCTGGAACAGTAGATGGTCACAAAAGCAGAGTGCCATCTCTTGTTGGCTTGGCCGAGTATTTCTGGTACGTGAAGTAAAGTCTCAATGCATATGCTCTCCGACTTTGGTGGGAGAATTGTAGCCATTGGCTCAGGGAGGGAAAAAAGTTCACTGTAAAGATGATATGTGTAGGAAAGCAAGGAACTGACAATGTAGTAATAGAGATAAAATAAAAAGCAGTAACTCTTTTTTCTATGTGTAAAACTTGAAGGATTCAAATGAGCAAATACCTTTTATGAATGAATGGAGCAAAGTGAGGATAAATGCAGATATTCCTCGAGGAAAAATCGAAAGAGCAGAATAGCTGGAGAATAGTAATGATATAAGGAGATATGTTGCAGGGTACATTAAATTGGGGAAGTCCTTGACATTTTATAGCTTTGTCTGTCAGTTTTGTTTGTGCTCTGTGTTGTTTCGCAATAAAAGTATCCATGAAATATGTTGGGTTTCTCACGACTTTCCGCAAAAATTTAATACCAAATTGATGGTGTCGATAAGTGTACAGATCGATCGAGTTTGCGTTGTTTCTTGGTAACTCAAAGAGTTTGCGCGGTTTGACAAAAAGTATCGGCTTTTGATTTGTTCGAGACCAAATGGACGCGGAAACTTGTCATCATCGAAAGCCTACAGCAATCTCTTGCCCCTCGGGCTAAGCAATTGGAATCCTTTCGTCCTAAGTTTATCAAGGCAATTCCCTTTTGTTTTCTCCTTGTGCGTTAGACAGTGCAAGCCAATCTTTTTATGAATTTCTTTCCATAGAATAACTATCTTTTAAATTAATGATTCGGAAAATATTGCCCCAGTCAAACATTAGTCGTTTGACTTCCTAAGAACAAAAGGAATAACTTAAGAACGCAGCATTCTCCACTTTCTATGAAAACGGATAAGAAAGAATGATGTAATTGTATGCCCAAATGCTCAAGTTCGTGGTAACCTCTCATTGTTACTGTTTTTGCAATGTTGCTCTTAAACTATCAAATATTGCAATGTGAGTATTCTATATTTCAGCTATTTTCAATACCTCATATGTTAAGATTTTTTGTTATCTAACTAATTAATTAATGAAAATGACCAAAATACCCTCACTTATAATTTTTTCTACACCGAGTCTTGTCTCATTGCAACCCATGGTTAGGGTTTAGAAAAACAGGTCGGCAGGTTGAGCTCAGGTCGACCTGCTTGACCTGCCAATCTAATAAGGGAAAATACAAACATGACCTATTTAGCTAAATGAGTTATGCATTTAAACCTGAACACGACCTACTTGACCCATTTAGACTCAAACGCAACATGTTTAACCCATTTGACCTAACCCAACACGACTCATTTGCCCTGTTTCGACCCGAATATAACCCGTTTCAATATATATTTATTATATAAAAAATATATATAATTTTATAAATGGGTTATGTGGGTCAACCTATTTATGATTCGTTTATTAAACGGATTAAAAGGGTCAACCTGTTTATGATCAAGCGGGTTCGTGGGTTGTGTTAAAAACTGTCAGTTCCCTATCCACTGTGATGATGTGGGTCATCATTGAACACCATGGCCAGCTCAGTCTCTTTATTATTATTATTATATATTTTGGATTTTGTTAAAAATTTTAATTACGGGTATATTTGTATTTTTTATAAATTATATATTACTTGTTAGCCGTTTAAGTTAACAAAAAACCTAACTATAGAGGGAATTGAAATGGGCTGAAACATCGAACACCAACATTGCAACTTTTGATAGTTAGGAGGAAACATTACAAAAGGCAAGAAAGTTCGAGGGAATAAGTTAAGATTCCAAAAGTTTTTTTTGTGACTGTGTCCGTTTGGAAGGGATTTGGCTTTTTCCCATCTAGTAAAAAGAGATACATGCTGAAGGAAACTGCCACAGATGGATTCATGCAATATGGTACGTATAATCATTTCAACAAGCTAAGAATTGTTTCTCGTAATTGCTGTGTGTATCACCAAAATCTCTTCCTTAATTTTCCTCTCAAAGAAAGGATGATCCGAGCAGCTAATTTTTGAGCATGTAAACAGGAAAAGCAGTTTTGGTTTTGTGTCGGCTAAACAGTGCAGGAGGATAGATTGGGATCGATCAAATATGGAAGCACTCCTGGATCTCAGGCTGCGTCGACACAGACTTCGATCTCCAGGTTTAAAAATGAAATTATGCGAAGGCTCTAGACTTGGAGGCCTAGGAACGTGTTTGACTAAAAGTCTGAAAGGATGCATGTGATCACATTAATTAATGCATGCGCCGCCGCGCCTGAGACGCAGCCAGCGTGTGATCATATATACATAACTAGGAAATTGCCATACGTATTTCTGTCCTAGGAAATTGACGCAGCAAGATGGCTTGTATAAAGCTCCTACAAACTAACTTCTGACATTGCCACGTGTGTCTTAAACATGTGAGACATTTCTGTCTTAGATATTGTTAGGAGATAAATATGAGAACATTTTGAGTGAAACCTTAGGATAATAAGGGCAGACTCATTATCTAGGCAAATTAGGCGGTTGCCACATCTCATGCCTATGTTAAAAGAATAATTTTTTATTTTAGCAAAAAATGCTAAAGTCTGAAAGTAAATAAATAAATAAATAAAAAAGGCGGGAGGGGTGGCAGCACTCCTCCACTCTCACAAAAGGGGAGGATCACCCAACAGCAGAATAAGTGCCCTACGCTTTGGATAAAAATGGTGGCTTGTACAATCACCCCCAACTGAAAATGTTTGTCCATAGTGGCAAAGCTAAGAATTTATGTTTGAGGGGGCTAAACCAAAATATAATGATAATATTTTTTTTGTGAATATATACTATGTTTTTACTATTTACAAAAAATATGATAAAACACAAGCCAATATATATATTACAGAAATTATATTTATCAAACTTCATAAATATGTGCCAAAATTAATGGATCAAAAATGTAACATGTAGGCCTAGCCCTAGTACAAAAAGAAACAAAAATACAAAAACAAAATGTTTAAAATTGCAACCTATACTAGTTTAGAGAAAATCAACAAGTATAGTTTGAATTGAAGTTCTCAGCAATTTCTCTTTCAATATAAACAACTATATTTAAATTTGTAATAAGCTCATCCTCCATTTTTGTGTGAAGCCTTGTTTTAAAAACTTTCATTGCTGCATTGTATTCGAAGAGTCTAAACAAAATGAATCAATTTATCAGTAAAATGATATGCCTTTGATTTTTTTGTTTCAATCAATCAACGAAATAATTCTACAATAGAAGACAAATTTTATAATTTCGGATGATTAAGCACATTACATTGAAAACAAGTATGCATTTTGCTTTAGGTAACTTGAAAATGTTTTGAACAACTTGCATAGTGAAATGTTGATATATTTTTAAGAGAAGTGCTAGGAAGTCAAACAAATGAATTTAGAAAAATCTCCAAACTAATGTGGCAGACCGTGAGTGGCAAATAAGGGAGAGAGAATTGCATTTTTTTTTTTTTTAATTTAAAAACCCTTGTCATGTTAGTTTGAAAATTTTTCTGGGTTCATTTGTTAGGCTCTCTAGCACTTCTCTATTTTTAGAGATTCCAAACCTTTTTTTTTTTTTTTTTTTTTTTCATTAACTTTTCTATCTACAGATAACAGTTTAGTACAGATTTTTCTTAGGGAAACTTGAAAACATTTTGATAGATTTTGGTTCTAAAACTTTCAGGTGAATTAATTAGTTTGGAGTAACTTACAATAATTGGCACGCTATGATGCAATGAGATATTGAGATGCATGGAAAATTTTGGAGCCGGTAAGAGCACCAAGGAAGATCTTTTTCTTCCTCAAGTAGGTTGAATAATTACTCATATATACATCATGACCTGCTTCTTCAGATAATGAGTCCAATCACTGAAATCCAAGACAAAAACAATCCAGGCAGCAGAGGTTTTGGTGAAGGCCGTGATGACAACATATACATCTTCCTCGTACCAACATATGCATCTAAGATTAATGTTCCTAAACTTTGGGAGGGCCATGTAGCTCACACAATTTTGAAATAACATCTACATTACTCTCACTTTCCTACCATAAACTTAGATATTTTATGGGTAGAATCATAACAGGTACAATAACTGCCTCTTTAGGCTTCACCTTACCCTCATATAACATGTAATGAAAATATCTTAAAGCGTCGGTGATCAGAGCAATTCCTTCATGGACCAATTTAACAACATATGGAGCAATTGACGAGTAAGAACCTGCTGCAAAAGTTTTTTCCTAGCCAAAACTTTGTTACGTTCATTTGGTTCAGCGTGAGAGTGCCTGTTTTATTAGTGCAAATGATGGTGGCCGAGCCCATGATCTCACAGGCGGAGAGCTTCCACACCATTGCCTGATCAGCCATCATTATCTTCATGGAATAAGCAAGTATGAGTGTGAGACGGCCAGTGGCAAACCTTCTGGAATTGCAACCACAACTATAGTAACTACTGCCATTGAACTCCCTTGTGTGTCTCTTCTTTTGTATTTCCTGCGAAGTAGCGAAGGCTTCAAACCTATTGATGAGGTTAGCTTGTTGAGGTGAGCTTGCAAGGTGTATATGTGTTGGTGTTTCATTTTCACATATTGTTTCCCTTTATACAAATTCACTACCAAAAAAAAAAGGCATTTTTTTTTTAATGCCGTTTTGCTTAAACAACACAAAACTATGTTGTTTGTGGGAACATGATCCTCTCTAGTTCAAATGAATTCAAGAATATCCAGTTAGTTATAATAGAGAGATATTTTTGTTTTTTCACTTTTTGAGAGGACAAAAATACCTATCAACTATAACTAACTGGATATTCTCCTATTCATTTGAACTAAAAGGATCCTAATTTGTTTTTGTACTGTTTACTTACAAACTGTATAAATTCTGTAATTTGTGACATTTATACAATAAATGTCACTAAAAATTATGCTGTTTATTGTTCAACCGGCACAAATTTTGAAGTTGTGCCAGTAGTACAGTAAACAACAATAAAAAATTATGTCGGTTGTATATTGTGCCGGTTGTATAATAACATAAATTTAGTATATTGTGCCGGTTGTATAATAAATGACAATAAAATTTATGTTGTTTATTATACAAACGACATCAATTTTGTGTTTTTTTTTTTTTTAAAGAGAATCCATATCAGTCTCATTCATAGAAATCATCATGAGCATAAAGCTCTTACAAGCAACTATAGCCAAAGCTACGAGGTTACAAGTGTCACAGATGACGTATTACATTCCAAACGCAAAACCAATCTACTGACTCATGACTAAGCTACATATTAAAAAACAGATATGTGCCAAACAGACTCAAACTAATGCATAGGTAGTGCTTATTCCTCGGAACTGAGGATAGACAAACCCTCAATTGAAACTCTTCCTCCTCGACCCGAAAGCCAGGATAACATTCACATCCATAACCCAAAGGTTTGGACCATAGCAAATAACCTAGAGGGCATCACGCATGCAGATCAAGAGGGGAAAGAGCCTTATTACAAGCAAAAAACAGGAAATAAAAGCATACAGGGAAATAAAGGGACTAAAATAAAAATACAAACATAATAGAAAAAATTAGACAAACAACAAATGGAAACCAACGGAACAGGGAAAAAACTGGAGAATCACACTAAGCGGGAAACGGCAGCCAGAAGGAAGCTGATCACGTGCTGGCCAAAAACCAACGTGGAAGGTGGCGTTGGATCTCATTGCGAGGGGACACGAGGAAAGACTCGACGTCGGATGATGGGTGGCAGAACAGGTGCAGAGGAGATCAGTGTCGCACACAAAACAAACTGGGGGGGAGTTTGAGTGAACCCACCAAGAGCATCACCCACAAAGTGTGACCAACAAGTAAGGCAATAAAAACAACACACCAAATACACGGCAAAAGACAGAAATAAAGGAAAGGAAATAAAACAACCAGAAACGAAAAAAAAAAAAAAAAAAACAGCCGGAGAGACGAATCCAGTGCAAAAGGTGTGATGGGCACTGGCAGATTCGGGTAGCAAGGTGGTGGAGCACAAGTCGAAGTGGACCAGGCGATAGGCGGTCGATCAGGCAAGACACGAACCGGAGCCAAGCCCGACCCAGCAACAGGCGTGGCAGAGGGAGAAGGGCGGAAGATCGGCCTCCAAAAAACCCCTAAAATCAGAAAAGGAGTGAAGAGGGAGGGAGAGGAAGAAAACGCCCAAAGAGCAAAGGACATCAAGTAAATAGGCTAGCTCTAGGGCGAAGAGAAAAGAGGATGAGGGGGAGGAAGGGGGAGGGGGAGAATTTCTCCCCCTCCGACGGCGCTATCTGCTAGAGATGAAACCCTAGCAGAGATTGAGAGGGTGTTAAGACTTCCCTTTACATAAATTTTATGTTGTTTACTGTACAAACGGCATAAAGTGTTAAGGAGTCTGCTGCTACTCAGAAGAAGTGCGCTAGGACTCTTACTTATCTCTTGTAAGAGTTATTTATTTGTATCACTTCTCTTTTGATTGTTTGTAATCTTTTATATTATCTCTTTATCTTTTATTCTTTGTTTAAATCTTCTTATCACATCAAAGCTTATCTTGTTAGCTTGATATGATCAAATACAAGTGTAACTCTTTTCTATTTAAGTTCAATGATAAAGCTGCAGAATGCATCTTGGCCAAATATCTCATCTCTTGATAATATTTTATTTGGTATCAGAGCCATTTGTAGGTTAACACCTCTAACCTAATGGCTTCTTCCGCAAACACTATCTCCATACCCAATCTTACTAGCTTTACACCTAGCAAATTGGGTGAACGTAATTACCTGGCCTGGAACCTTCAGATCCGTCCCATCCTTCGTACTGATGGTCTTATGAACATCGTTGATGGCTCAAAACCATGCCCACCTAAATTCCTTCCCAAAACTGCTGGAGAGGATGATGTTATCAATCCTGAAGTTGCTATATGGGAAAGAAAAGACCAGTATGTTCTTAGCTGGCTTATCACTTGTCTCTCTGAGAAAGTGGTTCTAACAGTCTACGGCTTGAATACCTCCCATGAGGTGTGGATTGCATTGGCTACCCGTTTTACATGCCCTTCTAGGACACGCATCAGTCAATTACGGCACCAAGTACAAACTCTTCATCAAGGAACTAAGTCTTGCTCTGAGTATCTACAAGAAGCTAAGTCCCTTGTCGATGAACTAGCTCTTGTTGGAAAGAAAGTTGAAGAGGAAGACCTTATCTCTAACCTCGTTGAAGGCCTGAATCCTCAGTTTAATGCCTTTATCACTACCTTCTCTCTTTCTACAAATAACAATGCTATGCCTCTAGATCAGTTTTAGTCTGCCCTGCTCAACCATGAACGTCTTCTACTGCAGTAGAATAAACAGTATGAGACCACCTCATTTGCGCTTCATTCTCAAAAGCTATATACTCACAGGCCCAAATTCAGCAAGAACAATGCACGCAATCAACCACATAAGCCTTCTGGTGGTCAGCGCTATTCTTCTCAGCAAACAAATAATGCTAGTCAGTGATATTCTCCTCAGCAAACAAATCGTGCTTCAATTTCAGGTAAAACAAATTCTACCTTTTCTAATAGCACTAATCGGGTTCCTTGTCAAATTTGTGGTAAGACAAGCCATCAAGCACTTGACTGCTATCATCTCATGGACTACGCCTACCAAGGAAGACACCCTCCAAGTGCGCTTGCAGCCATGACTGCTCAATCTAATGCTCTCCGTGAAGATGATGATTGGTTAGCTGGCAGTGGGGCTAATAACCATATCACTGCTGACTTGGAAAATCTCACAATCCAACAGCCATACAATGGGGAAGAACAGGTTGCTGTAGGCAATGGTAGCTCTCTTCCCATCACTCATACGGGTTCTTCTTCTTTCAAATTCTAAAACACTATTGTTTATTTAAAACATATCTTACATTGTTCTGATGTTTCAGCTAATCTCTTTTCAATAAATCGTTTCTGTCATGATAATAATTGCCACTTCAAACTCACAGATTCTTATTTTCTTGTAAAAGACAACCTCTCGGGGGAGATAATATTGCAGGGGCCAAGTGAGGACGGTCTATACCCAATTCAGCTGAAACAATTTCTCATCAATAAACACAACAAGCCTGCTGCCTTTCTTGGAGTCAATAAACACAGCAATCATGCTGCCTTTCTTGGAGTCAAAGTTGGTGAAGTCACTTGGCACAATAGACTTGGACATCCCAATTCTCAAGTTCTCAAGCGTCTTCTCAAGTCTCAACATCTACCTGTCAGTCATTTAGAGTCTAGTTTTTCTTTATGTGAGCCATGTCAATTAGCCAAAAGCAAACAACTACCTTTTCAGGATTCAACTCATGTTACCAATTCTCCATTAAAATTAGTTCATAATGATGTCTGGACATCTCCAGTTGTGTCTGTTAGTGGTTATAAATTCTATGTTATATTTGTAGATGATTTTTCAAGATATACATGGATTTTTCCTTTAAAATTAAAGTCTGAAGTATTTGATTATTTTGTCAAATTTAAGAGTTTACTTGAAAATCTTCTCTCAACAAAGATCAAACAGCTCCAAACTGATGGTGGGGGTGAATATACATCTCATCAATTCAAAAACTTTCTTTCTTCTCATGGTATTTTTCATACAATAACATGTCCTCACACTTCCCAACAAAATGGGATAACAGAAAGAAAACACAGACATATCATAGAAACTGGCCTTACACTTCTTGCTCAATCTCATTTATCTTCTAAATTATGGATTGAGGCTTGCCATACTGCTGTCTATTTGATTAACCGATTGCCTACTCAAACTATAAAATGGTCTACTCCTTATTTTAAACTTCACAATAAGGAACCAGATTATAGTAAGGGTTAATTACTAAATTAGTCCATGAGGTTTCACAACTTTATTTTTTCCCCTCTCGGGTTTCATTTTTATCACAGGAGGTCCTTGTGGTTTTGATAATAGACCAAGTTAGTCTTCCGTCAGTTGACTTAACGGAATTCCACGTGGACCAAGTAAATGTTGACACGTGGCACCTACTTAATTTATTTATTTTTAAAATGTATTTTCTAAGAAAAAAACCAAAAAAAAAAGAAAAAAAAGATTAGTGGCCGAGCCACCCTCCATTTGGGTCTTTGGCCATGGGGGTAGCCTGACCACCCCCATCTGGCCGAATAGGCCACCCCCAGTACCCACTGGGGGTGGTTTCGACCACCCCCTTGAGCTCCAAGAGGGTGGCTCCCTTGGTGCCCAGGGGGTGGCTCGGCCACCCCCAATCTTTTTATTTTTTATTTTTTTTATTAGAAAATAATTTTTTTTTTTTAATTTAAAAAAAAAAAAAATTAAGTAGGTGCCACGTGTTAACATTTAATTGGTTCACGTAGAATTCCGTTAAGTCAACTAACGGTCAACTGATGGAGGACTAACTTGGTCTATTATCAAAATCACAGGGACCTTATGTGATAAAAATGAAACTCCATGAGAGAAAAATAAAGTTGTGAAACCCCAGGGGGGGTCTGAGGTATTTAACCCTTATAGTAATTTAAAGGTATTTGGTTGTGCTTGTTATCCTCTTCTTCGTCCTTATAATAGACACAAACTTGAATTCAGAAGTAGACAATGCATCTTTCTAGGATATTATTTAAATCAAAAGGGATATAGGTGCCTAGATACCTCCACCAAACGAGTCTTTATCTCAAGGCATGTGATTTCTGATGAGAAGTTGTTTCCGGCACAAGGTACTGCCTCCCACATGGCTTTAGCAAGTGACTCTTCTTTGAATCAAGGTATTGTTCCCTTACTCTCTTAGTTCATTGAAGTTAACAATATTTCACCTAATTTGATCACAAATGAACTAATTTATGTTGAACCATTATCCCCTCAATTGTTCTCATTGCAATAATACCAACTTCAAGCTCTTTACCTACAGAATCCAATCCAATTGTGATAACAGATTCTGTTACACCTTCTCCACCTATTTCACCTACAACCACACCAACCTCACCTACAACCATTGATTCTCCTGCAGAATCAACATCTACCTGTGACATATCTCTTCCAATCTTAGAAGATCATATTCCTTCCAACTTTTCACTACCTACCTTGACTAATCCACCAAGCTCACCTCATATTGTTACTAGATCCCAAACAGGCAGCCTAAAACATAAAACATTTACTGATTTCAAGCTATACTATTCTACCAAACATCTCCTAAAAGCCATGCATACGTCTATCTTTACCTTTAGCGAGCCAAGCACCTTTACTCAAGCAACCTCAAATCCCCATTGGCTAGCTGCCATGGAAAGTGAGTTCCAAGCTTTGTAGGAAAATCACACTTGGTCTCTTTGTCCAAGACCACACAACAGAAATGCCATCAGAAACAAATCGGTGTATAAACTAAAACAAAAACCAGATGGAACCATTGAGAGGTATAAAGCACGGCTAGTGGCCAAAGGGTTTGAACAAAGAGATGGTATAGATTACACAGAAACATTTAGTCCTGTGATAAAACCTGCAACAGTGAGATTGATTCTAACATTAGCTGTTCATTATAATTGGTCTTTGAAACAAATTGATATATCAAATGCTTTTCTCCATGGACAACTTGATGAAGAAGTTTTTATGGAACAACCAAGAGGATTTGTTGATCCTCAATATCCTGATTCAGTTTGTAAGCTTCACAAAGCCTTGTATGGCTTAAAACAAGCATCAAGAGCCTGGTTCCATAGACTTACTCAAGCTCTACTTGAACTCAGTTTCACTGGATCATTGATGGATACTTCATTATTTTTGCTTCATAGAGATAATCTTACCATCTTTGTGCTTATATATGTAGATGATATCATTATAACTGGAAATAATCTATCCAGCATTAATGATCTCATCTCAAAACTGCAAATTGAATTCAAGTTGAAGGATTTGGGTATTTGTCATATTTCTTGGGCATACATGTACATCGTACTTCTGCTGGTTTGTATCTTAATCAATCCAAATATATTATTGATCTTCTACATCAAGTTCACATGATAGGAGCTAAACCTTATTCTGCTCCATGCACTTCGGGCAAAAGATTGACTAAATTTGATGGTGAACCATTGGAAGATCAGTCCCTGTATAGGCATATTGTTGGTGCACTTCAATATTGCACTCTCACAAGACCAGATATATCCTTCTCAGTGAATCATCTTTGTCAGTTTTTACACTGTCCTACTACAGCTCATTTTACTGCAGCTAAGAGAGTATTAAGGTATCTCAAGGGAACTCCAGATTATGGCTTGTCTTTCACTAAAGGACCTCTTCATCTAGAAGCATTTTGTGACTCTGATTGGGCTGGTGATCCAATTGACCGAAGATCCACAAGTGATTATGGTGTCTTTCTTGGCAATTGCTTAATCTCTTGGCAATCCAAAAAGCAACCAACTGTATCTCGTTCAAGCACAGAGGCAGAGTATGATCTATGGCCATTGCCACTGCTGAGCTATATTGGTTACGCATGCTTCTATAGGAGTTGAGGATCTCCCTTTTCTCTCCACCAAAGCTCTAGTGTGACAATCTTGGAGCCATTGCATTGGCATCTAATCCTATCTATCATGCTCGAACAAAGCATATTGCTATAGACTATCACTTTATTAGAGAAATGGTTATGCACAAGGATATTGCGATTCAGTTTATCTCCACCATTGATCAATGTGCTGACATCTTTACTAAGGGATTAACTTCTTCTTGGTTTTTGGAATTGCGTGACAAACTCATGATTCTTCCTCCTCCCACGAGTTTGAGGGGGACTATTAAGGAGTCTGCTGCTACTCAGGAGAAGTGCGCTAGGACTATTACTTATCTCTTGTAAGAATTATTTATTTATATCACTTTAGGACTCTTACTTATCTCTTGTAAGAGTTATTTATTTGTATCACTTCTCTTTTGATTGTTTGTAATCTTTTATATTATCTCCTTATCTTTTATTCTTTGTTTAAATCTTCTTTTCACATCAAAGCTTATCTTGTTAGCTTGATGTGATCAAATACAAGTGTAACTTTTTTCTATTTAAGTTCAATGATAAAGCAGAATGCATCTTGGCCAAATATCTCCTCTCTTAATAATATTTTACTGCATCTTGCTACCTAAAATTTTTATGGGGGTAAAAATGATCATTTTATTGCAATATATATATATATATATATATATATATATATATATTCTTTTGCTTATTTTCCTGAATTTGAAAAGGATATGGACGAGAGATATTAGAGTAATACGTATCTTTCCATTAGAGAAATGCTATTTTTTCATGTGGGTTTTGTAGACCCAACGGTGTTGGAAATATATAATGACAATATCTTTAGAACTTATTTTGTCCCATTAATTTCTTATTGCTAAGGGATTTGACAAAATAGTTTTTAAGGATACAATAAAGCTCAAAATGTTGCTCTATAATAGCACTTTCTAGAATAACAATAAACAACAAAAGAAACTATATGCTTGTATGTATCTTTTCATATGACTAAATGATCATATTTATAGTGAATTTTGGACCACTGGTCACAAATTTATAACCTACCAAATTCAACTTGAGAATCTCTTTTGTAACTACCAAATCCCTAAAATCTAGGGGTGCTCATGCGGTTATGCGGTTTTTATTAACCGTACTAACAGTTACCCATTTTTAAAAGCGGTTAGTAAAAATGCTAAGCGGTTATTAGTTAGTGGGTTTTTAAGAACCGCTTACCGCTTATATATATATATATATGTGTGTGTGTGTATGTGTGTGCGCGCGCGCAAAAAATAAGCCCAAAACTAAAAATCGGACAATTTTATTTTTTTTCTTTGAAAGGCATGGTATTTTGAGAATTTCACTTTCTTAATTAAGAAGGGTTGAATTTGGACAAAATAGTTTGACATTAAAAAAATAAAAAATTTAAAAAAAATTGAAAGATGGTGCCTTTAAAATAATTAATACTAGTAGGTGAGTCACGCAATTCCAAAGGAAGTTCAGTTTTATCCTTACATATCTTTCCTTTTGGTCGCATCCTAAAAGTATCTTTGATTCATATTTAGAGCATCGAAATAGAAATTAACAACATACAGTTTTTTTTTTTTTTTTTTTTTTTCATGATAAAACAACATACATGAGTTAATGCATACTTGATGCTTCCATGGGACCAACAGCTAGTCGCCTACAGGATACAACAAGTCAAGACAACCTCCAAAAAAAACCAAATTTCCAGTAACAATTATTAATGGCTAGCGGCCCCCCCGGCCCGGCGTCTGCAACGCCGGCCAACAACCTCCAAATTAAAAAAGCTTTGCTGTAACAATTAATGGCTCGCGCCGCCCTCTGTTGGCAGGTTGGCCATATATGGCAACGATGAACTTGTGGGTTGTGCCATGGAAACCTATGAAAGCAAGCTCATGCATTAATCAAGATGATTGGTTGGTCCTCTACGTACGCTGTAAAATCTGCATGTATTCGAGCACATTTATTAATTCATTTAGGGAAAGGAATTGAAGGTCCGCAGCGGACGACAAACTTAATTATACTATCCACTTATATTTAATAAGAAGAAAAGAAAATAACCAATTGAAATGCTCCCCCTTTTTTTTTCTTTTTTATTTTTTTAATTTTTCTAATTAAAAATGGTAGGTCAGAGAGATCAACTGCGACTATTTATTTGGGCATATATAGTAGCACTTATGCACCAGTAGCTGTGCAAGAAGGGCCGAGAGCTGTAGGTGCTTCCTCAAGTCCAACTGAACTATATATAGTCTAACCCAACCCCACTATGATATTAATTTCTTTTACACTAATCACTAATGAAGATTCTTATTATAAGATTCAAATCCATGCCTTAATGCAAGGGCGGAACTAGAACTTTTAATTTGGGAGGGCAAAATTAAAAAAAAAAAAAAAAATTATTTGGGGGGGCAAATTTTAATTTTTAAATGTCTAGTTTGGAAAATATATATATATATATATATATTTTGGGACCACCTAATTAATGGCTTGGATTCTTATTATGAGATTCAAATCCATGCCTTAATGCAGGGGCGGAACTAAAACTATTAGTTTGGGAGGGCAAAATTTTTTTAAAAAATTCTTGGGGGGGGAATTCTAATTTTTAAATGTCTAGTTTTGAAAAAAAAAATTATTTTTTTGGGACCACCTTATGCCTTGGGGCGCCAAGCCATAGGGTGGTTTTGCTCCTACATTAATATATTAATGAAAAATGTTATAGTGCAATAAAAAGATTATTTTTGGCCCATAAAAGTCTTAGGTGGCAAGAGACCATAGGTCCCATCCGTAGTTGATGTGTTCCCACCCACTAATGGGCCTATGACCTCTTGTCACCTAGGACTTTTATGAACAAAAAATTGTCTTTTTATTGCACTATAGCATATCTCTATATTGAGTTAATCTTTTCGGCTTCCCATAATCAACCCAACGTCCACCAAAAAGTTACAAAAGACCACGAAGGCAACGAGCTACATCTGTCAAAATCTCCAAATTTCAATGACGACAAGCCAACCATATGAACTAATACAGGGTTTCAGTCACCAAAAAGTAGGAAGCTGGACTATATAGGGCTTTGGTCACCAAAATGCAGGAAGCTAGACTATAGGGTTTTGAGGCATTAACACCAAAGGTGATTTCATCCCTAAAGGGTTCACCTTCTGCCCCTAGGTTTTAGTTTTGAATCCAGAAACGAGTTGTGAGGTATTAGCAACTACTGGTCACCAAAAAGCCTACCTGGAAAAATTGGAGATTGGTCGATGACGGTGGGAGGGGGACGAGCTCATCTTCGCTGAAGGGATTTTCTGGTTGTTGGTTCTTCTTCGCCATCGCCGGAGAGAGAGAGAGAGAGAGAGAGAGAGAACGAGCGACGGAGGGAGAGCGGTGGTTCTGGTTTTAGGGAGTGAGGGAGGGAGAGGGGAAAATTTTAGGGATTTTGGTTTGGGAGAAAGACAAAAATGAAAGGGGGAGGCAGCGATGATGGGGAAGAGGGGAAAAAAAAAAAAATTCTGACCTAAATTTTTTTTTTTTTTTTAAGTCGCCACGTTAGTGTTGGTGGGTTCAGCCACGTCAACGTTGGTAGATGCTAGGTTAACTCTGGGGAGCCGCATAACACGACTCATATTAATATATGTACCTAACCACTTAAATTCTCCTTTAAATACAAGCATATGTTAGAAAATTGTCTTTATTAGGCCTTTATTTAATTTTATTTAATTTTCACTATTACTTAATTTTTTTTATATATAAATATCACCAATTGGAATACAGTTTTATCCTAATTCAATAGTCAAGATGTAGCTATTCAGAATTTCATTAAACACTAAGTCAATAGTAATTAGCTGTCTCTTTTCTCTCTAGCCGCCAGAGAGAAAAGCAAAACCTTTCAACCATACAGGGGAGGAGGGTTGGCTGCTTCCCTCCTCCCCTCGTCCTCCTCGCTCCAATGCTAGTTATTTACCTGATGCCCTAGCTCCAGTGCATCCTCTCTTCCCTTTTCTTGCCACTCATTTCCTCCCCTGTTTTCTCCGTTTTGGCCCCTTCCTTGCCACTTTTCTTCCCCAGCCTTCATTTTCTGCAGTGGCATCCTTGGACTTGTTTTGGCTCTTTGTGGGTTCGGCTTGTGGGGGGCTTTCTTTCAACCCCTCCCCGATTTTGTCTGTGGTCGCCACCGACCTATGTCACTGCTTCGCTGTTTGCTATTAGGGTTTTCTTTCATGCGTCCCCACTGCGTCGAGCTCCCACACCCTTTACGCGGTGGTTTTCGGCTTGCACGGGTCCTACTTTGCCGGTCTTCCTCGCGCCCACCGTCCACTGTTGGGCCTTTCAACGCGTCCCCACCGCAATGAGCTTCCAACGCCCCTCTGGTTTTCGGTCCCTGGCGTGTGCGTGATCGGAGTGTGCTGTTTCTTTTCTTGTTTTATTTCCCTGTTCTGCTGTTTTTTTAAGATGTATTTGTGTTTTGGCATGTATTTTTTTCTTGTATTATTTAATTTCCCTGTTTTGTTCGGCTTGTAATAAGGCTCTTTCCTCTCTTACTTGATCTATGTCGCCTTCGGGTTAATTAGTTTTGGTCCAGACCTTTGGATTGTGGATGTGATAATTATCCTGGCCTTCGAATCGAGGAGGAAGAGTTTCGGCATGAGAGTCTTTCTGCTCTCAGGGTCAAGGAATTACATGCATTTGGTTGAGTCAGTCTGTCACATATCTAGTATTAAATCTGATTTTAATTAGTCATGGGTTAGCGGATTGGTCTCGAATCTTGTACTAAACCTGATAATCTTATAGCTTTATGCTATGGTTGCTTCAGAGCTATGCTCTGTGATATAAGAGCTTTATGCTCGCGGTATTATTGAATGAAATGTTATGTTTTTCTCAAAAAGATGTAGCTATTCGTCAATTTTTCTCTCTACTTCCGCAAGCATCAATAGATTAATTGATAATTAAAAAAATAAAAACAAAAAAATATTTTTTTAAATATAAAATAATTTAATACCATTTACCGTTCAAACGGCATTACATACAATATTGTCGTTTACTGTTCAAACGACATAAATTAATGCCGTTTGCGTCTTAAACAGCAGAAAATTAATTTCTGACTGAAAGGTTAATGTCGTTTACTCAAATGACATTATTTAAATGTCATTACCTGCTTAGTGCTGTTTCTGCAGCATTAAGCGGCATTAAATGCCTTTTTTTCTTTTTTTCTTTTTTGTAGTTAACCAAGTGACAAGCATTCAAGCATGAGCATAAACCGTGCACCTTTGCTCCAAAAACCAAAAATGGATTACTGCAATTTACTTCTACATGGTCACTCTCCCTTGTCATGCTGGATTGGTCTACTTGAAATGAGTGCCCATCTAAGAATAGCCCCTCTGCTCGAACTTGATCTCCAATATTTAAGCAAACTATATCTCTAACCACAATTTTAAATACTGAAATCTGTTGATGTCTCCTAGCTCTCACAACATCAACTGGGATATTGTTGTTGACTTTGAATAATTTGTAAATCTGTTTGATTTTCCCTAAAATTACTTATGGCAGAAACAACAATGACAAGAAATACAACAATAAATGTCTGACTGAAATTAATACCAGCTGCTTGAATAGCTCTTTTGAATTTAGAATTTAAAATTGAAACTAAGCAGAGAGGATTGAAGGCTGTCGTTATCTTGAATGATTCAAATTTCAGATAATGTTTGAATAGAATGATTTGTATTTGCTTTTATGTTATCTTCAGCCTTGACACTGACATGTACCAAGTCCTGGACTGGAGTATTTTATCTATTTCGTATTTACTTGCCCCATTTCTTTACCACAAGTCTCTGTCGTTGCTCCTTTATATCCTTGATATTTTATTCACCAATATCATTTTTTCTCTCGCTATGATTTTATTTTTTAACAAATTGCTTCATAGAACCAAAAACAAACAAACAACAAAACATCCCTCACTAAGAGGGGAGAGGGGGAGGTGGATCTTTTCCACTACAGATGGGATGGAGAGGAGGGGAGAAAAAGGAGAGAAGAAAGTGAGAATGCAACCGGAGATAACTCTGGCCCAATAAGCCACATAATGGGGGCAGAAGTTAGCACTTTTGTTAACTTTCCTAACCTCCCATTGAGAAGAGGAAGGAAGAAGAGATAAAGCATCATAAATTAAAACATCTAATTGCCAATCCAAAATAATGGAAGGTTGCTGTAAAGAGGAAATAACAATTGAAGAATCTCCTTCTAAAACAAAATTTCCTAGCTTTGAAGAGGTAGCGAGAGTAGCAGCCAGCAGGGCTGCTTGAGCTTCACCATAGGCGGGCTCACAAGGAGGATTGAATTGATACAAACTCTTGACAATGAAGCCATTGGAATCTCTACAAACTGCAGCTTGGACTAAAAATTGATCTCTAATAGCTGTATCGAAGTTGACCTTGAAACTGCCTGGATGAGGGGGAGACCAACTTTCTCTCACAGGTTGAGAAGTAGTTTTCCGAGCTGCATAGTGTTCTAAGGATAACCTCAAAATATTGTTTGCAAACTTAGAAGCTTTAGGGAGGACTCCATTGTGAATAGCTTGATTCCTAGAAAACCAAAGAGTATCACACAGCACAGTAGCAAAAATTTGGAAAAGATGAGTGTCAGCTAAAGGGATACTAAAAGATTGGTTAGGTGATAAAATTCCGATGATCCACTTAGGCAAAGTTAGAGCTGACCAATTACTATGATTACTACACGCGTACCGCCAATTCCTATCTTTCCTAACAACCATCTGGATAGTGATCCACTTCTCTTACTTCCTGTTGAGTATACACTACACGTGTGAGTGTTAGAAAAATGTCTTAAGTATAAGTGATTAATATAGAAAAATATCAGGGGTCACATAATAACATGGCATTGAAATAAATTCACCAAGAACTTTACCCTCCCAAAAATGAATCCATACCTCAGCCATTGGGTGGATGCCTTGAAGGATACTACAATTTTCATCCTTTTAGGATGTGCTACCCTTTCTCTCGCGTTTGGCATTAAAGAGCATAGAATAATAATATTAAAAGCATGATGGTGAATTAAGCATATTTCTTGTCATTGTTGTTTCTGCCATAAGTAATTTTAGGCAAAAACAGACAAATTGATGACAAATTATCCGAAGTCAACAATAATATCCCAGTTAATGTTGTGAAAGTTGGGGGCATCAACAGAGATTTCAGTAATTCAAATTCAACTGATATCTGTTGATACCCTCCACCTCTCACATCATCAACTGGGATGTTGTTGCTAACTTTAATTTGAATGATTTCTCAATTTGTCTGTTTTGACTTATATCCGAAAAAACTAGCAATGACAAGAAATATTTGCTCTAACAAATACGCTTCCACCATCATATGCCATATCCATCTTTGAATATTCCATGCTCTGTAACGACAAACGCAAGAGAAACGGCAGCTTATCTTTTCTGTTTCACAGCTTCAGGAAGACTTGTTTGATGAAATTTGAATCTGTTTTCAGGTTTGAGATGAACAAAGATGAAAGAAGGAAAAGAAAGCAACAAAAGAAAGCAACAGATGGTAACAAAAGAAAGGGCAGGCAGAGGGCAGTGGCATCTCAATCTGAGATGGTGTGGTTTGGGTGAAGCTAGTTCAACCTAGTATTTATGCATTTCCTTGTACGTGGTGGGTAGGTAACTTCTTTCTTGCTGTTTATGATCGAGAAGCAACTGTTTTCAGTTGAACGCCTCAAAAGGTCGGGTCACTCCCGGCTTGTACTTAGGGGTGTCAACCCGGTCCGGTTTCCCGGTTTTTGGCCAAAACCGGAACCGGAACCGGGGTATCCCGGTTCTTGGTTTTGGGAAACCGGAACCGGAACCGGGACCCCGGTTCCCTGCCGGTTCCGGTTTTACCCGGTCCGGTACCCGGTTTTTGAAAATAATTAGTGTTTGGGGCTTATTTTAGGTATTGGGCCTAAAATAAGCCCATTATTTTTTTCATAAGTTAGCTCATTTAAAAAAGAAACTATTAATCTTTTTGTCTAAATTAAAGAGGCTTTATTGTGATTGTTTCAAATAATTAAAAAATAAACTTAAAAAAGCATAAAAATCCTAAATAATCAATGTTT
>NC_081544.1:23722415-23753207 GCF_901000735.1 Corylus avellana
ATATTAAAAGCATGATGGTGAATTAAGCATATTTCTTGTCATTGTTGTTTCTGCCATAAGTAATTTTAGGCAAAAACAGACAAATTGATGACAAATTATCCGAAGTCAACAATAATATCCCAGTTAATGTTGTGAAAGTTGGGGGCATCAACAGAGATTTCAGTAATTCAAATTCAACTGATATCTGTTGATACCCTCCACCTCTCACATCATCAACTGGGATGTTGTTGCTAACTTTAATTTGAATGATTTCTCAATTTGTCTGTTTTGACTTATATCCGAAAAAACTAGCAATGACAAGAAATATTTGCTCTAACAAATACGCTTCCACCATCATATGCCATATCCATCTTTGAATATTCCATGCTCTGTAACGACAAACGCAAGAGAAACGGCAGCTTATCTTTTCTGTTTCACAGCTTCAGGAAGACTTGTTTGATGAAATTTGAATCTGTTTTCAGGTTTGAGATGAACAAAGATGAAAGAAGGAAAAGAAAGCAACAAAAGAAAGCAACAGATGGTAACAAAAGAAAGGGCAGGCAGAGGGCAGTGGCATCTCAATCTGAGATGGTGTGGTTTGGGTGAAGCTAGTTCAACCTAGTATTTATGCATTTCCTTGTACGTGGTGGGTAGGTAACTTCTTTCTTGCTGTTTATGATCGAGAAGCAACTGTTTTCAGTTGAACGCCTCAAAAGGTCGGGTCACTCCCGGCTTGTACTTAGGGGTGTCAACCCGGTCCGGTTTCCCGGTTTTTGGCCAAAACCGGAACCGGAACCGGGGTACCCGGTTCTTGGTTTTGGGAAACCGGAACCAGAACCGGGACCCCGGTTAACCGGGGTCCCGGTTCCGGTTTTACCCGGTCCGGTACCCGGTTTTTGAAAATAATTAGTGTTTGGGGCTTATTTTAGGTATTGGGCCTAAAATAAGCCCATTATTTTTTTCATAAGTTAACTCATTTAAAAAAAAAAACTATTAATCTTTTTGTCTAAATTAAAGAGGCTTTATTGTGATTGTTCCAAATAATTAAAAAATAAACCTAAAAAAGCCTAAAAATCCTAAAAAGTCAATGTTTTTGCCTATATGAGCCTTAGAAATAAAAATTCAAATTTTTTAAAATACCCTAAAAATCATTTTAAAACCTTCAAAACCGGAAAAGTGAGAAACCTAATTGCTTAAGGTCCTAAACGTTGTGTAAAAGACTAAAAGAATTATAAAATATTAATATATATATACAATATAATAATATATAAATATTATTTAATAAAATAAGACCCGGTTCCGGTTTTCCCGGTTTTTACCGGGTGCCAAAAACCGGGACCGGAACCGGGGTCCCGGTTTTTTTTTTTTTGGCAACCGGAACCGGAACCGGTCCCCGGTTTCCCGGTTTCCCGGTTTTCCGGTCCCGGTTCCGGTTTCCCGGTTATTTTTGACACCCCTACTTGTACTCAAGATACGGTCAATTTTAGGCTGCTTGACTTTGTCAGTATTCGGTTGGCGTGCGTGTTTGAGTCATATGCCTGGGCCCTGGGCCCCGGGCCCTGGGCCATCCCTCCGGCTAAGCCTAATAGAATTATAGAAACTCTTGCCTGGAGACAACGTTGAACGATGGGTATTGCATTGACCACCCACATCCACGTCCAACACGTTCGGCGTAGGAGACCGGCGAAAAAGGTCGAAAGCTCTAATTAAAGTTCTCGTCTTCCTTTTTCAAAGGAAGGAATATTATGAGTCAGGGCCGGCAAAATGGGTATGTGGGTTGACCCGTTTATGACTCGTGGTGACCCGTAACCCATTTAAGGTGTACCCAAACACGACCTGTTTAGTTAACGGGTAGGTCTCACCAGACACGACACGACACGGCAATTTTTACGGGTCACCCAACACGACCCGTGAAACCCATTTAAAATAATGGGTCGTGTCGGGTCGACATGACCCATGAAACCCATTTAAAATAATGGGTCTTGTCGGGTCGACATGACCCGTTTAACTTAAAAAGTTTTTATTTTTTATTTTTTATGGTTTTAAATGAAATAATAATAGTTTTAGCAATTATCTCTTAAAATTAAACTCCTAGCAGGCTATCAACAAATCACTTAATAGTTAATAGACTTAATTGTCTAATCAAATAACCAAAAAAAAATTACATCATCATTACAATTTACAAATTTACAAATACAAATTGGGTTCCCATTTTGCCCAATTTACAAACTACATCATTTGAATATGTACAAGGAAGTTCATCAAAATGGGTCCCAACTGTTGAGGTCTTCACGCTTCTTCTGGACCTTTTTTTTCGTCATCGGATTCATATGAATAGAAGGATCTTCTATTGTATATATTTCAACCACATCGTCATCAAATACAACCGAATATTCGTTAATCACCTATACATAATCATTAGTAAGTCAGTTACAAATAAGTTCAAGATTTCAAATAAGTTCAAGACTTCAAGTAAGAATCAGATTAGATACTTACTGTCTCTCACATGTAATCATACTTACTGTCTCTCACATTTGGTTTCTACCCAAAAGAACCAAAAAAACAAAAAAAATGTTACAGTTTTAGGAGTTGTTGTGAAAGTCCTAAATGTCTCTCCCTTGTTTGTTTGTTTGCAAGAAAATGGCTCTTGCTGGGTTTTTCTCTCTTCTTTCTTTATGAGGTTCTCATTTCTCAATCAAACACATATAATGCAAGAAAATAGAAAACAACTCAATATTTGTGTGATCCAAATCATATTTCACTTAGGCCACCATGCAGAAAAGATTTCACTAAATGAAATTTGCATTATTTCGTTTGCTCAACATTTTTTCCAGAGAATAATTATATTAAATTACTAACCCAAACATTTTTCTACAAGTAAAATGATTTTATTACGAAAAAGGAAGACACTCATATACACAGGGAGCATATTGAAGCTACTCCTAAAAATTACAATCTGAAATTCAAAAGATTAAAAAATTCAAAAGACATGGAATGGAATTACTAACCCAAACATGAAACCATAAAATGCAACAAATTGTCAACATCTTCATAGTTGATAAATATTGGAAAGAACTTGAAGGACAAAACCCAAATGCACATAGGATAAATGTAAAAGGTGCATTTAGGTTTATGTTTCATTGTTTTTTTCAGGTTAAAAAATAAATAATTAAAAAATAAATAAACGGGTCTGGCAGGTTACTCGCGGGTGACCTGTGACACGACCCGTTAAGAGCAACATAAACAGGTCGTAAATGGGTCGAACCGTTTACGACTTAAACCCATTAATTTCGTGTCATGTTCGTATCGGGTTGTCAGATCGTGTCAAAATTGCCAGCCCTAATTATGACCTCATCTACATAAATGCTACGTATCGTTCTCAAGGTATATTCGTAATTTACATAACATTTTTTTTTTTTTTTAACAAGAACAAGTTAAAAATATATATTTTTTAATTTATGTTATATTTATAATTTTGGGAAACTTCACTTACCCTCCTATACTTTCGCGGTTTTTGCAAACACCCCCCCATTGTTCAAAAACTCTTAATTTGATGTATCCAACTTTCGTTTCCTTCCACTTTGCCCCTTTCGTTAGGATTTTGTAGTTAAATCAAACGGTCAAATGAGTAAAAGTCCTTTATACCCCCAAATTTTTTTAAAATTCCAAATTTACCCTTATTTATAAATAAAAAATTATTATTATAATTATTATATTTAAAAATAAATAAATAAATAAGTGACCCACCGGCGGGTCACAAGTGACCCCCGTTGGGTCAAACACCGTCAACTTTTTTTTTTTTTAATATATAATAATAATAATATGACCCGTGAGTCACAATACGGGTGGGTTAGATCCACCGGTAAACCCACAGGTCAGAATTTAAAATATATATATATATAACTTTTCTCCACTGGCTGAATGCAACCGTTCTGTGGATTTTTCAAAATATTTGCTTGGAATTAATCCTTCTTGGATACAATTCAAATCAACACCAGAATCAATTAAAGCAACAACATCAAGGGAAAAATCAGGAGAAACAATGATATGCACGTTAGAATGCCATTTGGGAGGAACAACTTTGTTGATCAAATTGACAAAATGGGTTTTGTCAGGAACAGAGATGGGGAGTTGCTTATTCTTTTTTAAATCAACCATTTCATTTCTGATATTACGAATCTCGTATTTCAAATCTGAGACTATAACTGCTTTGGATTTTTGCTTTGAAAATTTTTCCAAAGTATTTTCAGGAGAAGTTTTAGCATTGCTTTGTTCTCCTGGTTTGGTTAGAACAGAACAAGTACTAATACATTTAAGGTTAACTTCCTTAGGAAAAGTAGATTCAAAATCTTTCGTAGGATTGACAGATCCGTTAAAGATCTTTTGGAGGTTAAGTTCAATTTCAATCTTACCAAAGTTTTGTTCAAGAATTCTGACGTTAGAATCAGTGGGTTCTTGAGAGGAGTTTTCAAAATCGAGAAAAGAAACCTTTTTGGTGCCAAACTCTTGTTCAGAAGAACTAGCACTACCATTAGAAAACTCAGAAAGGAATTTGTCAATTTTCTCAAGATTTTCTTGAGAAGTCTTTTGATAAGAAAGTTTTGATAAATCTGGGAGAGAAATCAGAGGGTTTTTAAATTGCTCGATGATTCTCCTATCGTTAGTGATAGGGTCCTTATCATGAGTTTTGAAAGGGGAACACTTAACAACCATGTTGTTGACATCAAGAAGAGTGTTTTCAGTAGGAGGATGGGAAGATCTGATGACAGATTTATCCTCTTTGACAAACTTCTTTTTGACAACGTTCAAATCAATTTCGTCCGGAAAATGCTTTTGAAGAAAATCAAAAAACAAAATGTGAGTTTGGGACTCGATCATAGCCTCGGCCCATTTGACCTTGATACGATCTCGTTCCTTTTGGGAATATTTGGCACGGTAAGCATGTCGCAACTCACGATTTTCTTTTGAAGAAAAATCCTTGTTTAAAGCAGACCAATCAATGACAGAGAAGAAATCTCTGATATGAGCAGTGATAACATTACACTGATGAGGAAAACTCGAGGGAATAGGAGCAACAAAATCAGAAGCAGAAGGAGAGAGAGATCCACGATCGTCATCCGTTAGGGGATGATTTTTCGTAGAATAAAAAGCAGATGAAACTTGGGAATCGGTAGAAATTCCTTTGAGTTTCAAACCAGGATTAACTGTGGGATGAAGATGAGGAGAATCGTTAAGGGATTCGTCGACATCTTTATCTCTACGACGGAGTCCTTCTGAGGTTGTTGAACCCGCAAAAGAATTCCTTCGTTCGTTAATCAACAGGGGACGTTCAATTCTATTTGAATATCCCAAATCAGCAAAATTGATTTTAACAGATCCATCCATATACTGTTGGATGTAATCAAGATTAGAGGCATCGTTAACTACTCGAGAAGGTTTTGCAACACCTTCCAAAAGCCATTCGTTGGGTAATTCAATCTCAGCCCATCGAATCATTTTTGGGGTTTTAATATGAGCATTCTGAGTAGAACTTTGAATCAACAGAGTCGATTCGCCTGTATTCTTAATCACAGCTCTTGGATCAAGATTTGTTTTCATCAACTTATAATAAATACGGTAGATGTATATATATATATATACATATATATCTATATATGTTTTAATAAAAAATAAGGGCAAGATTGGAATTTCACACCCCTCCGTTAGGATTTTCTGTAACAGAAAATCCTAACGGAATTGGCAAAGTGAAAGGAAACAAAAGTTGGATACATCAAAGTGAGAGTTTTTGAATAATATGGGGTGTTTGCAAAAACCACGAAAGTATAGAGGGGGTAAGTGAAGTTTCCCCTTATAATTTAAAGTAATTGTGTTACATGAGGGTCTAAAGGGATGTTACATTACAGGTCTAATAGAGTACAAAAGGGATACAAACTCTTAAAACTTTTTTTTTTTTTTTTGACACGTTCACACAAGAGGGAGAAGGGGGGATTCGAACTAGTGACCTCCGCTTCATAAGGCATGGTCCCCAACCGATTAAACTACCTTTTAGAGACGACTCTAAGAACTATTGGATTATGTCTATTGCTTGTGAGAATTATATTAGTAAATTCACTTTCGTGCTTGGGAGGCCTAATGTACCTCGAATCACCCAAAAATCTATCAATTAATTTGAAAATGCTGCAAGTTGCACTATGAATTAATTACTTTTAGGGGTAACTTCACTTTAGACCCTGAATTACCACGTGATTTGACAAGTCCTCTCAAACTTCAAAACCTCTCAATTTGAACTCATGAACTTTCATTTGTAATTAATTTGAACCCCTTAAACGTTAAAAGTGAAACAATGACATTTATACCCCTGACTTTTTTATAAAATTCCAAATAAAATTTTTAAAAAAAAGTAAAAAAAAAAATTAAGGATATTTTGGTCTTTGTAGGTATTGCAGTAGAAGTTAACAGTTAAATCTGACGGAGGAGTTCAAATTGAGAGGTTTTGAAGTTTGGGAGGACTTGTCAAATCACATGGTAATTCATGGGTATAAAATAAAATTACCCCTTACTTTTTTTAATGAATTGCAAGGGCATTACTATAGCTCATAGACCAAACCATGATGTTTATTTAGGGAACTCGATATAATTCTAAAGTACAATGAAAAATATATATTTTCTAGCAAATGATTTATGACTAAATCTTTTAAGTAATTGCACAAAAGCATACTTTATGTGGATTATAAAATGCATTTCAATACATGAGATAATTATAGAGACAGATTATAAAAAATCACTAATTCTAGCATACTTTCTTTTCTACACAATGCATATGAGAAAGTAGAGAGGATGATTCCAAATTAAAATATTTATAACTTTCCAAACAATTCTTCAAAAATTTAATGGCATTGAGATTAAAACAAAAAATGTTGCTTTTACAAATTAGTTTTAATGGAAAAATAAAAATATATAAAATATCTACTAAACATTAAGCTGTTATATATGAGAACAAGCTTGAAGAAGGTAGTGAATAAAAGAAAAAAACATGCTACATGCTACACTTTCATCCTACCTTTATTCTATAGGCTTTGGAATCTTGTTTTTAACAAGATTTGATAGACACTACCACATGAATCCAACCATATGGGAGTGAAATTTGAGTGTAATATGTAACATTATTCTAAAAGAAAAGTATTGAGAAGGAGAATAAAATAACTATGATTTCGTCCCAAAAGAAAATTAAAAAGAAGGAAAGTGTCCAAATAATTTTTTATTTGTTGCATATTGGTAGAAATAATAACAATATACTAAGAGCATGTTTGGTATGCAGAATAGACACCTGAAGTAAAATAACTATTCCTATAAAATAACTTTCTTTCTTTTTTTTTCTTTTGGTTATATACTATTTTTATGAACAACTATTCCCCTAGGAAAATGAATAACTATTTCTTTAAAAAATGACATGAATATAATGAATTTTCCAATAGAACCATTCAATTTTTTTTTTTTTTTTTGTTCTTGCAAACCTAAATTAAAAAACAAGAAGGGAGAGACAATCACAAAACATTCCATGGGTGCCTAAACACCCAATGGGGTGGCCGACCACTCTAGAAGAACCACGAGGGTGGTGCGACCACCCCTTGTTACTCCAAAGCGTTGTTGGGGGTGGCTATGACTACCCATAGAGATCCTCGATGGCTCACCACGAGTGGCTTTGGTGATCTGCCATGGTGGTCAGCTACCAAAAAGATATTTTCTCCGTTTTTCTTTTTATATGAAAATTATTATTATTATTATTATTATCTTCGATATTTTAGAAATTTTAGAGACGGATTTAGGGGGGACCGGCAGTGGCCCTAGTCCCCCCCACATTACAAGAAAAAAAATTTAAGGCAAAAAAAAAAAAAAAAAAAAATTAAGGTAAAAAAGTAATAATTTAAGATATTTTTTGCCAATTGGTCCCTCCTTAAATTTTTTTGGCCTCGAGTCCTCGCAAATTCAAAGCTGGTTCCGTCCTTGAGTAATTTTGGTACAATTTTAGCGAAAGCATATTTCCTGTTACCAAACTATGTTATAAGAATGGCTATTTAATTTTATATTATTGAGGAGTGTTACACATCCCAAATTTTCCTCACAAAAGTTAATTCCTAAATGATGTGTCACCATCTCATGAAATTTATTATTTTGGAAAGTGTGTTACTAACTTATGGAATGGTGACATATCATTTGGGAACAACCTTTTGGGAAGAAAATTTGGGATGTGTAGCATTTCTCAATATTATTTAGAGAAACTTCATTTACTCTCTGAATTGTCACCCCTTTTGTAATGTCTTCCTAAAGTTCAAAACCTCTCAATTTAATTTATCAAACTTTTAATTTTTTTCATTGTCCACTGTGGGCGCAACCAGTAAGATTTTCGGTTAAATCTCAACAAAATTTCTAAAATACCCCTATTTTTTTTTTATAGAAAAAAACATTTAATTTTTTTTTTTTGCAAAATTTGAGACATGGGTGTTTTTGCAAATACCATTAAATTTGGATCAACGTATTACTCTTTGCATTTTTTTTTTCCTAAAACAAATGCGAGTATTTTGAGAAACGTTAAGGGATAGATGAGATTATAAACACTTAAAAGATAGATACACTAAATTGAAAAAAAAAAAAAAAAAAAAAAATGCTAAAGTTTCCAGCGTACCAAATTTTTATTTTTTATAGGGAAAAATATAAAAAAACCTTCCAAACTACCAACGGTTTTCGATTTAGCCCCCTAATGTTTCAAAAGCGATAAAATAGCCCCCCAAACTACTAAACTATTGCATTTTGATCACTCCGTTAGTCAAAACCGTTAGTTTGGACGGAAACTGAAAACGACGTCGTTTTGTTGGGGGGGTATTTTATCACTTTTTGAACATTAAGGGGCTAAAATGAAAATGGCTGGTAGTTTGGGGGGCTTTTTTATATATTTCCCCAAAAAATTTTTTTTTCATAAAAGGGCATTGTAGTAACTTACCCATAACAAAACGACGTCGTTTTACAATCTCCGCCCAAACTGACGGTTTTGACTAACGGAGTGGCCAAAATGCAATAGTTTGGTAATTTGGGGGCTACTTTATCACTTTTGGAATATTAGGGGGTTAAATCGAAAACCGATGGTAGTTTGGGAGGCTTTTTTATATTTTTCCTTTTTTTATATTTAGGAAAACAGTCAGGAAAAACAGAATATATTTATTTTTTATTTCAAATTCTTTGGCAGGCGCTTTTCAAAAATTTGGAGGGGTGGAGCGGAGGTATTTGAAAATATTTGGGGGATCCGGGAGGCCCCCCGGCCTCCGTGGTTCCGTCCATGACGCCATTCGAATCGCACTGAGGATCAGCAGTTGGATACAGGCTTTTCAGACAGTTCACAAAAAATCCTATCTCAACATCAACTTTCAGTGTCCAATAGATCTTTGCCTGTCTGCTCTGCTTCTCAACAGGCCAAGAAGCAGGTTGTTTGTTCTTTTGTCTATATCAGTTTCTTATTCTCCATTAAAGCTAATTTTAACAAACATTTGGGGTCCTCCCTCAGAAAGAAGCACTGAGGCTCCGCAGGTGGATACATGAGTACATTGTTGTGGGAGTTGGGAGCGTTTCCTACTCTGGCTCTTTGGGTAAGCACGAAAATGGTTAATTAGCTGCCTTGTTTGTCTAGAGGCTGATCCCGCAAGAAACTAGGTCCATGAAAAACAACCTTAGTTAAGCCGAAGAATTGCACGTTACGTGTTTGCCAAAATAACATATTGACATTTATGGTCATACGTTACTCCCTACGATGGGTGGGTTATGAAAAGCCCTGTCACACCGTATTCATCCATGATCCATGGCTTAAGTTATCATTTTCATTCGTCATTGAATTTTTCTTTTCTTTCATTTGATTGGTAGCTATTTATTTATTTGTGAATATATTGCATGAGTTGAAGGCCACATATTCAATCATGTATGCTGCTTCAACTAATGGCTCAGATTAAGTTTAATTTCTTTGCTCATATATAGCTGTTAGTCTTCCCAAATATAAGTTATCTTCAACTGTGGAGTATCACGGATATGGATATTCAGCTATAAGACCCTCCAAAGTTGTTGCAGGTTTTGACTTATAATATGTATCTGCAGGAGATCCATTTGTAGAAGGCTGTTCTGCAGCTACATTTTGAGCAGGCCGCAGCAGAAAATTCATTGTCCCAAAGAATTATCTGCATAATCAAAAATTTCATCTTCATAATTGCAAGGTAGGAATCGCAAACCAGTGTTATACAATAAGTGTATAGTCTTCCATAGATACTAACAAAGTAAACACCACATTTTCAATCATTTAACAAAATAAATTACATTATCATGAACCCCAATTATAAAAAAATTATACAAGAATATGTGCAAACCATCAACTATAGGCAAAACGACAACCAAAACCACAACCGTAAAGAACCCCTCACGAAATTTCCATGGACATACCGACTCTCTCACCAAACCTAAATCTCTTCTCCCTCGCCTTCAAGAATCTTCTCACATGAGACTCCCCATGTAAATTCGAACATAATACTTACATATCTGTTAAGCTATACAATGAGAGAAGTAAAGAATTATAATAAGCTAGACAATATTTTTTTCAAAATTCTAACTACAAGTAGCATTCAAGTAGACAGTCGCAAAAAAATATTATTGTAACTACCCTCAATGCATGATAAAAAATAAGTGACAATTTTGTATTATTGAAAATATGACATCAATCCTTACATATATGATAAGCTATACAATGATAGAACTGAGTAATTATAATAAAATACCAAATACTGGAACCGATAGAGTTAACAATAAGAAGCATTGAAGAAAAGCCTATGATCATATCTTTTTCATCTTTAGGTAGCTAAGAAATGGTCTTTGTGGAACAGGTATCCCCTTGACGATCCAACCAATTGGCCAAGATAGTGCTGAGATTCCAATGCATGCACCCCATTGCAACCAATTCAACCTTTCTGTATCTGCAAACTTCTTTAGAAACTCTACCATGACTACCTGAAGAACAATGGTTATCACGATGATCCCTAAAAACAATCTATTCTTGTGTATCCCCTTGAAGACGTTCTTCTTCTCAAGCTTCCGTGCATTGAATTCATTAAAGACTTGGCAAAGAACAAAAGTATTAAAGATTAAGGTGTCATTTACCTTCTCCGTCACACCAAAGATTGATTCACCTTTGAATTGCAGGGTCAAGAGGACCATTATTTGATACAAAGCTTGGGCTAAGAGGTTTCTCCACATAATGTTGGTGATAAGTGGTGCAGTCCGGCCCACAGGTGGTTTATCCATGAGCTCCTTGGTGGGTTGCTCAGTCGCAAGAGCTAGAGCACCCAACGTATCCATAATTAAGTTCACCCACAATAATTGCACTGCTGTTAAAGGGACTTCACCAGCTGAAACTGCTGCCACAAAGTTGATCACGAGAGCAGCAACATTTACGGTAAGTTGAAATTGGATGAACTTCTGGATGTTGTTATAGACACATCTTCCCCACTTCAGAACTGTGGCCACTGAAGCAAAATTATCATCCAAAATGACAATGTCAGAGCTTTCCTTGGCCACCTCGGTGCCTTGAATCCCCATCGAAAGCCCTATATCAGCTTCTTTTAGTGCTGGTGCATCGTTTGTGCCATCGCCAGTAACTGCAACCACATGGCCTTTTTGTTTCAAGCACTCTACCATCAAAAGTTTGTCAAAGGGAGAAGACCTTGCCATCACACAAATTTTATCAACTTTCTCCAATCTCTCTTCTGGCGTGTAGTTTCTGAATTCCACACCTTCTACTACTGCTCCACTGACCAAGTCTTGACCAGGCCTGAGTATCCCACATTCGGTGGCTATAGCTTTTGCAGTGAAAACATTGTCTCCCGTGATCATTTTAATGTTCACACCGGCATATTGGCAATCTTCCACAGCTTTCTTCACCCCTAGACGACATGGGTCCTTAAGTCCCACAAGTCCTAATAGGGTCAAACCATCTTCTTCTAGCCTTTTATTTTCTTGATATTCTTCTGAAACCTGCTTATGTGCAAATGCAATGCATCGGAGGCTGCTAGCTGCCATACCTTGAATAATTTGCTCAAATTTCATCTGTTCAGCATCATCAAGATCTTTTACAATTCCAGAAGCATCATAGTAACTTGAGCACATCTTCAATATCATCTCTGCTGCACCTTTCCAGTGTACCTGGATTGTGTTGTCTGCTTTTCTCCTCACAAGGACTCCACTTCGTTTCTTCTGGGAATTGAATGCTTCAACATAAAGAATCGTACAACTTTGCATCAATTGCTCCATTTCCATGTTTAAGTCCAAAACAGCCCAGGAAAGAATTGCTTTTTCAGTGGGACTACCTGAAAACTCGATTTTAGATCCTGAATTAGGCATGTATACACTACCAGTTGTGTTTAAAGCAACTCCTTCCTGGACCAATTTGAGAACATATGGAGCAATTGATGAGTAAGAACCAGCTGCAAAAGTTTCTTTCCCCAGCCAAAACTTTGTCACCTTCATTTGGTTGAGCGTGAGAGTGCCTGTTTTATCAGTACAAATGGTGGTGGCAGAGCCCATGGTCTCACAGGCAGAGAGCTTCCGCACCATTGCTTGATCAACCATCATTCTCTTCATGGAATAAGCAAGTGTGAGTGTAACTGCCAATGGCAAACCTTCTGGAATTGCAACCACAACTATAGTAACAGCAGCAGCGACAATCCCCACCACAGCATTCACTATGTCATCAACCTTGGTCTTGTTACCATTGAACTCCTTATTTCCATTGTCATCTGTTGTATTTCCTGTGAAGTAGCGAACCAACAGGACTACGAGAACTAGGAAAGCGACTAGCAAACCAACTTTACCTATTGATGAGGTTAACTTGTTGAGGCGTGCTTGTAAAGGTGTTTGTTCGTTTGTGTCACGGCTGATTGAGCTCATCATCTCTCCCCATGTTGTGTTCATGCCAACTGAAGTGACAAGCATCCGTGCATAGCCATCAGCCACCTTAGTACCTGAAACCAAAAATGGATGACTGCAATTTACTTCTACTTGGTCACTCTCCCCTGTCATGCTGGATTCATCCACGTGCAATGAGTGCCCGTCTAAGAATAGGCCGTCAGCTGGAACTTGATCTCCAATCTTTAAGCAAACAACATCTCCAACCACAATTTGAAATACTGAAATCTGTTGACGCCGCGCGGCTCGCACAACATCAACCTGGATATTGTTGCTGACTTTGGATAATTTGTCAAACTGTCTGTTTTGCCTAAAGTTGCTTATGGCAGAAACAGCAATGACAAGAAATATAGCAACAAATATGCTTCCACCATCATACCAACCTTCTTTGATTCCATGTTCTTTAATGCCAAACGCAAGAGAAAGTGTTGCACAGCCTAAGAGGATGAAAATTGTAAGATCCTTGAATGCTTCCACCATGAAATGGAAGAAGCTCTTTGTAGGCGGTCTTTTATATGTGTTGGAGCCGAAAGCCTCGTGTCGGAGTGCAATATCTTCAACATCGCCTTCAATACCCAATTCAGCATTGGTATGAAGACTTGATGCTACTGCATCAACCCCTCCAAATTTTTGGAGCCTGTCAACATTTTTCTCTTTCACAAGTTGAATGAGACAATTTTGATCAATTTTGAACCTTTTGTCTGGTATGAGATCCACAATGGTGAAAGATGGACAGTGAGAAAGCTCAGGATTTTTGTTTCCGTGTAGAGAATGGAATTTGTGAATACTTTTCTCTTTCACAAGTTCAGCGAGAGGTTTGAGATTCATAATGATGAAAGATGGGGAGTGTGAAACGTCAACATTTTTCTTCTCTGGTAGAGAATGAAGGTTGTCAACATTGTTCTCCTTCACAAGTTCAGTAAGACTTGTACGATCAATTTGGAAGCTATTGCTTGGTCTGAGATCCTCTAAGGTGGAAGGACAGCATGAAATATTAGTATTTTTCTTTCTGGATAGAGATTCTGTAAAAAAAGAAAGTATGGTTCTAGAACAATAAATGGTCACAAAAGCAGAGTGCCATCTCTTGTTGGATTGGCTGAGTATTTCTGGTACGTGAAGTAAAGTCTCAATGCATATGCTCTCAAACTTTGGTGGGAGAACTGTAGCCATTGGCTCAGGGAGGGAAAAAAGTTCACTGTAAAGATGATATGTGTAGGAAAGCAAGGAATTGACAATGTAGTAATAGAGATAAAATAAAACAAGTAAAAAAAATTTTTTCTATGGGTAAAATATGAAGGATTCAAATGAGCAATACCTTTTATGAATGAATGGAGCAAAGTGAGGATAAAGCGCAGAAAGGCTGGAGAATAGTAATGATATATGGAGATATGTTGCAGGATACGTTAAATTGTGGAAGTCCTCGACATTTTATATATAGCTAAATAGCTTGGTGGTTTGTTTGTGTTCATGCCGTGTGGACAAGGTATCCAACTTTATTCATTAAGTTTTCAGTGGGGAAAAGAAGTAATTGATTGATATTGATATAAAGTAGAAATGAACTTTTAATTTTTTTGTGAGAGAAAAGTAAAGAAAATTGTATTGTGAGAGAAATGTGGACGGTTTTCATTGTTGGGTGATTCTAGTAGGCCAAAGAAAATAGAGAGTAGATCTGAAAAGTTAGAACATCTCTAGCAGATTAGGTAAAAGTTTCATATTGACTAATACCACCGCTTTTTCTCCTTCAACAGATTTGCTAGAAACTTGGTAAAATGCAACCTCTATCACTACTAAATAAATATTTTATTGATTTTCATTATTTTTGTAGTTGTTTATTGTTCCTCTTTATCAAGCAAATAGAATATATTAAAAACGGGAGAGAATTAATATTTAGTAAAAACAAGTAGAGAAGTGAATAAAAAATGTATTGGAGAGAGAAAAGTTTTAGGAAAAAGTAGAAAAATACTTTGGCAAACAAACGCGGCCTGGCTTGACAAAGTGGACCCACCGGAGGGGAAGGTGAAGAATTTCCTTGGTGTTTCGGAGATGACTTGCGCCGGGCTTTCCTCTCGGGCTAAGCAAAGAGAATGGAATGGGTCAAAATGGTCACATTCGACGCGCAAAGCGGATCTTCTTATGAATTTCTTTGCGTAGAGAATAATTATTTATTGGTCAAAATGGTTGTTTGTGGTTGGATTTAGATTTAATAGCCTTTATAGCATACTTCTAGGCAACTCTCTTACCAATTGCATGGAAAATTAAATAAATAAATGAGTGGGGGTGGGTTTCAAAATTAGAATAATTTATTTTGAAATCTTGACAATCTCTCACATATTTTCAAGTTTAAATTAACTACTTTGTTGGAAAAAAATTGCCCCAGTCAATAAGGTTTATTGCTGATAGGATGAACATTAATTAGTCGTTCAACTTCCTAAGACCAAGAGGAATAACTTAAGAATGCAGCAATTTCCACTTTCCATGAAAACGGATAGGAAAGAATGATGTAATTGTGTGCCAAAATACTAAGTTCTATTTGAAGATCTTGGGTTGAGTGTATTAAGTGAATGAAAAAAAAAAAAAAAGTGTATTTTGGTAATTTTAATTTTGACACCTTCCGTTAGGATTTAACGGGAAAAACCTAATGGATGGGTGAGAAGCTCGATATACTAAGTTGGGAGTTTTTAAATTTTTTTTTATAGAAAGTAATTACAAAAGTAATAGAAGCTTATGGGGGTTGGGTTAAGCAAAATTTTTCCTATAATCTCATTGGAAGATTTCTTACAATGGTATCAAAGTTGATAATTTAGTAAGACTCTTCTAGGTTTTTAATAATGAAATCACTTGAAGGGGGATATCAAGAGCTTGAATCAACTCAAACAAAAGCAACTGTGCTAAAAGTGAGTTTCATATTTGTTTTTTCAACTGTACTAACAAAATGGGCGTTAAAAAAATGATTAAATGATTAAGAGCATGTTTGGGTATACGTTTGAGGGGCTTAAAAGTGCGTTTTAACACTCAAAAAGTCCGTTTGAAGAAAAAAAAAATATATCCGTTTGGTAAAAAAAGAAAAACGTTTTTAAGGGTCATAAAAGTTTAAAAATAGTCAAAACGCACTTTTGGCAAAAGCTTAAAAATGAAACTTTTACCAAAAAACGATTTTTGATTTAAAAGCTCTATTTTTCAAACACAATCTCAAACATGCTCTAAATTTATCTCTTCCTATCAGCTTAAACTTTTAAAATAAGTGACGATTTAACAATGGGAACATCATGTGAATAAATCCTAGAAGAATCAAATGTGACGAATTGCGACGAAGGGTTTCCCATGAAAATTTCTAATGTCCTCATTCTATGATTGTCAATGCATGTGTTGCATCTGCAATGTAAAACAGACATATATGCTGAAAGTGAAGGAAACCGGCACAGATATTGATGCAATTATATGGTGAGTTCATGCACTAGATTCCACCAAGTTCTCTTCCTTTTCCTCTCGATGAAAGGATGATCATGTAAAAACAGGGTAGAGTTTCAAAGAAAAAGGAGTGCAGGATAGACATGGAAGCACTCCTGGATCTCAGGCTGCTTGAGGTTTCCCACCCAAGCCTGTAGACTTAAAGGCCTCATTTCTATGTGATCACATGTGGAGAAGTCTCAAAGGGATGCATGTGATCACATGATTCACATTGCTTCATTTAAGACATATATAACGCCAGCGCCGCCAAGCCTGAGATTGCAGCCACCTTGTGATCATACATACATAACTTGGAAATTCACGTATGCATATTATAATTAGGAGATAAATATGAGAGTATTTTGAGTGAAACCTTAGACGTAAAATGCTTTCGGTCGGAAAATATTTTCAACAGAAAATATTTTCTTGAAAAATTATTTCCTTTAAAACATTTTATGGTGTTTGGCACGTATGAAAAATCACACACACACACACACACACACACACACACACACATATATATATATATATATATATGTCCCAACCAAGTCTTAGAGGTGTCTTAACCGAGTCCAGCAAGGACTCCACTGCGACTTACTCGGGACCCGCCCAAACCCTGCCTAGACCCTATAGGGACCTGCTTAGGACCCAACATGGACATTTTTGTAATTTAGAGTTTAATATGATTTTCCGTATACACTAAATACTGTAAAATATTTTACAAGAAAATGTAGGGGACCCGCTTGATTTTCCATACATGTCAAATACCGAAAAATGTTTTCTAAGAAATCATTTTTTAGGAAATGTTTTCCATCGAAAATATTTTCCGACGTAGGGTCCAAAGGGGTCCCAATCAAGTCTTGGCAGGGTCCCAGGCGGGTCCTGGACGAGTCTCAGCGGGATTCAGGGCAGGTCTGGTCAGATCTCAACCGGGTCCCGATCAAGTCCCAGCTGGGTCGCAATCTTACGCGAGTCCCTTTGAGATCCCGAGCAAGTCTGGTCAGGTCTCAAGAGGATTTCGGTCAAGTCCTAGCAGGGTCCTAAACAAGTCCTGGGCGGGTCCCAGCAGGGTTCTTCGCAGGCTTGGGGGAGCCCTGGCAAGGTCCCGGGTAGGTCCGAGTGGGTCCCAGTCAAGTCCTGACTGGGTCCTAGTCAAGTCCTAAGCAGATCACGGGCAGGTCCGGTCGAGTCTCGGGCGGGTCCCAGTCAAATCCTGGCAGGGTCCTAGGCGAGTCTTGGTATGGTCTTTCGATTTAAGAATGAAATGCCAAACTTGAAAAATGGTTTACGGTTTTCAAAAATATAAACCTTTTTCCGAAAAAAATTTTTAAAAAAATTTGATCAAAAGAAAAATATTTTCCGTTGACTATTATTTTACGTTACACCAAACACCCAAAAATATGGAAAACATTTTTCTAAAATCATTTTACTGCGAAACCAACGGAACATTAGTATAATAAAGTGAGCTCATTCTTTAGGAAAATGAGGAGGTTGCCTAAGGCCCCTTTGTGGAATAAGGCTTCAAATAGTAATAGTACAATTAAGTTTATTTTTATTAAAAAAATAATAATTATGATAAAAGAGGTTAGTGCATGCTTTTTAATTAATTAAAGCCCTAATTATGGTAAAAATAATTACAAAGAGTTGAATCCCAAAATATTGTGACTTTAGAGGGAAAGAACAAGAAAAATAGAAAGTCACATTTTTTTTATTTCTAATCAAATGCGGGAAAAGGTTACAAGGGATTAATAATGGAAAGTCACATTAATAACACTTCTAATAGAACAATACTCACATGATTGTTCTAATCAACCATAGAAAGAGAGCAACACACATAGAGCATAGGAGAATGGGGGGAGGGAATTACAATCCCCCCGTCCCTACCTCCTTTCTTTTTCTCCCTTCCCCTTCCCTTTTCCCGTCTCCACCATAGATCGATCAGGGCACGTGTGTCAATGGTCCTCGGGGTGCTTTTTAGCGTCGCGTGGTTGGCCGGCAGTGGCGCGTGGAACGCATGAGGGTGTTTTTGGGTTTTGATATTCTATTTTCATTGTTTTTAAATAAGAATGTATTATATCTAGATCTGCTTTTAGTAGCGATCTATGGAATGGAGTTTTATTCATTTTCTTAGGTTTTATTTTTACGAATCCTTAAGAATAACATAATTGATTTCCGGTCAGTCTTTTGTTTTCTTATGGTTCTTTTTCTAGGAGTAAACCATAAACCGATGACGGAGGAGTTGTCAAGCATAAAGAAGAATTGTCATTATAGTAAAGGCAGCGAAGGAGATTGCAAATGATAAAGCACTAGTAGCGGAGATAGATTAAAAAAAAAAAAAAAAAAAGCCAGGGAATCAAGGATCTAGTAGCGGATAGAGACGTGATTTGCCGGAATTTGCTATACATCTGAAATTGATTGAGACAATGACTTTCATAAATATTGTTTTATAATAGCTCGAGAGGCTATTGTGTATGTTATAGATAATGTTTCAGTTGTGAAGATTCTAAATTATATCTTTGGCATTGTACGGAGCATTTTGCCCCATTTGATTGTTATATCAATGAAGAGATAATTCGTTACAAAAAAAAAAAAAACTTCTAATATAGTAACTAAACTCATAATTTTGCTTAAACTAAAATCAACATGTAACCTAAGTTCGTTCATTAAAATAATGTTTAGAATAAGGTAATTTCGTTTTGTTTAAATTAAATTCTATATAAAAAGAAATTATATGTAGATTAACACAAAATTTGTCATCCATTGAAACTAAAATGTCTCACAACATATATGAATTGTACATGTCATTTGGATAAAATTAAGAGTTAAAAGTGAGAAGAACAATTTTCAAATTAAAATATATACTAGAAATTAAAATAAAATTATTTAATTAATATCTAAAGATAATTAAAAAAACAGAAGCCTTACTTATTGTCCTTTTAAACCTCAAAATCTATCAAGTCCGCCCTAAGTATAATATATCAAGAGACCCACTTAATAAAAAGAAAATTTTGGTTAAAATTTCATGAGTTTCACACAATTTCAATTCACTCCCTCGGTTTTTAAATTCAACCTTTACTCCTTAGGTTTTTCAAGTTTTCACTTCACTCATTTCATCCAAAACTAATTACGTGGCTCTAACTTGTAGTGACACATGCACAATTTTGCCACGTCATGTGTCTATGTTAAAAGAATAATTTTATAAGAAATGTTTTAGTGCAATAAAAAGATCATTTTTTGCCCATAAAGGCCTAGGTGGCAAGAGGATATAGGCTCAATCTGTAGTTGCTGTGGCCCCACCCACTGATGAGCCTATGATCTCTTGCTACTTAGGACTTTTATGGGCAAAAAATGATCTTTTTATTGCACTAAAGCATTTCTCTAATTTTATACTTTATTAAAAAGTTCCAAAACTAATTACATGGCACTAACTCATTGAAACTATTGGGAGCTTGCTTCTCACAATTTTAAAATAACATATACCTTAACTCTCACTTCCCTCCCATAAACTTAGATTTTTTTTCATTGGCTGAATCATAAGATTCATAACATATACAATAACAACCTCTTTAGGCTTTACCTTGCCCTCATATAACATCTAAGCTCCATGCATTACTACATATATCCCATTTAATGTTAGCTTTGAATAGGCTCTAATGAAGGAGTGCTCGGGTGGCTACTTTTAGCAAGGATGGCTCTACGTTTACTGTTAGAGAGTGACTGCACGAGCCACCCATGAGTTAGGAATAGGGCTGTAAATAAATCAGTCCGTTCGACAACTTGCTTGATATCCGCTCGGTTTAACTCGATCTGAACTCGAGCTCGATATTATACAAACCCACTAGTTACTGTAGAAACTTGTTCAATTAGTAAATGATACATACCCGACTTGCTCGAGAAAACTCGATAGTAGCTCACGAACTCAACTCATTTTAAGCTTCGACCGACTTGTTTGCCCGACTCATTAGCTCGTTCATATATATAGATTACTAGCTCCTTCTTTTTTTCTTCAAGTCTAATTATATATTATACGTGTTCTATGGTTAATTAGTGATACATAGTGTACTATATTTATAACTCGCTCATATTATATATATACTAAAGTTTATATATATATAGTAGCTTCTTCTTTTTTTACTTCAAGTATAATTATATATTATACTTGTTCTATGGTTAATGAGTGATACATAGTGTACTATATTTATAACTTACTCACATTATACATATAATAGTTTCTATTATCTAGTTATATATAATAATATATTGCTAATTTGCTACGTATATATTATAGTTATATGCAATATTGTATAATATGTCTTATATAGTGACGTATTATATATTTATACTTGTTGTTTTAAAATTTGAGCTTACTCTGCTCGGATTATACATTAAAGAATTTAATAGTGTTGCTCGAGCTTGAGTTGAGCCTGACTCAGCTCGAATAGCATTCTCAACGAGCACGAGCTCACCCGGGCTTTTAACGAGCCAGTCTTGAACACACATTTCATTGCTCGGCTCGAATAAGCATCTTCGTAAACGAACTAGTCTTAAAATCCTAAAGCTCGACTCGGCTCGACTCAATTATAACCCTAGTTAGGAGTGGCTGCACAACCTACCCCTTTCAATCTACTTGCAATGCAAGCGATTCTCACCATCGGGAGTGGTCACTCCCCTTGTGAGGTGGAGGGGTTCCCACCTTTCCGTCATTCAAAGGTTCATTCCATCAGTCAAATGCATTAACTCAGACAATTTACTTGTCACTTTGCTCTCATGACCTACAATTCATTGTCACTTTGCCCTCATGAACTACAATGCATTGTCACTTTGACCGTCTGAGTTAACACCTTTGACCGACAGAATGGACCTTTGACTAACGGAAGGGGGAGTTTTGAGGGCACAAAATGGTATTTCATGGGAGTCGGGTGTCACAGTTATTAGTTAATGGGGGCAAAGTGAAAATGTGTTTTAGTTCATTGGGGCAAAAGGTAGTTTCCCTTTTTTTTTTTCTTTTTTTTTTCTAATTTTCTTTACATAGAATAACTATTTTAAATTAATGACTTGGAAAATATTGCCCCAGTCAAACATTAGTCATTTGACTTCCTAACACTACAAAAAAAACAATTTTTTTCTCATTGGAGTTTTGTGACGTGTCAGGGTGTCTGACACGTCAAAAAAAAATTTTGACGTGTGTTGAATGTCAGGTACATAGGTGTCAGCAAATTTTTTTTTTTCTAACGTGTTACTGTTTAGCACGTCAGGATTTTCTGACGTGTCAAAATTGACACGTCAGGAAATTTAAAAATTAATTAAAAATAATCATTTTTTCTTTAAATTTTTTCTGGAATTTATTTTTTCAATTTAAAATTTTATTAATTTAATTTCTTTTTTTTTGTAATTTCTCTGCATGGTAGAGAAAGTGGTGCAGAGAAACGAAAAAATTTCTCTGCACCATTAATGGAGCAGAGAAATTTCTCTGCTCTTTTTGCGTTTCTCGATCTACACGGCACCTCTCTTCTTTTCTCAATTTTCTCTCTCTCTCTTCTTTTCTTCGGCCAGCTCTCCCTTTTCTCCATTTTCTCACTCTCTCTTCTTTTTGATCTCCATTTTCAGAAACCCAAAGTTAAACCGAAAAAATCTTCTTATCTTCTCTTTTTTCTTTTTTCTTTTTTTTCTTCTGCTTCTCTTCTCCCTTTCTTTTTCTTCTTCTCTTCTCCATTTCTTTTTCTGCTTTCTTCGATCTGCTGCTTCTCAATTTTTTCTCTTCATCTGTTCTTTTTCTTCTTTCTCTAGAGGGAGTTGCTGTGCAGATCTGCAAGGGAGATTGAGAGAGGAGAGAAAAAGTGTGGGGAAAATAAATGAAGAGGGAAAGAATAACAAGAGTGAAAAAGTTGAGGGAAACAAGAAGAGGGAAAAATTTCAAAATTTCCCCATTTTTTTGTGACATGTCAAAATCCCGCCCATTTTGTCAGGGGATTCCTGACGTGCACTACCACGTCAGGAATCTAATCAGAAAAAAAAAATTATATATATAAAATAAATAATGTTTCTGGCGTGGTGCACTACCACGTCATAAAATATATAATTTTTTAAGTTTTAAAATCTGTAACAATTTTCTGACGTTGGAGTATTTAACATGTCAGAATTTTTTGACATGTTAAAACTAACACGTAAAAAAATTCTGACGTGGTACTATTCACACGTCAGAAAAAAAAAAAAAAATTCTGATGTGGTAAAATTCTCACGACAGAAAATTAATGACATGGCAACAATACATGTACTGTAGCCATGTCAGAAAATTCTATTTTTTTTGTAGTGTAAGAACAAGAGGAATAACTTAAGAACGCAACATTCTCCACTTTCTGTGAAAACGGATAAGAAAGAATGATGTAATTTTATGCCCAAATACTCAAGTTCTTGGTAACCTCTCTTTGTTACTGTTTTTGCAATGTGAGTATTCGATTTTTCAGCCATTTTCAATACCTCATATGTTAAGATTTTTTTGTTATCTAACTAATGAATGAAAATGACCAAAATGCCCCCACTTATAATTTTTCTACACTGAGTCTTGTCTCATTGCGACCCACGGTTAGGGCTGGAAAAATAGGTCGGCGGGTCGAGCTCAAGTCGACGTGCCAATCTAATAAGGGAAAACACAAACATGAACTATTTAGCTAAACAGGTATGCATTTAAACCCGAACACGACCTGCTTGACCTATTTAGACTCAATTAATGCAACATGTTTAGTTTAACCCATTTGACCTAACCCAACACAACTCATTTGCCTCGTTTCGACCTGAACATAACCCGTTTCAACATGTATTTATTATATAAAAAATATATATAATTTTATTAATGGGTTAAGCTGGTCAAACTATTTATGACTCGTTTATTAAATGGATCAAAAAGGTCAACCTGTTTATGATCATGTAGGTTCGCGGGTTGTATTAAAAACTATCAATCCTATCCACTGTGATGATGTGGGTCGTCATTGAACACCATGGCCAACTCAGTCCCTTTATTATTATTATTATTATTATTATTATATATTTTGTTTAAATTTTTAATTATGGGTATATTTGTATTTTTTTATAAATTATATTTTACTTGTTACCCGTTTAAGTTAACAAAAAATCTAACTACAAAGGGAATTGAAATGGGCTGAAACATCGAACACCAACATTGCAACTTTTAATTGTTTGGAGACGACATTACAAAAGGCAAGAAAGTTGGAGGGAATAAGTTAAGATTTCCCAAGATTTTTTGTGACTGTGTCCGTTTGGAAGGGATTTGGCTTTTTCCCATCTAGTAAAAAGAGATATATGCTGAAGGAAACAGCCACAGATGGATTCATGCAATATGGTGCGTATAATCATTTCAACAAGCTAAGAATTGTTTCTCGTATGTATCACCAAATTCTCTTCCTTAATTTTCCTCTCAAAGAAAGGATGATCCGAGCAGCTAATTTTTGAGCATGTAAACAGGAAAAGCAGTTTTGGTTTTGTGTCGGCTAAACAGTGCAGGAAGATAGATTGGGATCGATCAAATATGGAAGCACTCCTGAGTCCTGGATCTCAGGCTGCGTCGACACAGACCTCGATCTCCAGGATTAAAAATGAAATTATGCGAAGGCTTTAGACTTGGAGGCCTCATGCACAGAACATGTTTGACTAAAAGTCTGAAAGGATGCATGTGATCACATTAATTAATGCATGCGCCGCCGCGCCTGATCAGACGCAGCCAGCTTGTGATCATATATACTGTATACATAACTAGGAAATTGCCATAGGTATTTCTGTCCTAGGAAATTGACGCAGCAAGTTGGCTTGCATAAAGCTCCTACAAACTAACTTCTCACATTGCCACGTGTCTTAAACATGTGAGAAATTTGTGTCTTAAATATTATTAGGAGATAAATATGAGAACATTTTGAGTGAAACCTTAGGATAATAGGGGCAGACTCATTTTCTAGGCAAATTAGGCGGTTGCCATGTCTCATGCCTATGTTAAAAGAATAATTTTTTATTTTATTAAAAATGATAAAGTCTGAAAAAATATATAAAAAAAAAAAAAAAAGTGGGAGGGGGGCAGCACTCCTCCACTCTCACAAAAGGGGAGGACCACCTAACAGCAAAAAAAATGTGTCATACGCTCCGGATAAAAATGGTGGCTTGCACAATCACCCCCAACTGAAAATGTTTGTCAATAGTGGCAAAGCTAAGAATTTATGCTTGAGGGGGCTAAACCAAAATATAATGATAATATTTTTTTTGTGAATATATACTATGTTTTTACTATTTACAAAAAATATGATAAAACACAAGCCATATATATATATATATATATATATTACAGAAAGTATATTTATCAAACTTTATAAATATGTGCCAAAATTAATGGATCAATAATGTAACATGTAGGCCCTAGCCCTAGTACAATAAGAAACAAAAATACAGAAACAAAATGTTTAAAATTGCAACCTACGCTAGTTTAGAGAACTAAAATCAGAAAGTATAGTCTGAATTGAAGTTCTTAGCAATTTCTTATTCAATATATACAACTAGATTTAAATTTGTAATAAACTCATCCTCCATTTTTGTGTGAAGCCTTGTTTTAAAAACTTTCATTGCTGAATATGCATATTCGGTAATCATTGTACTCGAGGAGTCTAAACAAAATAAATCAATCTATCAATAAAATGATATGCTTTTGAATTTTCCGTTTCTATCGATCAACGAAATAATTCTACATTAATGGAAGACAAATTTTATAATTTCGGATGATTAAGCATATTACATTGAAAACAAGTACGCATTTTGCTTTAGGTAACTTGAAAATATTTTGAACAACTTGCATAGTGAAATGTTGATATATTTTTAGGAGAAGTGCTAGAGAGTCAAACACATGAACCCAGAAAAATTTTCAAACTGACGTGGCCGTGAGTGGCAGACAAGGGAGAGAAAATTGCATTTTTTTAAATTTAAAAACCCTTGCCACATCAGTTTAAAAATTTTTCTGAGTTCATTTATTTAACTCTCTAACACTTCTCTATTTTTAGGGATTCAAAACCTTTTTCTTTTTCATTAACTTTTCTATCTACAGGTAACAGTTTAGTACAGATTTTTCTTAGGGTAACCTGAAAACATTTTGATAGACTTTGGTTATAAAACTTTCAGGTGAATTAATTGAGTTTGGAGTAACTTACAAATGAAAAATAACAGATGCTTAGCAATAATTGGCTGGCTATGCTGCAATGAGATGCATAGAAAATTTTGGAGCCGGTAAGAGCACCGAGGAAGATCTTTTTCTTCCGCAAGTAGGTTGAATAATTACTCATACATCAAGACCTGCTTCTTCAGATAATGAGTCCAATCACTGAAATCCAAGACAAAAACAATCTAGACAGCAGAGGTTTTGGTGAAGGCCGTGATGACAACATATACATCTTCCTCGTACCAACATATACATCTAAGAATGTTCCTAAACTTTGGGAGGGCCATGTAGCTCACACAATTTTGAAATAACATCTACATTATTCTCACCTTCCTACCATAAACTTAGATATTTTATTGGTCGAATCATAACATGTACAATAACTGCCTCTTTAGGCTTCACCTTACCCTCATATAACATGTAATGAAAGTATCTAAAAGCATCGGTGATCAGAGCAATTCCTTCATGGACAAATTTAACAACATATGGAGCAATTGACGAGTAAGAACTTGCTGCAAAAGTTTTTTTCCTAGCCAAAACTTTGTTACGTTCATTTGGTTCAGCGTGAGAGTCCCTGTTTTATCAGTGCAAATGATGGTGGCAGAGCCCATGATCTCACAGGCGGAGAGCTCCCACACCATTGCCTGATCAGCCATCATTCTCTTCATGGAATAAGCAAGTGTGAGTGTGAGACGGCCAGTGGCAAAAGCTAAGCTTTTGGAATTGCAACCACAACTATAGTAACTACTGCCATTGAACTCCCTTGTGTTCTTTTGTATTTCCTGCGAAGTAGCGAAGGCGTCTAACCTATTGATGAGGTTCGCTTGTTGAGGTGAGCATATATATGTGTTGGTGTTTCATTTTCATATATTGTTTCCCTCTATACAAATTCACTAAAAAAAAAAATGCCCCTTTTTTTAAAAAAAATGTCATTTCGCTCAAACAACACAAAACTATGTTTTTGTGGGAATAATTCAAATGAACTCAAGAATATCCAGTTAGTTAGACTGGAGATATATTTTTGTTTTTTCACTTTTTGAGGAGACAAAAATATCTCTCAACTATAACTAACATGATATTCTCCTGTTCATTTGAACTATGAGGATCCTAATTCGTTTTTGTGCCATTTACTTACAAACGGCATAAATTCTGTAATTTGTGACGTTTGTACAATAAACATCCTTAAAATTATGTTGTTTATTGTTCAACTGGCACAAATTTTTAAGTTGTGCCAGTTGTACAATAAACAGCAATAAAAAATTATGCCGGTTGTATATTGTGCCAGTTGTATAATAAATGACAATAAAATTTATGTTGTTTATTGTACAAACGACATTAATTTTATTTGTTTATTATGCAAATGGCATAAATTTAATTTTCTTTCCCTCTCCCCACCTACCCTCATTTAATTTCCCCAAAATCTTTTAGGGATTTCTTATTAAAAATCCTATAAGGTACAAATGACATTTTCCCACTAACAAATAATAATAATAAAATATTATTTTATATTAAAAAATAATAATAATAAAATAATAAAATAATAAGGTGGTTGCAGGACCACTATGGCGGTTTGGGCTTCAGCCCCACCATGGCCGACCTTGGACAAGTTGCCCCAAGTGTACCCCAACCCCTAGGCCAAAAGTTTTTTTTTTTTTTTTTTTTTTGTAGATTAGACCCTTGGGGTGGCCACCTGACTAAGGTAGTGGCCTCCCCACCACTCCTTTTTTTTTTTAATATGAAATAATATTTTATTATTATTTTTTGTTAGTGAGACAGGTGTCTTATTTGTGGCTCTAAAATTTCTAAGAAAAAATTTTAGTTATAAACTGAATATTCACCAATCCAAAATAGGCTGGAGAGGATCCTGTTCCATCTTTTTCACCCTCCTGATCTCTCTCTCCCCTTGCAGATTTTTTCATGCCTTTTCTCGACCTCTCTCTCTCTTCTTCTTCTTTCCTCTTTACCATTCTTTATTTATTTTATTTTTTTCACAAACTTTAATTTCATTTCTTTTTTTTTTTTTTTTCAAAGCACTCTCATCCTCTTCTTTCCTCTTTAACCTTCTTCTTCTTGGATCAGGATCTACTAAAATTCTTAAGGGAATTCTAGTTTCTGAAATTTTAGATCTGGGTTGTCCATTTCCATCCAAGGGCCAAGGTCATGCCACGTGTGCCACTAATAATAAAATAATATTTAAATTTTAAAAAGAAAATAAATAAAATAATATTGGATGGCGGCCTATCATTTACCATTTGGGTTCCGATACTAAAAGAACTGGGTAACAAAATTAAAAAAAAAAAAAAAATTGAGTTTGGCCTTGGGGAATTGGCCAGTCCACCCAATGGCCCGATTAAGTGTGAGAAACCACCCCATGGGCCATGGGGGTGACTTCGGCCACCCCCAAGGGTCAAACCCAAAATAAAAAAATTTGGGGTTTGGCCCTTTGGGGTGGATCATGAGGGTGGCTTCGGCCACCCCCAACTAGCCCTTGGGGGTGGTTCGGCCAAACCCCATATTATTTTATTTATTTATTTTATTATTTTCTTTTTAAAATTTAAATATTATTTTATTATTAGTAGTACACATGGCATGACCTTGGCCATTGGATGAAAATGGATGGCCCAGATCTAGAATTCCAAAAAATGAAATTCCACTAGGAATTTCAGTGAATCCTGACCCCTTCTTCTTCCTTTTTTTTTTTTTTTAGATCCATGGGCTCCTGAACATGTAGGATGCATCGGCTGGGTCATTTGATCTTAAACACGCCGGCCTGAACGATCGCCTGAGTACGCATCCCGAGCTAGTTTGATTGCATGACAGGGGTCGACGCACAGTGCCGGTGTCGCCCTTGGCTAGCATCAAATAGAGGACGCTAGCGAAGCTTGCTAGCGCCGTCTCAAAAAACAAAGGACGACGGCGAAACTTGCTGGCACAGGCATCAATAGATTAATTGATAATTAAAAAAATAAAAATAAAAAAATATTTTTTTAAATACAAAATAATTTAATACCATTTATGTACAGTTTAAATGGCATTACATACAATATGTCGTTTACTGTTCAAACGACATAAATTAATGCCGTTTGTGTCTCAAACGGCAGAAAATTAATTTCTGACTGAAAGGTTAATGTCGTTTTAGCATTATTTAAACGTCATTACCTGCTTAGTGCCATTTCTGCAGCATTACGCGGCATTAAATGCCCTTTTTTTTTTTTTTTTTTTTGTAGTTAACCAAGTGACAAGCATTCAAGCATGAGCATAAAACGTGCACCTTTGCTCCAAAAACCAAAAATGGAACAGTGCACTTCTACATGGTCACTCTCCCCTGTCATGCTGGATTGGTCTACTTGAAATGAGTGACCATCTAAGAATAGCCCCTATTATCGAACTTGATGTCTAATCTTTAAGCAAACTACATCTCCAACCACAATTTTAAATACTGAAATCTGTTGATGCCCCCAACTCTCACAACATTAACTGAGATATTATTGCTGACTTTGAATAATTTGTAAATCTGTTTGATTTTCCCTAAAATTACTTATGGCAGAAACAACAATGACAAGAAATACAACAATAAGTATGTCTGATTGAAATGAATACCAGCTGCTTGAATAGCTCTTTTGAATTTAGAATCTAAAATTGAAACTAAGCAGAAAGGATTGAAGCCTGTCGTTATCTTGAATGATTCAAATTTCAGATAATGTTTGAATAGAATGATTTGTATTTGCTTTTATGTTATCTTCAGCCTTGACACTGACATGTACCAAGTCCTGGACTTGGAGTATTTTATCTGTATTTACTTGCCCCATTTCTTTCCCAAAAGTCTCTGTCGTTGCTCCTTTATATCCTTGATATTTTATTCACCAATATCATTTTTTTTCTCTCGCTATGATTACTACACGCGTACCGCCAATTCCTATCTTTCCTAACAACCACATCTGGTTGTTGATCCACTTCTCTTACTTCCTGTTGAGTATACATTACACGTGTGAGTATTAGAAAAATGTCTTAGGTATGAGTGATTAGTATAGAAAAATATCAGGGGTCACATAAAAACATGGAATTGAAATAAATTCACCGAGAACTTTACCCTCCCAAAAATGAATCCATGCCTCAGCGATTGGGTGGATGCCTGGAAGGATACTACAATTTTCATCCTTTTAGGATGTGCTACCCTTTCTCTCGCGTTTGGCATTAAAGAGCATCGAATAATAATATTAAAAGCATGATTGTGAATTAAGCATATTTCTTGTCATTGTTGTTTCGGCCATAAGTAATTTTAGGCAAAAACAGACAAATTGATGACAAATTATGCAAAGTCAGCAATAATATCCCAGTTAATGTTGTGAAAGTTGGGGGCATCAACAGAGATTTCAGTAATTCAAATTCAACTGATATCTGTTGATGCCCTACAGTACCTCTCACAACATCAACTGGGATATTGTTGCTAACTTTGAATGATTTCTCAATTTGTCTGTTTTGACTTATATCCGAAAAAACTAGCAATGACAAGAAATATTTGCTCTAACAAATAAGCTTCCACCATCATATGCCATATCCATCTTTGATTCCATGCTCTGTAATGACAAACGCAAGAGAAACGGCAGCATATCTTTTCTGTTTCATAGCTTCAGGAAGACTTGTTTGATGAAATTTGAATCTGTTTTCAGGTTTGAGACGAACAAAGATGAAAGAAGGAAAAGAAAGCAACAGATGGTAACAAAAGAAAGGGCAGGCAGAGGGCAGTGGCATCTTAATCTGGGATGGTGTGGTTTGGGTGAAGCTAGTCCAACCTAGTATTTATGCATTTCCTTGTACGTGGTGGGTAGCTAACTTCTTTCTTGCTTAAGAGAAGCAACTGTTTTCAGTTGAACGCCTCAAAAGATCGGGTCACTCCCGGCTTGTACTCAAGATACGGTTAATTTTAATTAGAAAAAAAAAAAAAAAAAAAGATACGGTCAATTTTATGCTGCTTGACTTTGTCAGTATTCCGTTGGCGTGAGTGTTTGAGTCATATGCCTGGGCCTTGGGCCATCCCTCCGGCTAAGCCTAATAAGCTATGTTTGCCCAGAGAAGGGCCCGGCACGGTAGCTGGAACGGCACTGTTTCAGCTACAGTGCCAACTGACACGTGGCAGAAAAACTTGACCTTTTCATTTTAATTTTTTT
>NC_081544.1:23753227-23753498 GCF_901000735.1 Corylus avellana
AAAAAAAAAAGATACGGTCAATTTTATGCTGCTTGACTTTGTCAGTATTCCGTTGGCGTGAGTGTTTGAGTCATATGCCTTGGCCCTGGGCCATCCTCCGGCTAAGCCTAATAAGCTATGTTCGCCAAGAGAAGAGCCAGGCACTGTAGCTGGAATGGCACTGTTTCAGCTACAGTGCCAACTGACACGTGGCAGAAAAACTTGACTTTTTCATCTTAATTTTTTTTTTTTTGAAGCAAAATATTAAAAAAAAAAAAAAAAAAACCGGGAC
>NC_081544.1:23753579-23753717 GCF_901000735.1 Corylus avellana
CCACCCCGTGGCCAAGGGGGTGGTCTGGCCACCCCCTTGGCCAAAAAAAAGGGAACGGGTGCATTTGGGGGTGGTCCGGGCTGGGGGTGGTTTCGGCTACCCCATACCAGCCACCCCATTTTGGCCAAGGGGTGGCTG
>NC_081544.1:23753737-23803160 GCF_901000735.1 Corylus avellana
CCACCCCATCTTTTCCCTTTTTTTTTTTTTTTTTTAAAAAAAAAAAAAAAAAGTTTTAAGATGAAAAAGTTCAGTTTTTCTGTCACGTATCAATTAGCACCGTAGCTGAAACAATGTCGTTCCTGCTACAATACCGGACCCTTCACTGGGCCAACATAGCAATAGAAACTCTTGCCTGGAGACAACGTTGAACGATGGGTGTTGCATTGACCACCCACGTCCACGTCCAACACGTTCGGCGTAGAAGACCTGCAAAAAAGTTCGAAAGCTCTAATTAAAGTTCTCGTCTTCCTTTTTCAAAGGAAGGAATATTATGACCTCGATCATCTACATAAATGCTACGTATCGTTCTCAAGGTATATTCATAATTTACATAACTTTTTTTTTTTAACAAAAACAAGTTAATTTTAATTTATGTTGTATTTATAAATTAGAGTAATTGTGTCACATGAGGGCCTGAAGGGATGTTATATTACAGGTCTAATAGAGTACAAAAGGGATAAAGACTCTTAGAACTTTTTTTTTTTTTTTAAAGTTTTTTAGACACCTTAACAAAAGAAGGGAAAGAGGAGATTTGAACTAGTGACTTCTGCTTCATAAGGTGTGGTCCCCAGCCGATTGAGCTACCTTTTAGGGACGACTCTAAGAACTATTGGATTATGTCTATTGCTTGTGAGAATTATATTAGTAAATTCGCCTTTGTGCTTGGGAGGCCTAATGTACCTCGAATCACCCAAAAATCTATCAATTAATTTGAAAATGCTGCAAGTTACACTATGAATTAATTACTTTTAGGAGTAACTTTACTTTAGACTTTGAATTACCACACGATTTGATAAGCCTTCTCAAACTTCAAAACCTCTCAATTTGAACTCCTGAACTTTCATTTGTAGTCAATTTGAACAACTCCGTCAAATTTTAAACGTTAAAAGTGAGACAATGATATGACGTTTATACCCTTGACTTTTTTATAAAATTTCAAATGAAAAATATATATTTTCTAGCAAATGATTTATAACTAAATCTTTAAGTAATTACACAAAAGCATGCTTTATGTGGATTATAAAATGCATATTTCAATACATGAGATAATTAAAGAGACAGATTATAAAAATGGTTAAATACTTCAGACCCCCCTAGGGTTTCACAACTTTATTTTTTTTTTCCTGGGGTTTCATTTTTATCACAGAAAGTCCCTGTGGTTTTGATAATAGACCAAGTTAGTTGACTTAACGAAATTCCACGTTGACCAATCAAATGTTGACACGTGGCACCTACTTAAATTTTTTTTTTTTAAAAAAAAAATTTTAAAAATGTATTTTCTAAAACAAAATAGATTGGGGTGGCTAGCCTAGAGGGTGGCCGAAACCACCCCCAACCACCATTGGGGGTGGTTTCGGCCACCCCCAAGGCTCCATGGGGGTGGCCGAGCCACCCCCTTGGTGCCTACGGGGTAGCCAGGCCACCCCCATGGCCAAAGGGGGTGGCCGAGCCACCCCCAATCTTTTTTGTTTTTTTGTTTTTTTAGAAAATACATTTTTTAAAAAAAATTAAGTATGTGCCACGTGTCAGCATGTGATTGGTCCACGTAGAATTCAGTTAAGTCAACTAACAGTCAACTAACGGAGAATTAACTTGGTCTATTATCAAAACCACATGGATCTGCTGTGATAAAAATGAAACCCTAGGGAGGAAAAAATAAAGTTGTGAAACCCCAGAGACTAATTTAGTATTTAACCCTTATAAAAAATCACTAATTCTAGCATACTTTCTTTTCTACACAATGCATATGAGAAAGTAGAGAGGATGATTCCAAATTAAAATATCTCTAACTTTCCAAACAATTCTTCAAAAATTTAATGGCATTGAGATGAAAAAAAAAAATGTTGCTTTTACAAATTAGTTTTAATGGAAAAATAAAAATATATAAAATATCTACTAAACATTAAGCTGTTATACATGAGAACAAGCTTGAAGAAGGTAGTGAATAAAAGAAAAAAACATGCTACATGCTACACTTTCACCCTACCTTTATTCTATTGTACTGATGTTCCATTGCCTATTGCTACACTTTCACCCTACCTTTATTCTATTGTACTGATGTTCCATTGCCTATTATAGGCTTTGGAATCTTGTTTTTAACAAGAGTTGATAGACACTACCACATGAATCCAACCATATGAGAGTGAAATTATAGGCTTTGGAATCTTATTTTTAACAAGAGTTGATAGACACTACCACATGAATCCAACCATATGAGAGTGAAATTAGAGTGTAATATATAACATTACTCTAAAAGAAAAGTACTGAAAATGAGAATAAAATAACTATGATTTCATCCCAAAAGAAAATTAAAAAGAAGGAAAGTGTCCAAATAATTTTTTATTTGTTGCATATTGGTAGAAAATAATAACAATGTACTAAGAGCATGTTTGGTATGTATAATAGACCCCTGAAATGAAATAACTATTCCTATAAAAATAACTTTCTTTTTTTCTTTTGGTTATATACTATTTTTATGAACAACTATTCCCCTAGGAAAATGAATACCTATTTTTTAAAAAAATGAGATGAATATAATGAATTTTCCAATAGAACCATTCATTTAATTTTTTTTTTGCAAACCTAAATTAAAAAACAAGAAGGGAGAGACAATCACAAAACATTCCATGGGTGCCTAAACATCCAATGGGGTGGCTGACCACTCCAGAAGAACCACGAGGGTGGTTGCACCACCCCTGGTTACTCCAAAGTGTTGTTGGGGGTGGTCTATGACCACCCATAGAGATCCTCGATGGCCCACCATGAGTGGCTTTGGTGATCTGCCATGGTGGTCAGCTACCAAAAAAATATTTTCTCAGTTTTTCTTTTTATATGAAAATTATTATTATTATTATCTTCGATATTTTAGTAATTTCATAGACGGATTTAGGGGGGCACCGACTGTGGCCCTAGTCCCCCTCAAATTACAAGAAAAAAAAAATTAAGGCAAAAAAAAAAATGAAGGTAAAAAAGTAATAATTTAAGATATTTTTTGCCAGTTGGTCCATCCTCAAAATTTTTTGGCTTCGAGTCCCCGCAAATTCAAAGCTGGTTCATCCTTGAGTAATTTTGGTACAATTTTAGTGAAAGTATATTTCCTATTACCAAACTATGTTATAAGAATGGCTATTTAATTTTATATTATTGAGAAGTGTTAAACATCTCAAATTTTTCTCTAAAAAGTTAGTTCTCAAATGATGTGTCACATCTCATAAGATTTATTATTTTGGAATTTGTGTTACCAACTCATGAAATGGTGACACATCATTTGAGAACAACCTTTTGGGAAGAAAATTTGGGATGCATAGCATTTCCCAATATTATTTAGAGAAACTTCATTTACTCTCTGAATTGTCACCCTTTTTGTAATGTCTTACTAAAGTTCAAAACTTCTCAATTTAATTTATCAAACTTTTAATTTTTTTCATTGTCCCCTGTGGACCCAACCGTTAAGATTTTCTGTTAAATCTCAACAAAATTTCTAAAATACCCCTATTTTTTTTTTATAGAAAAAAACATTTATTTTTTATTTTTTGCAAAGTTTGAGACAAGGGTGTTTTTGCAAATACCGTTAAATTCGGTTCAACGAATTAATCTTTGCAATTTTTTTTTTCCTAAAACAAATGCAAGTATTTTGGAAAACGTTAAGGGATGGATGAGATTACAAACAATTGAAAGATAGATACACTAATTTGAAAAAAAAATAAAATAAAATAAAATGCAAAAGTTTCCAGCGTACCAAATCTTTATTTTTTATATTTAGGAAAACGGTCAGTAAAAACAGAATATATTTATTTTTATTTCAAATTCTTTGGCAGGCGCTTTTCAAAAATTTGGAGGGGTGGAGCGGAAGTATTTGAAAATATTTGGGGGATCGGGGAGGCCCGCCGGCCTCCGTGGTTCCGTCCATGACGCCATTCGAATCGCACTGAGGATCAGCAGTTGGATACAGGCTTTTCAGACAGTTCACAAAAAATCCTATCTCAACATCAACTTTCAGTGTCCAATAGATCTTTCCCTGTCTGCTCTGCTTCTCAACAGGCCAAGAAGCAGGTTGTTTGTTCTTTTGTCTATATCAGTTTCTTATTCTCCATTAAAGTTAATTTTAACAAACGTTTGGGGTCCTCCCTCAGAAAGAAGCACTGAGGCTCCGCAGGTGGATACATGCGTACCTTGTTGTGGAAGTTGGGAGCGTTTCCTACTCTGTGGCTCTTTGGGTAAGCACGAAAATGGTTAATTAGCTGCCTTGTTTGTCTAGAGGTTGATCCCGCATGAAACTAGGTCCATAAATAAAACCTTAGTTAAGCCGAAGAATTGCACGGTACGTGTTTGCCAAAATAACATATTAACATTTAGGGTCATACATTACTCCCTACGATGGGTGGGTTATGAAAAGCCCTGTCACACCGTATTCATCATGATCCATGGCTTAAGTTATCATTTTCATTCGTCTTTGAATTTTTCTTTTCTTTCATTTGATTGGAAGTTATTTATTTATTTGTGAATATATTGCATGAGTTGAAGGCCACATATTCAATCATGTATGCTGCTTCAACTAATGGAGCAGATTAAGTTTAATTTCTATGCACATATATAGCTGTTAGTCTTCCCAAATATAAGTTATCTTCAACTGTGGAGTACCACGGATATGGATATTCAGCTATAAGCCCTCCAAAGTTGCTGCAGGTTTTGACTTATAATATGTATCTGCAGGAGACCCATTTGTAGACGGCTGTTCTGCAGCTACATTTTGAGCAGGCCGCAGCAGAAAATTCATTGTCCCAAAGAATTATCTGCATAATCAAAAATTTCATCTTCATAATTGTAAGGTAGGAATCGCAAACCAGTGTTATACAATATGTGTATAGTCTTCCATAGATACTAACAAAGTAAACACCACATTTTCAATCATTTAACAAAATAAATTACATTATCATGAACCCCAATTATAAAAAATTATACGAGAATATGTGCAAACCATGAACTATAGGCAAAACGACAACCAAAACCACAACCGTAAGAATCCCCTCACGAAAATTCCATGGACATACCGATTCTCTCACCAAACCTAAATCTCTTCTCCCTTGCCTTCAAGAATCTTCTCACATGAGACTCCCCATGTAAATTCAAACATAATACTTACATATCTGTTAAGCTATACAATGAGAGAAGTAATGAATTATAATAAACTAGACAATATCTTTTTCAAGATTCTAACTACAAGTTACATTCAAGTAGACAGTCGCAAAAAATATTATTGTAATTTGTAACTACCCTCAATGCATGATAAAAGATAAGTGAAAATTTTGTATTATTGAAAATATGACATCAATCCTTACATATACGATAAGCTATACAATGATAGAACTGAATAATTATAATAAAATACCAAATACTGGAACCGATAGAGTTAACAATAAGAAGTATTGAAGAAAAGCCCATGATCATATCTTTTTCATCTTTAGGTAGCTAAGAAATGGTCTTTGTGGAACAGGTATCCCCTTGACGATCCAACCAATTGGCCAAGATAGTGCTGAGATTCCAATGCATGCACCCCATTGCAACCAATTCAACCTTTCTGTATCTGCAAACTTCTTTAGAAACTCTACCATGACTACCTGAAGAACAATGGTTATCACGATGATCCCTAAAAACAATCTATTCTTGTGTATCCCCTTGAAGACGTTCTTCTTCTCAAGCTTCCGTGCATTAAATTCATTGAAGACTTGGCAAAGAACAAAAGTATTAAAGATTAAGGTGTCATTTACCTTCTCCGTCACACCAAAGATTGATTCACCTTTGAACTGAAGGGTCAAGAGGACGATTATTTGATACGAAGCTTGGGCTAAGAGGTTTCTCCACATAATGTTGGTGATAAGTGGTGCAGTCCGGCCCACAGGTGGTTTATCCATGAGCTCCTTGGTGGGTTGCTCAGTCGCAAGAGCGAGAGCACCCAACGTATCCATAATCAAGTTCACCCACAATAATTGCACTGCTGTTAAAGGGACTTCACCAGCTGAAACTGCTGCCACAAAGTTGATCACGAGAGCAGCAACATTTACGGTAAGTTGAAATTGGATGAACTTCTGGATGTTGTTATAGACACATCTTCCCCACTTTAGAACTGTGGCCACTGAAGCAAAATTATCATCCAAAATGACAATGTCTGAGCTTTCCTTGGCCACCTCGGTGCCTTGAATCCCCATCGAAAGTCCTATATCAGCTTCTTTTAGTGCTGGTGCATCGTTTGTGCCATCACCAGTAACTGCAACCACATGGCCTTTTTGTTTCAAGCACTCTACCATCAAAAGTTTGTCAAAGGGAGAAGACCTTGCCATCACACAAATTTTATCAACTTTCTCCAATCTTTCTTCTGGCGTGTAGTTTCTGAATTCCATACCTTCGACTACTGCTCCACTGACCATGTCTTGACCAAGCCTGAGTATCCCACATTCGGTGGCTATAGCTTTTGCTGTGAAAACATTGTCTCCCGTGATCATTTTAATGTTCACACCGGCATATTGGCAATCTTCCACAGCTTTCTTCACCCCTGGACGACATGGGTCCTTAAGTCCCACAAGTCCTAATAGGGTCAAACCATCTTCTTCTAGCCTTTTATTTCCTTGATATTCTTCTGAAACCTGCTTATGTGCAAATGCAATGCATCGGAGGCTGCTAGCTGCCATACCTTGAATAATTTGCTCAAATTTGATCTTTTCAGCATCATCAAGATCTTTTACAATTCCAGAAGCATCATAGTAACTTGAGCACATCTTCAATATCATCTCTGCTGCACCTTTCCAGTGTACCTGGATTGTGTTGTCTGCTTTTCTCCTCATAAGGACTCCACTTCGTTTCTTCTGGGAATTGAATGCTTCAACATAAAGAATCGTACAACTTTGCATCAATTGCTCCATTTCCATGTTTAGGTCCAAAACAGCCCATGAAAGAATTGCTTTTTCAGTGGGACTACCTGAAAACTCGATTTCAGATCCTGAATTAGGCATGTATACACTACCAGTTGTGTTTAAAGCAACTCCTTCCTGGACCAATTTGAGAACATATGGAGCAATTGATGAGTAAGAACCAGCTATAGCTGCAAAAGTTTCTTTCCCCAGCCAAAACTTTGTCACCTTCATTTGGTTGAGTGTGAGAGTGCCTGTTTTATCAGTACAAATGGTGGTGGCAGAGCCCATGGTCTCACAAGCAGAGAGCTTCCGCACCATTGCTTGATCAACCATCATTCTCTTCATGGAATAAGCAAGTGTGAGTGTAACTGCCAGTGGCAAACCTTCGGGAATTGCAACCACAACTATAGTAACAGCAGCAGCGACAATCCCCACCACAGCATTCACTATGTCATCAACCTTGGTCTTGTTACCATTGAACTCCTTATTTCCATTGTCATCTGTTGTATTTCCTGTGAAGTAGCGAACCAACAAGACTACGAGAACTAGGAAAGCGACTAGCAAACCAACTTTACCGATTGATGAGGTTAACTTGTTGAGGCGAGCTTGTAAAGGTGTTTGTTCGCTTGTGTCACGGCTGATTGAGCTCATCATCTCTCCCCAAGTTGTGTTCATGCCAACTGAAGTGACAAGCATCCGTGCATAGCCATCAGCCACCTTAGTACCTGAAACCAAAAATGGATGACTGCAATTTACTTCTACTTGGTCACTCTCCCCTGTCATGCTAGATTCATCCACTTGCAATGAGTGCCCGTCTAAGAATAGGCCGTCAGCTGGAACTTGATCTCCAATCTTTAAGCAAACAACATCTCCAACCACAATTTTAAATACTGAAATCTGTTGACGCCGTGCGGCTCTCACAACATCAACTTGGATATTGTTGCTGACTTTGGATAATTTGTCAAACTGTCTGTTTTGCTTAAAGTTGCTTATGGCAGAAACAGCAATGACAAGAAATATAGCAACAAATATGCTTCCACCATCATACCAACCTTCTTTGATTCCGTGTTCTTTAATGCCAAACGCAAGAGAAAGTGTTGCACAGCCTAAGAGGATGAAAATTGTAAGATCCTTGAAGGCTTCCACCATGAAATGGAAGAAGCTCTTTGTAGGCGGTCTTTTATATGTGTTGGAGCCGAATGCCTCGTGTCGGAGTGCAATATCTTCAACATCGCCTTCAATACCCAATTCAGCATTGGTATGAAGACTTGATGCCACTGCATCAACCCCTCCAAATTTTTGGAGCCAGTCAACATTTTTCTCTTTCACAAGTTGAATGAGACAATTTTGATCAATTTTGAACCTTTTGTCAGGTATGAGATCCACAATGGTGAAAGATGGACAGTGAGAAAGCTCAGGATTTTTGTTTCCGTGTAGAGAATGGAATTTGTGAATACTTTTCTCTTTCACAAGTTCAGCGAGAGGTTTGAGATTCATAATGTTGAAAGATGGAGAGCGTGAAACGTCAACATTTTGCTTCTCTGCTAGAGAATGAAGGTTGTCAACATTGTTCTCCATCACAAGTTCAATAAGACTTGTACGATCAATTTGGAAGCTATTGCTTGGTCTGAGATCCTTTGTGGTGGAAGGACAGCATGAAATCTTAGTATTTTTCTTTCTGGATAGAGATTCTGTAAAAAAAGAAAGTATGGTTCTAGAACAATAAATGGTCACAAAAGCAGAGTGCCATCTCTTGTTGGCTTGGCTGAGTATTTCTGGTACGTGAAGTAAAGTCTCAATGCATATGCTCTCCAACTTTGGTGGGAGAATTGTAGCCATTGGCTCAGGGAGGGAAAAAAGTTCACTGTAAAGATGATATGTGTAGGAAAGCAAGGAATTGACAATGTAGTAATAGAGATCAAATAAAAGCAGTAAAATACGAAGGATTCAAATGAGCAATACCTTTTATGAATGAATGGAGCAAAGTGAGGATAAAGCGCACAAAGGCTGGAGAATAGTAATGATATATGGAGATATGTTGCAGGATACATTAAATTGTGGAAGTCCTCTACATTTTATAGCTAAATAGCTTGGTGGTTTGGTTGTGTTCATGTCGTGTGGACAACTTTATTGATTAAGTTTTCAATGGGGGAAAGGAAGAAGTAATTGACTGATACTGATATATAGTAAAAATGAACTTTGAAATTTTTTGTGAGAGAAGTAAAAAAAATTGTTTTATGAGAGAAATGTGGACAGTTTTCATTGTTGGGTGATTGTAGTAGGTTGAAGAAAATAGAGAGTAAATCTGAAAGGTTAGAACATCTCTAGCAGATTAGGTAAAAGTTTCATATTAACTAAAATCTCCACTTTTTCTCCTTCAACAGATTTGCTAGAAGCTTCGTAAAATGCAACCTCCATCACTACTAAATAAATATTTTATTGATTTTCATTGTTTTTTTTTAGTTGTTTATTGTTTCTCTTTATCAAGAAAATAGAAAATATTTAAAAGGGGCGAGAATTAATATTAAAAAGGGGGAGATGACTTGCGCCGGGCTTTCCTCTCGGGCTAAGCAAAGAGAATGGAATGTACATTCGACGCGCAAAGCGGATCTTCTTATGAATTTCTTTGCATAGAGAATAATTATTTATTGGTCAAAATGGTTGTTTGTGGTTGGATTAAGATTTAATAGCCTTTATAGCATACTTCTAGGCAACTCTCTTGCCAATTGCATGGAAAATTAAATAAATAAATGAGTGGGGGTGGGTTTCAAAATTAGAATAATTTATTTTGAAATCTTGACAATCTCTCACATATTTCAAGTTTAAATTAACGACTTTGTTGGAAAAAAAAATTGCCCCAGTCAATAAGGTTTATTGCTGATAGGATGAACATTAATTAGTCGTTCAACTTCCTAAGACCAAGAGGAATAACTTAAGAATGCAGCAATTTCCACTTTCCATGAAAACGGATAGGAAAGAATGATGTAATTGTGTGCCAAAATACTAAGTTCTATTTGAAGATCTTGGGTTGAGTGTATCAAGTGAATGAAAAAAAAAAAAAAAAAAAAGGTATTTTGGTAATTTTGACACCTTTCATTAGGATTTAACGGAAAAACCTAATGGTTTGGTGACATTGCAAAAAATTAGAAGTTTAATATACTAAGTTGGGAGTTTTTAAATTTTTTTTGAGAGAAAGTAAGTACAAAAGTAATAAAAGTTTATGGGGTCGGGTTAAGCGAAGTTTTTCCTATAATCTCATTGAAAGATTCCTTACAATGGTATCAAAGTTGATAATTTAGTAAGACTCTTCTAGGATTTTTAATAATGAACTCACTTGAAGGGGGATATCAAGAGCTTGAATCAACTCAAACCAAAGCAACTATGCTAAAAGTGAGTTTCATATTTGTTTTTTCAACTGTACTAACAAAATGGGCGTTAAATAAATGATTAAATGATTAATAGCATGTTTGGGTGTGCATTTGAGGGGCTTAAAAGTGCGTTTTAACATTCAAAAAGTTTGTTTGAAGAAAAAAAAAAAAAATCTATTTGGTAAAAAAATGAAAACGCTTTTAAGTGTAAAAAAAGTACAAAAAAGGGTCAAAACGCATTTTTGGCAAAAACTTAAAAATGAAACTTTTACTAAAAAGCGATTTTTGACTTAAAAGCTTTATTTCTCAAATACAATCCTAAACATGCTCTAAATTTACCTCTTCCTATCGGCTTAAACTTTTAAAATAAGTGGCGATTTAACAATGGGAACATCATGTGAATAAATCCTAGAAGAATCAAATGTGACGAATTGCCACAAAGTATTTCCCATGAAAATTTCTAATGTCCTCATTCTATGATTGTCAATGCTTGTGTTGCATCTGCAATGTAAAACAAACATATATGCTGAAAGTGAAGGAAACTGGCACAGATATTGATGCAATTATATGGTAAGTTCATGCACTAGATTCCACAAAGTTCTCTTCCTTTTCCTCTCGATGAAAGGATGACAATGTAAAAACAGGGTAGAGTTTCAAAGAAAGGGTAGAGTTTCAAAGAAAAAGGAGTGCAGGATAGACATGGAAGCACTCCTGGATCTCAGGCTGCTTGAGGTTTCCCACCCAAGCCTGTAGACTTGACTTGAAGGCCTCATTTCTAAGGAGAAGTCTCAAAGGGATGCATGTGATCACATGATTCACATTGCTTCATTTAAGACATACATAATGCCAGCGCCGCCAAGCCTGAGCTTGCAGCCACCTTGTGATCATACGTACATAACTTGGAAATTCACATGCATGTTATAATTAGGAGATAAATATGAGAGTATTTTGAAAGAAACCTTAGGCTCCGTTTGTTTTGACGTAAAATGTTTTTCGTCAGAAAATATTTTCAACAAAAAATATTTTCTTGAAAAATGATTTCCTGTAAAACATTTTATGGTGTTTGGCACGTATGAAAAATCACAATATATAATATATGTCCCAACCAATTCTTAGAGGTGTCCTAACCAAGTCCCGCAAGGACTCCACTATGACTTGCCCGGGACCCGCCCAAACCCCGCCTAGACCCTATAGGGACCCGCCCAAGACCCAAAGGGAACATTTTTGTAATTTAGAGTTTAATATGATTTTCCATATAAACCAAATACCGTAAAATATTTTACAGGAAAATGTAGGGGACCCGCCTAATTTTTCATATATGCCAAATACCGAAAAATGTTTTCTAAGAAATCATTTTCTCGAAAATGTTTTCCATCGAAAATATTTTCCGACATAGGGTCCAAAGGGTTCCCAATTAAGTCTTGGCAGGGTCCCAGGCAGGTCTTAGACGAGTCTCGGTGGGGTCCAGGGTAGGTCCAGTCAGATCCCAAGCGGCTCCCGATCAAGTCCCAGTAGGGTCGCAATTAAGTTTCGGACAGGTCTTAGGCGAGTCCCGATGAGGTCCCTCGCAAGTCTGGTCAGGTCTCGGGCCGGTTTCGGTCAAGTCCCGGCGGGGTCCTGAACATGTCCTGGGCGGGTTCGGCGGGGTCCTCCGTAGGCTTGGGGGAGCCCTGGTGAGGTCCTAGGCAGGTCCGAGTGGGTCCCGATCAAGTCCCGACTGGGTCCTGGTCAAGTCCTAGGCAGATCCCGGGCAGGTCCAGTCGAGTCTCGGGCGGGCTCCAGTCAAATCCTGGTAGGGTCTTGGACGAGTCTTGGTATGGTCCTTCGATTTGAGAATGAGATGCTCAAACTCGGAAATTGATTTACGTTTTTAAAAAATGTAAACCTTTTTTGAAAATTAAAAAAAAAAAAAAAAAAAAAAATCGGTCAAAGGGAAAATATTTTTCGTTGACTATTATTTTACGTCACACCAAACACCCAAAAATACGAAAAACATTTTCCGAAAATTATTTTACGGCGAAACAGACGGAGCATTAGTATAATAAGGCCAACTCATTCTCTAGGAAAATGAGGAGGTTGCCTAAGGCCCCTTTGTGGAATAAGGCTCCAAATAGTAATAGTACAATTAAGTTTATTTTTATTTAAAAAATAATAATTATGATAAAAGAGGTTAGTCCATGCTTTTTAATTAATTAAGGCCCTAATTATGGTAAAAATAATTACACATAGTTGAATCCCAGAATATTGTGACTTTAGAGGGAAATAAAAAGAAAAATGGAAAATCACATTAATAACACTTCTAATAGAACAATACTCACATGATAGTTCCAATCAACCATAGAAAGAGAGCAGCACACAGAGAGCATAGGAGAATGGGGGGAGGGAATTACAACCCCCTCCTCCCTGCCCCCTTTCTTTTTTCTCCCTTCTCCCTCCCTTTTTTCGCCTCCACTATAGATCGATCAGGGCACATATGTCAATGGTCCTCGAGGTGCTTTTTAGCGGCACATGGCTGGCCGGCGGTGGCGCGTGGAATGCATGAGGGTGTTTTTGGGTTTTATTATTGTGTTTTCGTTGTTTTTAAATAAGAATGTATTATATCTAGATCTGCTTTTAGTAGCGATCTATGGAATGGAGTTTTATTCATTTTCTTAGGTTTTGCTTTTACGAATCCTTAAGAATAACGGAATTGATTTCCGATCAGTCTTTTGTTTTCTTATGGTTCTTTTTCTGAGAGTAAACCATAAACTGATGATGGAGAAGTTATTAATCATAAAGAAGAATTGTCATTATGATAAAGGCAGCGAAGGGGATTGTGATTGATAAAGCACTAATAACGGATATAGATAAAAAATAATAATAAAAATAAAATAAATAAAATAAAAAAGCCAGGGTATCAAGGACCTAGCAGCAGATAGAGACGTGATTTGTTGGAATTTTGCTGTACATCTGAAACTGATTGAGACAATGACTTTTCATAGATATTGTTTTATAATAGCCCAATAAGCTATTGTGTATGTCATAGATAATGTTTGAGTTGTGAAAATTTCAAATTATATCTTTGGCATTGTACGGAGCATTTTGCCCCATTTAATTGTTATATCAACGAAGAGATAATTCGTTCAAAAAAAAAAAAAAAACTTCTAACACAGTAACTAAACTCATAATTTTGCCTGAACTAAAATCAACACGTAACATAAGTCCGTTCATTAAAATAATGTTTAGAATAAGGTAATTTCATTTTGTTTAAATTAAAAATAAAAAAATAAAAAAAAATTATATGTAGCTTAACACAAAATTTGTCATCCATTTGAAACTAAAATGTCTCACAACATATACGAATTGTAAGTGTCATTTGGATAAAATTAAGAGTTAAAAGTGAGAAGAACAATTTTCAAATTAAAAAATATAAACTAGAAATTAAAATAAAATTATTTAATTAATATCTAAAGATAATTAAAAAAACAAAAGCCCTACTTATTGTCCTTTTAAACCTCAAAATCTATCAAGTCCGCCCTAAGTATAATATATCAAGAGACCCACTTAATAAAAAGAAAAATTTGGTTAAAATATCATGAGTTTCGCACAATTTCAATTTACTACCTCGGTTTTTAAATTCAACTTTTACTCCTTAGGTTTTTCAAGTTTTCACTTCACTCATTTCATCCAAAAGTAATTACATGGCACTAACTTGTAGTGACACATGCGCAATTTTGCCATGTCACGTGTGTATGTTAAAAGAATAATTTTATAAGAAATGTTTTAGTGCAATAAAAAGATCATTTTTTGCCCATAAAAAGCTTAGGTGGCAAGAGGCCATAGGTTCCATCCGTAGTTGCTGTGGCCTCACCCACTGATGAGCCTATGACCTCTTGCTACCTTAGACTTTTATGGGCCAAAAATGATCTTTTTATTGCACTAAAGCATTTCTCTAATTTTATACTTTATTAAAAAGTGCCAAAACTAATTACGTGGCACTAACTCGTTGAAACTATTGGGAGCATGATTCTCACAATTTTAAAATAACATATACATTAACTCTCACTTCCCTACCATAAACTTAGATATTTTTTCATTGGCCGAATCATAAGACTCATAACATATACAATAACAACCTCTTTAGGCTTTACCTTACCCTCATATAACATCTAAGATCCATGTATTACTACATATATTCCATTTAATCTTAGCTTTGAATAGGCTCTAATGAAGGAGTGCTCGCGCGGCTACTTTCAGCAAGGATGGCTCTACGTTTACTGTTAGAGAGTGACTGCACGAGCCACCCATCAGTTAGGAATATGGCTGTAAATAAACTAGTCCATTCTACAACCTGCTCGATACCCGCTCGATTTAACTCGATCCGAACTCGAGCTCGATATTATACAAACTCGCTAGTTACTGTAGAAACTCGCTCAATTAGTAGATGATACATACCTGACTCGCTCGAGAAAACTCGATAGGGGCTCGCGAGCTTAGCTCATTTAAAGCTCGACTGGCTTGTTTGCCCGACTCGTTAGCTCGTTCATATATATAGATTACTAGCTTCTTTTTTTCTTCAAGTCTAATTATATAGTATACGTGTTCTATGGTTAATTAGTGATACATAGTATACTATATTTATAACTTGCTCACATTATATATATACTATAGTTTCTATTTTATATATATATATATAGTAGCTTCTTCTTTTTTTTCTTCAAGTATAATTATATATTATACTTGTTCTATGGTTAATTAGTGATACAAAGTATCCTATATTTATAACTTACTCACATTATACATATACTATAGTTTCAATTATCTAGTTATATATAATAATATATTGCTAATTTGCTATGTATATATTATAGTTATATGCTATATTGTATAATATGTCTTATATAGTTACGTATTATATATTTATACTATAGATAAATGTCTAGATGTTGTTTTAAAATTTGAGCTTGAACTCTGCTCGGATTATATATTAAAGAATTTAATAGTGTAGCTCGAGCTTGAGTTGAGCCTAACTCGGCCGAATAGCATTCTCAATGAGCTCGCCCGGGCTTTTAACGAACCAGTCTTGAACACACATTTCATAGCTCAGCTCGAATAAGCATCTTCATAAACGAACTAGTCTTAAAATCCTAAAACTTGACTCGGCTCGGCTCGATTGCAACCCTAGTTAGTAGTGGTTGCACAACCTACCCCTTTCGATCTACTTGCAATGCAAACCGTTCTCACCAACGGGAGTGGTCGCTCCCCTTGTGAGGTGGAGGGGTTCCCACCTTTTTTCTTTTCTTTTTTTCTTTTTTTTTTCGCATTCAGATATTATTTTAATATATAAAAATAAATTTTTTAACATGTGACATTTGACGTTGCAAAACTACTTATATGGCATTAACCACATTAATGCCGCGTAAACAGTTTTGGATGAAATAAGTGAAGTGAAAAACGTGAAAAAGAATTTAAAAACCGAGAGGGTGAATTGAAATCCTTCCAACACAAGAAGTTTTAACCAAATTTCCCTTGATAAAAAACTAAAGGTTGAGGGCCTGTTATTTTACATTAACTAAATGCAAGGCTTGCTTATACTTAAACACGCGTATTCCAACAGATATTACAATTTTTAGCATACTTTTGTTATAGATTATGGGGCTACTGGGTGTCAAGCCACACATATAACACAATCACTCTTTGTGAATTTGGTGTGATGCCCAGCTATTTGTATCAAAAATTATACTTAACATCACAATTAATTTTGCTAACATGTCGATTTACCTGGTATTTTGTGTTATTTTGGCTTTTATCCTGTCGGTTTACTCTTAATTTCTCTGTTGTTCTTATATGATGGTCCTTTTGTATGTTCACCCAGGATCTCTCTTCTCAGACTACATGTGTTTTTTTTTTTTTTTTTTTTTTTTTGAAGATCAGAAAATTAGTTCAAGAGTTACAAGAAAAAGAAGGTCACTGCTTCAGATGGATGCAATATGGTATAATCATTTCCATGGCTAATTTTTAGTTTAAAAATGTGTAGTGGATTTCCACCAACTTTTCTTTTTGTTCATCTACTTATAAAAGGGAGAGGGAGGGTCCAACTGATTAACTTTTGAGCAGGTAGACAGGTAGGGAGTTCCAAAGAAAAATGCTCAGCTATGATGAAGTTAGACTTAAAAATATAGCTGCTTCTACCCACCCAGCATCTACAATAAGCTTTTTAGACCAGGAAATCTTCAACAACAGACCCACCTGTTCATGGCCTTATCAAAGCCATGATTCCATACCCATGGCAAAAGCAACAATCACCTAAACCAATAGTTTAATATTATCTTGTTACATCTCTAGTTGTGCTTTAGATTCCATCCATATGCTATGAGTCTTTTTCCATTAGCTTCCGTTTATTTCGGCATAAAATATTTTTCGGTGTTTGGCTTGTATAGAAAATTAGCGACGAGCAGTGGTGGATTCCGACGAATTGAAAATGGCTAACAACTTCAGGCGACTTCCAGTAATGGATTCCGATGGACTGCAAGTCTGCAACCTCTAGCGGTGACAGAGAATGAGCTGCAAGAGAAAGTGCATGCAATAAGAAGAAGCTCAAACTCAAAAAAAAATTGTTTATAGTTTTAAAAAAAGAAAAAGAAAAACCATTTTACGAAAATTAAAAGTTTTTCTAGTCAACCGAAAATGTTTTCAGTTTGACCATAATTTTTAGTCATACCAAACACCTTAAAAATAGGAATAATATTTTTCAAAAAACATTTTACATCGAAAGAAATAGAGCTTAAGAGTCTTTTCCCCATACAAATACTTCCATCCAAAAATGTAGGTAATTTGTTATAGATGGACCTTTCCCTATTGTACTTTCCCATGTCCTTGAACAACACAAGACCTTTATGGACCAACTTTTTTGCTTTCAAAGAAAAAATTTATCCAATCGTTTATAGTACTGATGAAGATCATGTGCTTATAAAAAGCACAACACCATGCCGCATAATTAAAAGTCTTGGTTAGAGTGGCCTAGATATTCCTCAAAGGATGCCTTGCCTGGCCAAAGGTATAGTAATTAGGAATTTAGCAGAACATAATCATATGGGCAGCCCACTAATCATGGGCTACACAAGGCACATTGAGTCGCCAACAAACAACTTTATTTAGTTAACAATGTCCCCATGGATACTATATATATATATATATATAATTCATCATCACAGAATGTCAATGTCAGATAAAGAAAAGAGATGACCCAATGAGGCTTATGCTTTAAGCAATGCCAGTGAAGTAGATGTTTTAATCTAGTGTTAATGATCTGGCAATCTCAAAGGAATGAAGCTGTCCTCAAATGTTTATAGCTATATACATGTGAATATCATCATCCTTGTCATGGTATGGAGTTCTTAGAGTTTCACATTTTTCAATTTGAAGTGTCTTTTAAGTTATATTACTACTGCTACTGAGAGACACCAGCCCTTGTATTTGTTTTCTCTTTACTCGATCTTTTTGCTTCATTATATTGCAGGAGTTGGCAAAATAGACATGGGCAATGAGATGGGGAACAATAACACATCTGGTCTAAAAGGTAAGGCAATTTGTAAGGTCATTGGTAGTTTTCTTTAGTGTTTTTTTTTCTTGGTTGTCTACATCATATTGCTTGTACAGATGCAGAAGAAGATAACACAAATGCAATAGATTCCAAAAACTTGTGGAACAAGGCTGCTGATGCAGACAATGTTAGAGGAGAAAATCAGACAGTTCCAACACCTGAAGCTAAAGATTTGCACGAGAAAGTAACAGGGTTGGCTTTAGATGATCCAACAGGAGCAAAAGATCGTCATATTGAAAATGAGAGACCAGGTGGTGAAGGTTGGTAATTTTGTTCTTATTTATAACTGTTAAATTATCACTTGTCTCAAAAGCTTAAACTGATAAGAATAAGTAAATCACCTAATTAATATTAATTCTTACACTCCCCCTCACGTGTGAGCTCCAACTCTTTCTCAACAAGCGAGGTTCAACACTTAGAATATTTAACTAAAATAGAGTAAATTGTGAAGTCAGAATTTGAAATCTTGACTTTTGTTCAGATACCATTTTAAATTACCACTTGTTCCAAAAATTTAAGTCGATAAAAGTAAGTAAATTTAATCATCTAATTAATATTCCAACAATAACCCGTGCTTATATTCATCAACCTTTTCCTGTTGATCAATTGAAAAAGTCTATAGACTTTAACTTTGGCCTCTTGCTTCTATAGAGCAAGAAGAAAATGAAGTTCATCCTCCCACTGAATCTGCAAAAGCAGTAATGGAATCAATTGAAGCAAGCAGTCAAACTAATGAAATCAGACCAGCTCCTTTGCAAAAAGATTCAGAAATTCATCCTCCTACTGAATCTCCAAAAACAGTAATGGAATCAATTGAAGCAAGCAGTCAAACTAATGAAAGCAGATCAGCTCCTTTGCAAAAGGATTCAGAAATTCATCCTCCTACTGAATCTCCAAAAGCAGTAATGGAATCAATTGAAGCAAGCAGTCAAACTAATGAAATCAGACCAGCTCCTTTGCAAAAAGATTCAGAAGTTCATCCTCCTACTGAATCTCCAAAAGCAGTAATGGAATCAATTGAAGCAAGCAGTCAAACTAATGAAATCAGACCAGCTCCTTTGCAAAAAGATTCAGAAGTTCATCCTCCTACTGAATCTTCTAAAGCAGTAATGGATTCAATTGAAGCATGCAGTGAAAATAGTGAAAGCAGACCAGCTCCTTCGCAAAAAGATCCAGAAGTTCCTCCTCCTACTGAATCTCCTAAAGCAGTAATGGAATCAATTGAAGCATGTAGTGAAAATAATGAGATCAGACCAGCTCCTTTGCAAAAAGATTCAGAAGTTCATGAAAAGACAGAAGAGTCCATTTTGGAGGAGATTCTATTGGTGACAAGTGATCATCAGCGTGAGAAGCAAGCTTCCATGAATGAAGGTTAGTATACTCAATCTAGCTAGTTTTAAAGAACCTTATTTCAATTCACAGATTTCAATTTGGCCTTTTTCTTCTATAGAGCAAGAAGAAAAAGAAGTTCATCCTCCTGATGAATCTTTAAAAGCAGCAAAATCAATTGATGCATGTGGTGAACACAATGAAATCGAACCAGCTCCTTCACCAAACGATTCAGAAGTTCATGCCATAGACTCAAATTTGGAGGAGAATCTATTGGGAACAAGTCATCATCAGCTTGAGAAGCATGCTCCCATTAGTGAAGGTCAGCATAGTCGGTCCAATAATTTTGAGTAACCTTATCCTGTCATTCATGTTAGATTTTGAATTATTTTTCACTGCTTCTTTATATTTCATATTAGTACTATCACTAAGAGAGTGTTTGGGATTGCATTAAAAGGAGCTTAAAAAGAACTTTTGATACATAAAAAGCTGATCCAAGAAAAAATAGATCTGTATGACAAAAAATTTTAATAAATAATTCTTTTTTTTTTTTTAACTTTTTTGCTTTGCCCAAAATTGCGTTTTGGGGAACCTTGAAAATAAGGCTTTTCCTAAAAAGTTCTTCATGATTTTCTATAGACAAAAACTCTATTTCCCACCATAATCCTAAACAGGCTCTACGCCATGTAAATGTATAAACATAACAAAAAAACTGACTCAAGACTTTTGTGTTTGTTTGCTGCAAACTGCAACAGAGGAAGAGAGGATCAGAAATTCAAATTTTAATACTAAATCTACACCACGTGAACCAGAACCTCAACAATCTTTTCATTTAGATTCCGATCAACATGATTTGGATGAAGTTAATGCTAACCTATCTGAAGAAGATAGCAGTGGAAATGAGGATTTTGTAGGGTCTAGTTTAAAATGTGCTAGTGAGGAGAATAGTCACTTTTTAGGCCCTGACATATCAAACAATCTGAGTAACAATCCTGTTGTGGAAAAGAAAATGGGCGAATCGTTTGTAAAAGAAGTACCATCCCAAGAAGAAAAGATGTCATACAGTGAGAATAAGCTAGGGTTTGATTTGAGCAGTTTGACAACAAGAACATCAGACACTCCAAGAAGTGTTGGGAACAAATCCAATAAGGAGTTATCTATCAAGGAAAATTCAATTAGGAATGATTCCTTGAATTTACAATTTGAAAATGTTGTGCTGGATGATTCATTAAAATCCCATCAAGAAGTTTCTGAGCCGGAGGACAAATGCATGGTTCTTACTGAAGAAACCAAAATAATAGGAAGTGGATCAGAAATTGAAGAGACGCCACATGAGTACAACCCAACTCAGTTCTGTGAAGAGCCAGTGAAAGAACCAAAGCCTGAAGAAGCAGATGGATCCCAATCAGAATTCAAGAAGGTTGGGACTGAAAATGAGGACTATGAAATGAGAAGCCAAGTTGATATTTCTAGTAATCTCAGGAGTACTACTACAAAAGGCTGTCAAATTGAGGAGGTAAAGGTTGCTGAGAATGCTTGCCAAGTTGGTGTGTTTGTTAGCAACCAGAATAAGGCTTCTGATGGACACCACAAGGACTCAGAACTAGAGCTTCTGGTGGTTTCTGAACATGGAACGGATCCTATTCCAGCAGAGTTGGTTGTAACAGATTGCAGATGTGAAGAGGAGCAACCGGAGGAGAAGACAATTGTGGAAGAAATAGAGGGCAAAGCAGAAGCTTCATATGCCACAGTGACTGATACAGAAGGAAGCAAAACCACAAAACAATGTCTGTCTCAACCACTTCTGATTCAGCAGGCAGAAGCTTTTCTCTCACATTTTTCTGCTTCTATTCCAAGCACCTCTGAACCAACCCCCGAAGCAAAAAAATTAGAGACAGTAACAGAAACTACATCTTCAGCAAGCAAGTCCAATGTTGAAGGGGTGAGAGGTGAAGAAGTATCTGCATTTGCAACAGGTAGTTTGAAAAGGCATAGCACTGAAACAAATCCTGATAACATGAACACTCATGTTCAGCTGCGAAAGTCCCAAAGTTTTGATTTTGATCTCCGAATTGAAGCAAGAGGAAAAGAGTCAGATCAAACCCCACTACTCTTTCAGGATAAGGCTGCAATGGAGAGCAGCTCATCGAAGCAGGCTGATGTTAGCCTTGGAAACCCAGTTGTTTTGCATGTTGGATACAACCAAGAAGCCTTACAGTATCAATTCAAGGCCATGGAGGAGAAGGTCATCACATTGGAAAGAAGTGATTCTGAGAAGTCAAGAACTCCATTCATAGGGTTCTTGAAAGAAGAGAAGGAAGAAGAAGCTCAAATTGTTGTCACACCACAGAAACAAGAAGCAACCAGAGAATTGTGCAACTTGTCTAGTAAGGAAGCTGCATCAACTCCACGGCCTAAAGGTAAAGAGAAGCGCAAGCCCAGGTCTTCCTTCTTTAGCAACTGCATGTGTTGTGCCACAATGATTAATTAACTACCTTCATAAATTAATCAATTTCCAGTTTCTTTTTTGATTTGTTGTGGTGGGATTTTCTTTCCGACTCAAATTTCTTTTTTCTTTTTTTCTGAAAAATGGAGTTTTGATCCGGAGACGCTATTGGTTTGTTTGTATATTGAGGTAGACCAGCAAAGAGGGTCCATTGTTTGTATTTTTTTTTTTCTCCTCTTCCCTCTTCTATGGACTTACTATATTGTGTAATTCTATTCTTTTTGAATTATTATTTATATATATATTATGAGGAGAGAATTGATATGATTTGAAGAAGCAATTGTCACTGCCTTCGACTGTAATGTAAGTCATTATTTGTAGTACAATGATATTGAAAGCTTGAACTTGAAATATTATGTTCCATCACTATGTCTTCATGTACTGCTTCTTTTTTTTTTGACCAACTTAGCCATTACAATAAAATAAAATAAAACTACAAAAGAAGGGATGGGATCGACCCCAACAAACACCCCCATTGGAAGACACTTACAACAACAGTAATAAGGCCGATGAAACAGTGTTTTTTGGGTCTTGCTATTAATTTGGCCCAGGTTTTGTTTCAAGTTAAAGAGACGGGCTTCTAATAATTTGGCACTACAAAGTGGGCTTGGGCTGATTCCTTCGAGCTCGTTGAGCTTCTTGTGAGCTTTGAGGGCTTCAGTTTTGGACTCTATCTCCCATTTCATGCAATATCTCCAAATCACTCTTTGGCTAAAGGAGGCGACCGAGTCACACTCTAACCAAATGGAGGGAATGGCCCAACCACTTTTAAAGCATCCTTTTTAGCAAAGGAGGTAATTGAACCATCCTCTCACCTAAGGGAGTGAGTGGTCCAACCACTTCTGAACCATCCTTTTTAGTTGAGGAGATTGTTCCGAACCACCAATCACCCAACTCAATTTTTTTTTTTTTTTACATTGTTGGTGCAATATAAACCGTTCATCCAAAATAAACCGTCAAAAATCTATTGCACTCCAAGTATTGCATGAAATCTAAATTCAACCCACTTGAAACTTCAACAAAACCTAAATATCTTGTTTTTTTTTTTAAAAAAAAAAATTAAATTAAATTTAAAAACTAAAACCAACTCATATAAGGAGCTAAATATAAATTTTCCCAATTATTATATGATATACAGGGCTTCGAGTCGGTCACAATCATAAATATTGATTGTACTATTTTAAAAATGCCCCATACTTGAAGGTATGAGTCTCAATCTTTGAAAATGTTTTGTATCAAAATATCCTGCGCCCAGACGCGCAATCCCTGAGAAAGGAGTAGAATAGCAATGCGTGTGTGCTTCCATGCTTTCACATCAACAAAATCCAAGAAAGATTACGAATCCTTCAACGCGGTTTTGCAGACTTGCAAAGTGGACTTCCATGCCCAAATATTGGAGCAATAAACAATATATATATATATATATATATATAATAAAATTCTCAAAAACGTTATATAATTTTTTAAGTTATTTTATATATATAGTGGTTTGAGAATGTTTAAAATTGAAGGTGCTGAAGAGCATTGAATGAGAAAAATATAAAGTTAACTTGGCATTTATAAGGTCCAATGCACATAAAACAATATTTAGGTGTTTGCACTTGTGTGTATACTCTAATATAATGCACGATAATAGGCACTTTTGTGGTGCCAAATGGTCAGGATCGTTCAATTTAGTGATTTGATCTGAACCATATGATACTTCTTATATAGAACCAATAGTGGATTTATTGGATCAAATCAACTTTAATCTAATAGTTATTATTGAATAATTGTGGATAATTATTTAATCTAATGATCTGAATTAAATGTTTGTTAAGATCTGGGCTTAAAAAATTTACTATGAAAAGCGACAATTGAATCTATCCCCCATCAAATTTAAGGTTCGAATTCTTTTGAGTGCAAACAGTTTTGTGTGCCTATTCTTACCCAATCCATATGCATACATATACATAATTGTAAATTAAGTGTTTGTTAAAAATTTAATATAAAAGGCGACAGCTGAATCTATTTCCTATCGAATTTAATGTTCGAATCCTTTGGAGTGCAAATAATTTATTAGCGCCATTCTTTTCCGATACGTTTGGAGAGGGCGGTTTGCATGGGTCCAAAATTAATGAATACACGAAGTGGTCCTTCCCGTCGTTACAAATAAATAAAAAATCGTGGCAATTATGCATATACATATCCCAACCATTGATCCTCGGTCAAAGTCAAACCTTTAAAACCAGAAGTTGGAGAAATTTCACATCGGCATAACTCCTATGAGCTGGAGGATAAGGAAATTTAATTTAATTTTTTATATATATAAAATAAAAAATAATGGAGCCACATTAATTCTTATTTGAAGCATATAACAATAATCAACTAGGAATGAAAGAATACACTTTTAATCAAACAAATCAACGGCAGAGAGGGTAAAGACTAGTCATTCTAATTCTTGGGTCATTGACATCAACGGCTACAATAACAGCACGTCAAATAATCACACTTATTTCTTTTTGGGGCTTCATAACTAAATGAATTTGAATAAGTCTTCGATCATATTCATCCTATGGTCATCATCATTTTGACAAATTCTTCGTAGTTGACTTGTCCATCACCGTCCAGATCAGCCTCCCTGATCATCTGCTCGACTTCCTCATCCGTCAATTTTTCCCCCAGATTGATCATTACATGCCTCAACTACACAGAAATAAAAAAAATATATATTTAATTTTTTTTTTAAAAAAAAAAAAAAGCTAGATTCTCTTAGTTGTCTTAATTAAAAAACATTGCTAATGTTCAGTGCATGCAGAAATGTACAAGGTATTATCATGTAGGTGTATCCATATAAATTAATCTAAACTATAGGTGAAACATTTTTAAAAAAAAAACATTTAATTTATTACACACGATTGTACATTTAGGATATTTTAATATTAATCATTTCCCAGAAGGAAGATGTTTTCCATGATATATTCTGTAAATTAAGGAAGACTGTGACACTTCATTGGGGAGAACTTGTTTTGGAAACATGCTATGCTATATATGTTAGAATTTTCTAAGGTCAACACAGGCGGCAAGAAAAATAAGAACAATATAGCAGCAAAAAGAGGGCTTTTCTCATTAATCCAATACAAACCCGTTTATTTAAATGAGCCAGATTAAAGGTAACGTATATAGTATTACTTTACCATATTGATACGATTCAAACCCGACACACAAATACGAATTCTCACTAACATTATAATCATTAACATGTTAATGAACTAAGTATATATATACATACATATATATATATGTATATACCTCATTAGCTGATATATACCCATTTTGGTCCTTGTCAAACACTTTGAAGGCCTCTTTAAGCTCCTCCTCAGCATCAGTTTCCTATGAGAAAAGAGCAAAATGGCTAAACCATGGTTGTTGTTTAGAACAAAATCACAAAAATCAACAGTTTGAAAATTACCTTTTTAAGACGAATTTGATATGGTTAATTAAGTTTACCTTCATTTTCTTGGCCATCAAGTTTAAGAACTCTGCAAACTCTATTGTCCCGTTCCCATCAGCATCAACTTCGTTTATCATGTCCTGAAGCTCCTCCTCCGTCGGATTCTGATCCAACGACCGGATAACGGTCGCCAATTCTTCAACAGTAATGCAACCTACACAATCAAAAAAACATGTTCTATATGTATAAATATATATCTTTATATGGCTATAGAAGCATAAATTGAAGATAAACAGAACAGAGAAATGCCCACCATCTCCATCCTTGTCAAACAGACAAAATGCTTCCTTAAACTCAACAATCTGTTCTTCACTCAGAGCATCTGCCATGGCGTTTGTCATGGAACCGAGCTTTCGCACAGAGAGAGAGAGAGAGGGGGAGAGAGAGCGAGAGAGAGAGAGAGAGAATGTTGAGAATAGCTCAAGCTTAGCTGGGCTTTATGTAGAAGTCTAGCATGGAAAGTGTAGCACAACTTCTATTTATTTTCCAATTAGTGGTATTAAACAAAGTTAAAACACCTTAAAAAGAGTCAAATTAAGCTTATGACTCTAGTTTTGATTTATAGTCGTGGCTTTATTGTTAAATTGGGGGGAAAAAACAAGAGGAAATGAAAGTAATTATTATTTAATCAAAGTTTTATCTGGTTGTCTGTATAATTATGAGTAAATATAATGTAATAAAATGAGGACAGCTGTAAGGGTTTGGTTTTTGGGAGACAAAAAGCATTCAAAGAGTAAGACGGAGACTGAGAGGTTATGGGGAAGTGTGTACTTTGGTTTCACACTTTCACGCCCCAAAGAGCACGCTGCGTTGCTTGCACGAGATTTATAATAGTTTCTAAGCTCTGTCCACCCTCTTAAACTATGTTTGTGATATATATATATATATATATATGAAATCCTTCTTTTGAGAACCACCGAGATTTCTTTTTGATGAGTTAGAGGAGTAATGTTATAAATCTCTTTTAAAGTTTTTTTAAAGTTTGTTTGAAATTGTGTTTGAAAAATAGAGTTTTTAAGTTAAAAAATATTTTTGGAAAAAGCTTTATTTTTAAGATTTTGTCAAAAGTGCGTTTTGACCATTTTTAGGCTTTTTGAAACCTTAAAAGCGTTTTTTATTATTTTATTAAACAAATACTTTTTTCTTCAAACGGACATTTTGAGTATTAAAAGTATTTTTAGGCCCCTCAAACGCAATCTCAAACAGGTTCTTAAAGTCGTCTCAAATGTGATGTGATTTTCAAAATTACCAATAGATCAAAAGTCAATAAATTACATCTCAAATTCAACGGTAATTTTAAAAGTCACATCACATTTGGAATGATTCTAAAAAGACTCTAAGAAAACTTATAACATTACTCGAGTTAGAGCTAGGGTCAGCATTTCGTGTTATATATATATATATAGGTTTTATTTAATTAAACGAGTCATGTCCATTTGTGAGTATAAGACGTCAAACTTAACTTGACCAATTTAATTGAACTGATCATACCCATTAATCTTAATTTACCAATTTTGAATTGGATTCGTATCAGATTTAAGAGTCATGCGCTCTAATTAGAAGTATAGGTTTTACAAGTAAAAAAAAAAAAAAAAAAGTATTATTTAGAACCTGTTTGTGGTTGCATTTAAAAAATAGAGTTTTTAAGTCAAAAATAAATTTTTAAGCATTTGTTAAAAATGTATTTTGATCATTTTTAGAATAAAAAAGTCAACCAAAAAAATATATATTTAAAAAAAAATTTACCAAACAAGCTGACTTTTGTTTGACACGATAAACTAGAATTATTTTCTTAACTCAATTTTTTTTAAATATTATCCTTCTAACACTAACACTAAAAAAATAAAAAATAAATAAAAAATGTAGCATTTTCCCATGCAAAGAGGAAGGTGGGGGAGTATAAGGTGATAAATGGTGTAGACAAAGGAAATAAATGTGCTTGGCTGTCTACGCGGTTTCCTTTTGTGTTATTTGAGAAAATAAACATGCCACCTATTTTTTAATGAAACCGTACAGTAGTACAACGAATAGGGAGTGATTAGTCTTACACAATCAATTACTTCTTGATTGACAAGAATAACACGTGGCAGAGTTATAGTCATGGATTGGACTTTCAACCTTCAAAAGGAGACTAGGAAATTAGAGAGGGCTTTTGAATCCGATTTAGGGGTTGGATTTCGATGAATTATAAATACAATACAAGAAGCCTATAATAATTGCATATATATATATATATATGCTAGATAGAGATGTATCTATTGAAGAATCCGACACATGCATCCTTGATCCTCGAGTAAATTTAATAATCTTTTTCTCCGGACGATTGAAGTAAAAAATCAATAATGTTTAAATGTTTAATGATGGTCACATGATGAGTTGCTTTGCACGATTGATATGGGGTGGGGTCGTTTCTTTGTATTTAAACTAATTCAAATCCATTGAATTAATCTATTGTTTGATTCTAAACACATAGTCCATGCATGCTCTTGACATTTTCTTGTCTTGTAGATCGGAAGAGGACATGAGAAATTGTTCATTGTCACGGAAATGATGTAATTTCGACACGAAAATGATCTAATTTTGGTACCATGAATCCAACATTCTCCTCAACTCAAGCTTATACAACCTAGAAATCCCACTTGATTGGGGTGGCTTGCTACCCCAACAAAGAGTGTGGCTTGTGCAGCCACCCCTTTGGTTGGGGTGGCCGCTCTCTCTTATCGATTTCTAATTTTTTATTTCTTTTACAGAATAAATATTTTTTTAACTGACATGATAAGATAGCTTATATTGTAGATAAAAAAGTAAAAGAAAAACACAAAATTAAAGAAATTAAAAATCAAATTTAAAAGCAATGGAATAAATTATAATTATGTGATTGCTCAATAAATTATTATCATCAAAATCAACTCCTTGAGCACTTGGGTCGCATTCCAAAACGGAAACCTCTCGGTAGAAATATACGACGAGATATAATATTATGAAAGAAGGAAGAGAGCAAAAGCAAAGAAAAGGGACGGAATATTAGAGCAACACCTTAAATAAAATTAAAGTACATAAATTTGTATCCAATGCTATGTAATTATAGAGAAGCTAGGAATAGCAAACAAGAAACCCTAGACTAAATAAATCTTAAAAATGATATAAATTATTCTAACACTCTTCCATTCCATGTCCAACCATTATTAGAACCTTCCCAAGACTTCAAAGCATACCCCAAAGAGTTGAACCATTCCTAAGACCTATTCAAAAGGTTGAGAAATTTCTAAGAAGATGATTTTGGTCTTTGTAATTTCGCCAAACCCTAGAAGTGGTCTGTGGAATTTATGTGAACTTTTCACTTTATTAAATTATTTCCCTCATGTTACAGCCCATCCTTCCATGAGACTGAAAAGATATTGCACTGACTTTGATTACCCTTACAAGTTACAAGTGAAAGTTTTTGTGAGAAAATAAATAAATAAATAATTGAGCCTGCTGTGGATAAGTTGGTTATATGCCACTTGACCCACAATTGATTGAATTTATTTCAATTAGAGTAGTTATTATGTGGTTTCTCCGAAGGAGGGAGGGATTAAGTATGCTGAGTTTTATATATATATATATATAGCTTTCTTGTCACGTTTAGTAATTAAAATAAACTCTTGAAATAGAATAACTATTCTTATGAAATAACTATATGTTAATTTGATTGGACTTCATTTTTAAGAATAGTTATTTTTATTGTCGTGGGAATAATTATTATTCCCTTCCAAAGAGAAATACTTATTCCTTGAGGAACAAAAGTTCTTCTTCTTCTTTTTTTCTTTTTTTTTTTTGCAAACCTTATTTGGAAAAAATAAAATAAAGAACCAGAAAAACACAACCTTTTATAGGTGTCTGGCTACCAAATTTTGTTTGTTTTTTTTTTTTTTTTTTTAATAAATATTGGGTATTTTAATAATTTTGATTCAATTCTAGTGATAGAATATGTGTTGACACTAAAATAAAATATTATGTATGGTCATTCTATTCCAACTTATTGTATTCTCATTAATAACTATTCTTATTTCTAATGAAATGATCATTCATGTCTTTAGTGTTACTGGATTCTAATATTACCCAAAAAGGGGTAGGAAAGGTAAGCAGTAACTACTAAGCACCAAGGCCCAATTTCATATAAAGGACTTGCACTAATGGACTTAAAATATATTTTCGAGAAAATGTTTTTTTATTTTTGAGTGTTTAGCGCGATATAAAATATTGATCAACCTGAAAATGTTTTTCAGTTGACCAAGAAAAATGTTCACAAGACAATGCTTTCTCACACCCTCGGGCAAGTAATTGTGAGATAGCCCCTTATAGGACTTACATACCCGAGTAAGTCTCAAGCTGCTCAAACATCTGCTTGGACAGATAGGCCCCATGAGAACCCTCTCACAATTGCCTGTCCAAATTACAAGAAATTGCATTGAATCTCAATCCCACTAAAGGCCTTATATTCTCACACACTCTTCTCCTGCAACTCTTCTTTACCATCTCTCTCTTTTCCACGCAGCTCTTCAGATTTTATGAAGATATAAAATATTTGGCAATTTTTCATATGAGCCAAACCTTGAAAAAAGTCAAAACATTTTTCGAACCATTTTCAGGGTCGCAAACAAACATCGGACAATAGCCACATTTTCACAAAAAAAAAAAAAAAAAGTTCTCAGTAGAAAATATTTTACTTGGAAACAAACGGACCTAAATAGTTGGTTATATGCACTAAATTCCATTGCAACAACCTTATTGGGGTTTTGGAGTTGGAAGTCCCAAGCAGCACCGCTTTGATGCATGTTTGTCTTCCTGAAGGAATAAGGTGTCTCGTCCGGCTATCTTTAACAGCTAGGGTTATGTTGAGCAGAGAAGAGCACACTCACCATCACAAGCTGTCTTATAGTCAGTTGGAGATGAAATGGGAGTATGATGATAATGTCCCATTGCTCCCTCCCATCTTAGATAGGCATCCCTTTTGGAACAATTTGATCTTTGATCCACATGTAAATTGGAACCAGTACATAGTAAGTTGCAGCTATTGCACCAAGAAGGAACCGGAGGAGGAAAACAAATGGATTCACAGGCTTCTGCACATCCTCTGCCTTTGGACCAAGCTGCACAAAGACGCACAGTTGATAAGTCTTTTGAGAGAGAGACCTTAAGTAGAACTAATGTATTTCTTGCTGAATATTGAATTCAGAATTCTCATAACAGCTAATTCTACAGTTCTTGTCTATTCCTACTTCACTGAAAGTGGTGTAGTCAAACCAGATCTTATTAGTTAGAATTAAAGCTAGCTATGAATTTAGAGTCTTCAACTCATACAGTGGTTTTGTTTGGGATTGGTGGAAAATTTCGTAGACATATACAGTAAGGTGGTTAAAGGCCAAACACAAGCCAGTGTTCTAATTTTCTATAATCCTCTTATATGCAAAGCCTATCAGTCTTGACATCACAGAAAGTGGCTCCTCATTTTTTCAATTCTAGCATCTACGAAGTTTAATACAATCGAGTAGCGAGAAGAGTGCTAGAATATATGATCAGATTTGATTTCACATTTGATTGTAATTTCCTACCTTTTAGGTAATCAGATTTGATTGTATTTAAATCTAATTTTATATTATCTCTACCTACCATACTTGTATTATCTTCACATACCCAATTCTCTTACAAATAAGAATCTTTTGTATTGAAAATATCATCAAAGAATAAGAGCATAATGCAGTATTTTCGGGCTCTTTCCTAGTAGTAGACGTAGGTGTTAACGCCGAACCACTTGAAAATTCTTTGTCTCTCTTTTCTCTTATTCCTCTAGTCTTAATTTTTCCATTTTATTGTGAGTTTCTTTGAAGAGCACTAAATAAATCAGATAAAAAAAATTACCACAAAGCTCTTGGAATGAGGAGACTGAAAAGAGGGTAGTTCACGGGAAGAATATTTCAACTTGTTTTCTGGTGCCAAAAAAAAAAAAAAAACCCTTTTAAGTCATATTCTTAATCATAGGACTTGCTAATAATTATAATCCCTGGAATTTACAACCCACTTACCAGTCCATCCATAAGTTTAATCCCTGAAACGACCCCTCTGAGTATGGTCGTTTCAAAAGTGTTTTACTGTTTAAACAACCTCTCCTTCTGAGATGGGTCGTTTTACTATTAAAATGACCTCTGATGGGGTCGTTTTACCATTCCAGAACGTCCCTAACTCTTAAGGTTTTTTGTAGTTAAACGACATTGACACACCCTGCAACCACATGCAAGAAGCTTCTTCTATTTTTTTGGTAAGTGACATTAACCTTCCTTAATTATTCACCAACTTGCATCTTTTATATTGAGCTCAAACCAAGAATCAAAATCCTCCCAATGCTCAGCAATTATTCTTGACACAAGATCCCTTTGGAAAACAAACTTCATTGTCGACACAGCAAGACTGGTTCTACCAGAACCTCTAGCTAAAATTTTGCAAGAGAACAATATTGGTGATCAGTCTACACTCTACAGGAAGAACTTGTCTGCTTTTTAGCTAAAATCTTTTCAAGAGAAAACTATTGGTGATCATTACGCAAGCCCCAAATTGATTGGGAAAAATAATTACCACTATACTAATGCATTCTCTAATGACACTTTGGAAAACTTTGAAGAGGCACTATGCACCATGAGTTAGTGTAGCGAAAGATTTCCTAAATGACAATGACAATATTCAAATGATCATCATAAGGACTCTTTACAAAATTGCAAGAAGTCTGATGTGTTTTCATCTGTGACTGAAAAGATCAAAGGCATGAAGAAGTATGTTACCTGTAGGGGAGAGTCTCCGGAGAAGGGCTTCACGCCTGTTACAGAGCAACCCATGATCAAGCCATGCCGACGGACACCACGGTACCATTTTGGACCAATCCTTTTTAGTTTAATATCTTTGAAACCAGCCTTTTCAAACCATTCAATGTACTCTTCCTCCTTTGGGAAGAGCATCCACGCGTCTGCAAAGAAACGAGACAACCAAAAGGTTGGGTACACAGGACCTATAACACAGGCTTTCCCTCCTATCTTCAGTACCCTGTATGCTTCCTTGATACCACGCTGTGGATCCGGCCAATACTCAATACTGAACAAATTAAGTCAAATATTACATGAGATATTTCCTCTAAAAATTACATCACAGCATATTCATCAAAAAAAGAAAAGAGGTGCAGAGATGCTACAGCTGAAACTCAAATTATCAGATACTTTGTTACTTTTTTATGAATAATATTTTTTCATTCTATGTCAACACAAAGTTCTACATTGAAATCTCACTGTGAGGTATTTAAAAACAAATCAAATAAAAATTGGATTCGATAGAAGAGAACTCATGCCTTCAAAAGATTAACATCTTTGAAATCAAATCATCTCTGCCTGAAAACTTCAGTTGCAATACAATAAGCATATCTAAAAGATATTACCTTCCAGCGGAGACATATCGATCCACACAATCAGTTGGGAAAGGAAGATCCTCGGCGTCGCCTTCAATTATCTTGCATTCCTTCAAGGGCTCCTTCTGCCTAGCCTTGGCGAGCTGGTGGGGTGACTGGTCAAGAATTGTAACATTTTTGGCATCCACATGCTTAATTATACCAAGAGTTGTAAACCCAGTTCCACCCCCAACATCTACCACCGTCATATTCCGATCATAGAGATCAGCAGGCTCGAGCGCATCGTCACGCATGTCCTCGGTCCAGTGGCCAGGGTTTATGACATGATCATAAACTACAGATAAGAACCTATAGAACCAAAATGCCTCTTGTTTGTGTTGTATGAACCTTGGCTGAGAAGCAGGCCTTGAGGATGATATACTGCATCTGGGTGTTGAAGCTCTGGCCTTGTAATTCCTACCAAAAGACACTAAATCCTTCCTGGGAAAGCACCTTTCCTGGAAATTTGACCTCACAAGGCCAAGCCCAGTTGGACGGATGCTGCTCATGAGCTTGAGATTTTCAGCCCCATTGAGCACCGAAGAAGCCATGATATGACAGAAAAGAGAAAGCCACAAGCAAATTAAGGCTAATAGAAAGGTTCAGTTTTCACAATCTTGTAGGAGGTGGGTGTGCAAGTAATCACCTTTGTATTGGAAGATAACATGCCTTAACCAGGGTAATAGAAAGGCCGCGAGACAGAGAGTCGAGAAATGGAAGGATTTATGCCGTTGATGTTTCTGCGTGTGTTGACAGGCGCCACTCCAGGCTCCAGCACCACATGTTATGGTAGCATTGATTATCACAGGGATGGGGTTTTTGGCTTTATCTACTATCTACTTATCTTTTTTTAGTATTTCTTTTTGTCGGGACTATTTAAGACCTTTATCACAAGAAACGGTAACGTTTTGAGCATTTTCTTGCGTCACCAACTTGAACAGAGCCACGGTAACTCGGTAAAGCCACTTTGCAAAGGTGCGAAACAAGTAAAATATTTACACATAGTTGATTATCATCTCATCTATATTTCATTGTTAATATTAAAAGTAGAGATAAACCCACCGATCCATAATTCTTATTTGGAAACTAACTTTTTATTATTATCTTCTTTTTTTTTTTTGAAAAGTAAAAATCCCATCATTCACTCAAAAGCCATGCTCTTAAATCAAGGCCAAGTTAATATAATAGAATTTAACTTCAATACAGTCATGGTTCAAAAGTGGTCTTTTGTAGCCCCCAATAAGAGATTAACACATTACCTAAAGCATAAAAAATACACAAAACTATCATACAGCCAAAGACACTAAATTTTTCCTTATTTCTTTCTTCTTCCTTCTATTTCTTCTTTACTCCCATTTCTTCCTTCCGGCCGACAACTCCTCTCCCATTCCTTCTTCTTCCTTATCCTTGTCATTTAACAGAGAAAAAGAGATCTAATGAATCCCTTAAGGGTGATAAAAATCTCTAAAGAGTTAACATTTTCCTCTAGGATCTAGTTTTGAATCAAAAAATAAGTTTTGAAGCATTAGAATCGATTTTTGAAGCATTAGAATTGATTTTTAAGGCATTAGAATCTAATTTTGAGGTTAGGTTTGCGTTTTCTGGTTGGGTTTGGCCGGTGATGAAGAGGAAACGGGCTGCATTTTCAAGATGGATTAGGCCGACAATGAAAAAGAAAGGGGCTGCATTTTCCAGTTGGGTTTGGCCAGCAATGAAAAAGAAAGAGGCTGCTGTTTTGAGAACGTCTGAAGAAAAATGAGCTGCAAAATAATCATGTATTTTCAATCTTATTATTTAAGATGAATTTAACTTATGTGTCAAAAATGTATTGGGGACTGTAAAATTGGCATTTTATAAACCAACTGCATGGTAGGAGCTCTCTATATAATATCCATTATTAGTGGCTCATTTGCCAAACACATGGTAGTATTTGGCATGAGGTTATAAGTTTATATTAAAAATAAAAAATAAAAATAAAAACGTATTGCAAATATTATCTGTAATTTTTTTTCCTCCGTTTTGTCCTTAGATTTCTTTGATCCAGCATTCACCATTTGACTTGTAAAACACCGATCTAATTCATTTAGGGGATAACATTTTCAAAATGTTTGGGTTGCTAGTCTCTTAAGAAGCTCTTTTTCAGTCCATAATTCATCCCTCATAGTTTTCTCTGACACCAAATTACCTGGTTAAACTTCAGATAATCGCAAGTCATAAGTCAATGCATTCCTGTGCTGGATGCAAGAACAAGAAAAGGAACTCTTCAAATTCTTTTATTGATATGTCTGAATGAGAATACACACAAACACAACTATTGCATCATGGCAAGCCTATATAGGAAAAGTGTTTCAGTAATTTACGTTAAACATTATTTCTCTAGGAGAAGAAAATACTGCCATCCTTTGCAGCGACAAAGGACTTAACATAAGAAAATAATATTTAAAGAATAAAAAATAATTATTGTTCAGTCATCTCAGATGGCTTCTGGACTTCCCGCAGCTGGACCGAGTTGCCAAAGCAGTGATAAAAACCAAAGTGAGGGAATCGTTCATACCATGTATCTTGTTGCACGTGTGTGTCCCAGTGCTCTCCACTGCTGCTCTTCCCATATTTGTGAACCCATCCTGAGCCGTTGTGGCCCTCACCCCATGTTCGATTCCACCTCTCTCCATACTTACCTTCCCACCAACTCTCTCCCTGCTTCACACCATGGCTGTTGGGATCAAAGTTCTCATCCCATTTGTCACCCCACTTTGCCCAACCATCGCCCTCGCAGCGTTCAGCCCATTTGTCTGTGTATTTCGTGCTCCCACCATGTCCATCGTAGTTCTCGCCCCACCTGTCGATTGTACCAGAAATTGAACACAAATAATAAATATGGCAAGTAAATATTATGTTACAGATTTTGAATCAATGAGGTACTATGAATTCAATGAACGAGAATTTTACGGGACAGGAAGACACCATGAAACATGACTACAAGCATGATATATGAGCAGCGTAATCAATGAGCTACTCTGAAAGAATGTAGCGGTAAGACTTGGAACCTAAGAAATTTACAGAAAGTTGGCAGATTATACCATTCACCGTTAAGAGGACAAGAGAAAGATCAATGAGCATCAAGGTCAACCAACAGGTGTTTTTGAGTTCCAAATGTAATCCAATTTTATCTTCAAAACGATCTTCAAAAAGTCAAAATATTATGGCCACTCTAGGATTGTCGTTTTTACCAGTTGCATATAATAGAGAACCAGAGTACTTCATCCAATTCAAACATGCGGTTTGGTACCTTTCATGCCAAATATGGGCATGGCCAGCCTCCAGGGGTGTGTTGGGATCAATGCTGCACCACTTGTGAGCCCATTTTTCCGCTTGGCCAGAGGCACTGTAATGTTCCCACCATTTCTCTTGCCACTCATCACCTTGTCCATTCTTTCCCCACTTGTCTGCAGTTTTCTCAATACGAGCAAGCCCAGAATCCTGCACAAATAGAAGCCAGAGTTCAGATCTCTCTAATCTGTTTTGCCAGAGTCAGGAAATAAGCAAAATGACCATCAAAATATTTTTTTTCCCTATGTGATACAATTGGAAGGGCCCTGACTATCAAAAAATTGCAGAACCAAAAAGGGCACTACTGAAGAAAGAATTTGAAGAATGCACCCCAAGTCCATGCAACTTATATTCTTGAATGAAAGTGAAAACAATAAAATAAAAATAAAACAAAACACACAAACAAATTGAAAAAAAAAAAAAAAAAAAAGTATCTCTAGAGATGCTGGAAAATAATATTAAAAATCTTCCAACAGTTTGTAGTAGGTTCAATATCAGTAAAGGCAGCTAGTAACCATGCAGTTTGAGCAAGTAGTCAGTGGAGTGGGTTTGAGTGGACACAAGTTATGTATTCCTATAATCAATTGAGAATTGATTTGTTGGGGCCACATTTGAGAAAAGTTGATAATTAGTTTGGTAAAATTTTGGAAGTGTTTTGTAAAAATTTATGAATTTTTTTTTTTAAAAAAAAAAAAAAACAAAACAAAAATTGTAGCACCACAGTGGCGGTGCTCCGGCGGTCCTAGCAGTGGCTGCCAGATCTGGCTAACTTTTCTTTTATGTGATATAACGAAAGTAAGAGAACTGGAGTTGAGAAAGGAAATTCTTACTAACCAGCCACATTGACTCCTTCCAATATTCACGCCAAACACTGCCAGTTGCATTACGTCCCGATTTTTCTGAACCAAGTTCCTTGTGGCCAAACTCGTCAGAAGCTTCCCAGTACTTATCTTGCCACTCAACAACTTGGTCAGCACTAACACCTCTTTTCAGTGTCCACCTGCAAATCACACCATCAGGTCGTCGCTCAACTCCAGTCTCCTTCCACCACCTTGATCCATCAGGATACACTCCATGGGGCAATGATTCATCCACCTTATGAAGAGCATCAGCCGCTTCTGCCGCATGTGCTGAAAATTGGACATCATGTTCTTGTTCCTCTTTTAAGAAAGGTGACTCCAAACTGGACTCAGAGCCTTCCACTTTCTCAACCGCAATCAACGACTGAAGGGGTGGAAGAGGAGGGTTGATGTTGCTTTCAGAGAGTTTACTCTCAAATGGAATTGAGATAAAACCCACGGGCCGTTCTTGCTCAATAACTGGGTTGGGTGAAGTAGGAAACACCAAAGACTTTCCAGCTAACTGCGTGTCAATAACACCATCAGAATTTTTATCGCTATCCACAGGGGGTGTCCAGGACCAAAAATCTGGACCCGGAGTTTCACCTCCAGAATTCTCCGACCGTGGGACGAAGATGCTCCACTTCTGAGTACCTGGTTAAATTCAAATTCTAGCTTTGAATATCGAAGAACATTTTATCTGATTTTGAAACTTTTAACTACAAAATCTCGCTCATGCTCCTTAACAGTTAAAGTAGAGAGAATGTCAACAAAAATAATAAGTGATGAACAAAAAAAAAAAAACCTATATGGTGATTCAAGCCCAGAGTAGCACAGAAATGTGCCTATAATGAAGTGATGAGTCATTGCTTCAACTATATGAAAATTCCCAATGATCCTCAAAAACCCAAAATCACGATATTGTCAAATTTAGTCTTGTTCGAAGTCAATAACACTACTCAAATCCCCCTGCAACAAACACAGAATTCACCAAATTCCTCACAAAAAATTCAATCCAAAAACGAACAAAGGTCTGATTACCTTCTTGAATAGCACTCTTCGAATCTCCAGGGCCCGAAGACCCGGACCCGGACCCGAAGGAACTCGCGGCCTCCTGGCCCGGGCCCGGGCCTTCCTCGTCGAGAATCGCGCGTGCGGCTGCGATGGCAGCGGCGGCGCGATCGATGACCTGCATTCGCTGGATTCGGTCCCGCTCCTCGCTCGGGGTCTCCAGAATCTTCTCGAACTCCTCGCTCTTCTTCTTCACCTCCTCGACACCCCCGTCGCCAGTTACGGCGGGCTTCTCGGCGATCTGCTGAAACTCGATCGTCTTCCTCTCTCTGTCCACCGCATTCCTCCACATGTCGAGGTACGACGACGAGTCCCCGCCATCCGAATCGCGAGCTCTCAACCGCCCTCCGCTCCTTGTTCTTCCTCTCCCGACCGGTACCGCTTTCTCAGGTACTAGCACTCGAACGAATTGGTGTTGTACGTGGTTGTACCTGTGTGGGAGAAGGTCTGCGGCGTGCGTGGTGGCGCGTGGACTAGCGCCGAGATGGGACGCCATTTTGGGCGGAAGCACTGGAAGGGAGTAAAGAGTGAGAGAAACGGGAATGGAGGAAGTGGCGGTGGATTTTTAAACATAAAGAGTCGTGAGCTCTACTATTTGGGCCTCCGTGGGTCTTATAGTGGGCTTTAGTAAAGTAAAGAGAGATATTTTCGTGTGATTGAAGAAAGGTTGCGATGCTGTTGGGCACTTGGGGGACAGACATGACGCATTTCCTTTTGTTTTCTTGCGTCGAGACCGATTGGCAGATCCGTAGCGGTCAGTTTATTGACGCGTGGCATGAAGTGACGTGGCTGAAGAAGAGACAAAGTCGATGAGATAAAATCAGGTGGTTGATGAGATCGAATTTGGGAAGATTCGTGTATGATTCAATAATGGCTTACACGTCAGCCAAGTATTTTTTAGCTTATATATATATATATATATATATATATATATGTAGGGGTATGAATGTGGGCGGTTAAAAACCGTCCTCTAACCGTTATAACCGCTAACCGTCTAATTGCCTAACCGCTTAACCGCTATAATCGCCTAGTGATTAGCGGTTAGCAGTTATTGGGTCTACTAACCGTAACCGCTAACCGCATTTTTATATAATATATTTTTATAATTATAATTATAAAAATATTTATACATATAACATAATAATTTGATCATTAAATCACAATTTTTAAAAAAAATAATTAAATCACAATTTGAGTATTAATATATTATCACTATAATTTATATGATTATATCACATGATCAATTGATCATTAAATCATTTGATTATATAATAATAAATAATACATATATAATACAAATTCATACTAATATAACAATTAAATATCTATAGGCTTATTTCCAATGTATGTTATAAACTTATAATTCTATATATGCTATAAGTCTATATAAGTCTACATATGCATATGAATACTATAAATGTATAATATCAATACTTAATCATATGATTCAATGACAATTCAAATACTTTATTCAAGACTTCAAGTGAATCATATTATTGATGTAAAATGATAATATGATTCGTATAATATCAAATTAAGTAATTGACATTGGATTAAACAATGACCAAGGTGTTACTTATAAACAAAATTTAAGTATTAATGTATTATCATTATAATTTTAGTAATTTATATATTATCACTATAATTGATACGATTATATCACATGATGACTTGATCATTAAATTATATGATTATATAATAATAAATAATACATATATAATATGACATAACTCATAAGTCATAAGTTTACAAGTTAATCATATAATTCATGTACAATGATAATCACAATTGATTCAATTGAATTAAATAATATATTACTTATAACTACAATTTAATTAAAGCATTATTAGATACTTTAGGAATTTAGGATTTAGGAGTTTGAACATTACCATTTACCATTAGATATTAAGTTCAATTCAAAGAAAAAAGATTATAAGTAAATATGATAATAATTTAAATAATTAATCATATGATATAATTTAATGAGATTATATGATCATATAATATCAAATTATGTGTACATGCTTGTGCCTTAATATTATTATGTTTAAGTTTATAACTTTTCTTCTTTAGATGTCTACAGGATTTGCTAGAGGACCAAATGAGATGATTGATGAAGTTTTAATGTTTTATTTGTATCATTCAATGTTTTATTTGAACTTATTTTATATGCTTTGTGTTGAACTTTTTTTATATGTTGTGACAGTTGTCTGAATTCTGAATTTTTTTTTTATATGTTGTGTAGAATTTTTTTTTTTTAAAAAAAAATTAACCTATTATGATTTAATATTTAACAAAATTTTTTTAAAGTACAAGTAAATGTAAATTTTGGGTCAAATATTTTTTATTTTTCAATATGGGCTCTTCTTATTGCAATTGGGCTCAAGAAGACATTAAAAATACCAAAAAAAAAAAAAAAGGGTAAAAAAAAGCCCAAAAAGCCCAAAAAAGGAAGCCCAAAAAGGCCCAAAAAACCCCAATTTTAAAAAAGCGGTTAGCGGGCGGTTATCTATTTCATTAACCGCTAACCACTAACTGTTAAGCGGTTAGCGGTTGCGGTTAGTGAAATTTATTAACCGCTAACCGTAACCGCCTTGACACCCCTATATATATGACGACGATCTTTAATGATTGTATCCATTTAAATTATGTCTGTTTATAGGATCTTTCTGTTAGGATTATTTTTATCGTTATGTTTGGCAAAAGGGGACTGGACCTAAAAATTTAAAAAAAAAAAAAAAAAATTAAAATATTTTTCATTCTATATAAAATATTTTTACTTTTTTTTCTCGTATCAATTAAATCTATTACAGTACCATTCTAATCCCTTTTTTCATTCGATTGCCAAACACAGCCATAATTAATCACTTATCAGTGTAACTGTGTATCTCTAAATTATGGCTGTTTGGATCTTTCTGACTCCCTCAATAATAAAGCCCATAGTAAATACAGTAACCATTGATAGAGCTTCATAATCAACATCGGCATAGGCCTAGAGGCGAATAGGAACAAGTTTGAAGAGACAGACATAAACCAAAAGGAAGAGCAAGTGTCACCGTTATGATACGTGAATAACGAATGATCCGCTTGCCTTTGTGATGCCAAAGATTTTCCCTTGATTTTGTAGACCCAATTGGAAAGCCCATTTAGGTCTTGTTTGTTAAACAATAAGGAAATTCACAATAAAAATAAAAAAGGTTAAATACTAAATACTCTCTTGGGATTTCATAATTTTATTTTTGTTTCTCTTAGGGTTTGATTTTTATCACAGAAAGTCCCTATAATTTTGATAATAGACCAAATTAATTCTCCTAGTTGACTTAACGGAATTTCACTTGGCTCAATCAGATGTTGACACGTGGCACTTACTTAATTTTTTTAAAATTAAAAAAAAAAAAAGGAAAAAAATTGAGGGTAGCTCCCTTGGCCATTTGGGGGTGGCCGAGGCCATTTGGGCCACCCCCTTTGGCCATGGGGGTGGCTGAAACCACCCTTAGTGAGTACTAAGCCGCCCCCATGGAGCCAAGGGGGTGGCTTCCCAATGGTGGATGGGGGTGGCTCGGCTACCTCCAATTTTTTTCCTTTTTTTTTTTAAAAAAAAAAAAAAATACATTTTTAAATTTTAAAAAAGAATTAAAAAAAATTAAGTAAGTGTCATGTGTCAACATCTGATTGGTCCATGTGGAATTATGTTAAGTCAACTAATAGTCAACTGACAGAATGATTAATTTGGTTTATTATCAAAACTACAGGGACCTCCTGTGATAAAAATCAAATCCTAGGAGGAAAAAATAAAGTTGTGAAACCCCAGGAGGTATTTAGTATTTAACCCAAATAAAAATAAAATAATTATTGGTATAGAAAAGTAAAAAAATTGTAATTTTTTTTTGTAATAATTTTTTTATTTAAATAATAATAAAAAATGAATGATGTGATATAAAAGTGAAAATATTTTTATGTTAATTTTTTGAAAAAAAAAAAAAGAAAAAGAAAAAGTGAATAGCATGTAGAAGTTGAGTGTTTTGATGTTGTTTTAGCATGCACTACCTTCGGTAGCAGCACTAGAGTCCAGGTCCCATTTCGTTGAAAAGCCACAACTTCTTGTAAAGGAATTCGGATAATATTTTCGGATAATATTCGGTTACTTATAATGGAATGGTAACTCAAATATAAAAAATAAAAAAAAATAAAAAAAAGGATTATTTCCTCAAAAGGGCTACTTATCATTGAGATTAATGGGCGGGCTTTGTATTTGTCCACCGTTGGATGGGGATTCCATCCAACTACTCAAAATTTAGAAATTCTAATGTTATGAAATTGTGGACATTTATTTTAAATTTAATGGTCTATAAAATCAGTAAAATAAAAGACAGTTTAAAATCAAAATTTAATATCTCAATTATACAAAAATTGCTAACATTTTATAGACCATTGAATTTAAAATAAAATATAATAATTTTGTAATTAAATCTTCTATAGTAATTAGAGGAGATTTCAATCTGGTAACCATTACCTTTGTAGCAGAAATTCCGTGATTACAATCACGAGCTTGGTTACTGCCAACGTATATTAATTGGACAACTATAAACCAGTAACGGTTACCTTTGTAGCAGAAATTCCGTGATTACAATCACGAGCTTGGTTGCTGCCAACGTATATTAATTGGACAACTATAAACGTATTTACAAGTAACATTGGATGCCAAGCAAGAACATTGAAAATGCCAAGCATCATACACAGAGAAAATAAAAAATTAAAAAAAACAAAAGCACAGGCAAAAAAGTTACGCCTTTTGCATTTACCATAAATAAATAAATCGAAACATTGGATGCAACTCATATAAGTAATATTTATGGGCACCCTCCTTCTAAATCACTCTTCTACGTATTCCGGTCTCCAGAAGCATCACCAGCCGCCCAAATCTGTCGCTGATACATGGCTCAAATTTGAAACTCCAACTACACGACATATGGCCCAGTTGGGGGACTGATATCCTGTGGCGGCGTTGATGGCGGAGGAACAATATCCGGCCCCGGCGGCACCACATCAGGTTTCGGATGCGGGATATCGGGGTCCGGACGTGGTGGTATAATCGGTTCCGGGAGTTCCGGTACCGGGTCCGGCTGCGGCGGTATCGGCGGCCTAGGGAATTCCGGTCCCGGTTTCGGCCCTGGAGTAGTATACGGTGGAGGGTTAGTGTGTACCTCAGCTGGAGTACTACTGGGGTCGATCTCTGGAGTGAAAGGAACTTGTGGCACTTCCGGTGGGAACTCCGGCGGGCTCCTGCCCGCTTCATTGGCAAGCAACCGTGCCGAGAGACGCATCGGATGTTTGCGAAAGATTGGATTGTAGGAAAGCAATAAGGGTGGAGCTTTTACAGTAGATGAGCTGAATGAGCAAAATGGGATGGTTCTTTTCACGAGATTTGACGAAATTGCAGAGAGAGTGGACATTTTTGGTTTAAGAAATTTCAAGCGTTTTACAGTGTTATACGTACGAGGATGAGAGCTGGAAAGGATATGCTTGTCGGTGACACGTGGACATGCGTGGCAGTTGGGAGCTAAAGCCACCTGGTATGTCATGCAAGAGAGTACGACTATATCAGAAGGGTCAGAATCCATCAGTTCATTCCCCAGTTGAACACGTGTCCTTTGAAGCTTCTGTATTTTTTAATTTTTGAGGACTCTGTATTAAACAAGAATATTATTTATTTAATAGCTTTTTCACGAACCTTGTCTTAGGCCTTCATTTACAAAATATGTTATATCAGTAGAGTTAAACTTTCAATTTTTATATAATTTGTTAACACTTCAACAAATTAATATTTTTAATATTAGATCTTATGATATTTAGTGAGTGAAATTGTGTGCGTGCACCTTTTGAATATTTCTTTTTTAGTTAATGCAAAATAATATATTGCCCAAAAGAATATTACCTTTATCTTAATATATACATACTAAAATGTTACTTTGGTATGATTCAGATTTCACTTGTTTCTAGTGTATAGTTCACTTGTGTTAGAACAGTTTTTAGTATGGTGTTGATAGCATGTTCTTTAGGGTGTTCTTGATCTTAATGCGTTTCCACAATCACTACAAAAAAGCGCGTTCTTTAGGGTGTTCTTGATCTTAATGCAGTCCCACAAAGCACGTTTTTTAGAGTGTTATTGATCTTAATGCAATCCCACAGTCACTACAAAAAAGCCAAAGCATCAAGATTTCTGTCAGTATAGGATACCTAAATTAGTTCATTGGATAAAAATGTACGTCTCACTACAAAAGATTTCATGTTTTGTTAATGCCTGGTGTAGTGGCCTATTTATACACTAAGAAGTAGAGTTAGATCTGCATTAGATCTCATTCTTCAAATTAATTTAGGAGTTTTGAGAGTTTGAATTTGACATGAGCTTGTACTCCAATTTGAATTGGAGTATAACTATAGACCAAATTCTTCTAATAGAGTCTTGGACTCTGATTGTGTTTCCTTGAATTGGCAGTTTTGTAGGCTTTTTCATTGGCCTTAAGGCCTAGGATTTGATGGGCCGGTTGAGTGGAATTATTCCCAACAACTTGTAACTTATAATTTATGCAAACAGTCAAGAATCATTTGATTGATAAGCTCCAATTAATGATTTGAAAAGAAAAATACTCTAAGTATTATAGTTTTTACTATATATTTCATCAAAAATTCATGTGGCTATCTATTTTTTATAAAATTATTGACGTGACAAGTGTCGTGTGAACTATCACTTTAATTTATAAATGTAGTAAATGACACATAGACTACCACGTGACCACACACATTTTAATGACGAATATAGTGAATGTCACCTAGATTTTCAGATCATTTTGTAAAAACATTATATTAAAAAATAAGTAATACTTCTAACAACACTTCTTCCGAAATATGAAAATATGCATGCAACTCATTTCTTGAGCCAAACAATAAGAAATACGAGGTGTTTTCATGGTGTCTTCCTAATCTTAAGTGAATATTATTTCATTAAAAAAAAAAAAAAAAGTGACATTTATTTCTCTCAATTGCTTTTTAAAAAATAATATCCACCTAGGATTAAGAGGACACTATAAAAACAATATGAAATCACCTAACATTTTTCAATATCTTAATAATCACATTAATTATTTTGGATTTTTTTTTTATAGTAATTTCTTAATAAAGTTTGGAAAATCGTAAATAATATGTTTAATTAAATAGTTCTTATTTTATTTTGAGAAACGTAGAGGATTTGAGTCGCATAATTGCATCAATTTGCACACGTGGCCAACGACGACAGCTATGGAAGCCAGATTGGAAATTTGGGGAAGACATACGCCAGCACGCGCTTGTGTATTTTATATAAGCATAGCGTGGCTTACACGCTGGACTAGGACAACGACGTGCCACTTCCGCAGTGGTGGACTTCCGTGTGTAGAGCACCGTGGCGCCACTGCCGCCTCCACGACGCGCTTGATCGTCTAGTGCGAAGTACGCTCTATAGACTATGCTTTTCGACTGAAATTGCTAAATCAATGATATTTTAAAACTTTTTTCAAATTAATTTTGTTCTACATTTCAACTTGTAGAATCATAAGATTTTGGGATTTTGAAAATTTGGGAAAAAAAGATAATTTATTTGGTTTAAAATTTTAAATTTTTTTTACACGTAGAAAAGAAGTTGGCCATGAGTTGGGTTTGTGTTGTGTCCGTATCTGAAAAATGTTAAGGTAACAACACAAATCCAACTTATGGCCAACTTCTCTCCTACATGTCATCTAAACAAAAAATTGAGATAGAGGATTTTGAGATTTTGAAAATTTGGAAAAAAGACAATTTGTTTGGTTTAAAATCAAATTTTTTTTACACATAGGAAAGAAGTTGGCCATAAGTTGGGTTTGTGTTGTGTCCGTATCAAACCTCTTTTACTATATATCATATTTGTACTCGGTATATCAAATATATAAAGGGGTACATCAAATTATTATATACAGTTTACATTGGCTGACGTTGTGTGTTGTTTTATAAAATTACTTCTTTTTTTTTTTTTGTCAATTTAAATTTTTGAGATAAGTGGTAATTTAATATGATATCAAGCCTAGAAGTATTGAATTCTCGAACCCTGACTCGGTCAATTCATTTTTATTTAAACTAAATATTACACGTATTAGGCATCACTTATTAAAAGAGAGTTTGAGCTCACATGTTAGGAAGAGTAATAAAATATTGATTAAATAATTAAATTTACCTCTTCCTATCGACTTAAGCAAAATAGTATTAAATAAAAAAAATGGGTTAATTACTTTTTTTAGTACCTAGGTTTTCACGCTTTTATTTTTTTTTCACTTAGATTTCAATTCGTATGTACATGACTTATGGATAAATACCAGTTTAGTACCTTTATCACAATTCTGTCGACCAAACTAATAAATTGTAATGGAAATAGTTTCAGCCACCCCTTATAGCCGGTCTAGGGGTGGTTTTGATCACTCTTTTTTTGGCCATTGGGGGTGGCCGAACCACTCCCAAGGGCCTTAGGAGTGGTTCGGCTACCCCAAATGGGTCACAGGGGTGACCAAAACCATCTCCATGACGGTACGTTAGTTTGGCTAACAGAATAATGACATAAGTACTAAATTTATATTTATCCATAAGTTAAGTACCATCTTGATACAAATTGAAACCTATGTGAGAAAAAATAAAAACGTGACAACTTAGGTACAAAAAAGTTAATTAACCCTAAAAAATTTATATTATTTTGATATGGAAATATTTTAATGAGTTAAATCTTATGTATCTTAAAAAATACCGTATTAATACGATTATATGTTATACTTCATATCATCACATCTTATACTATCAAATTAATAAATCAAACTTCATAATACGCTTATCAATAACAAACTAAATATTTTATATAACTTATATATATATATATATATATATATATATATATGTAACTTCTTTTTTGCTAAATTTATATATATATACCAAAAGTATTAAAATTATTATTCTTAATTAAAGCAACGAACTTTGTCACTGAGTCTACAGTCGCAAGTCGCCCCAAAGGGAACATCGCGTGGAGGTGCAGACAGATGAAAGCAGAGAGTCCCTTTTTGTTAAGCGAAGCCAGGGGAGAGCCATATAGGGTCATAGAGAGCCAAAAAAGACACAGAAAATGAGAATCACAAAAGAAAACCAGCTTTCACACAAACGAACAGCACCGTCGACAATAAGAAAGTTTTCTTTTCCCCTCGCTCCCTTGAAAAGTTGGAGCTAAAACAGCCAAAAAAACACCCCAAGTTGTCTCTCTCTTTTCCTCATAGATCCGCGTCTTTGCAAAAGGGTTTTGTTGCTTTAATGAAGGAGCCGCTTATGGGATCCATGAAGATTTCTGGGTTGTCCTTGTTTTCCTGTCTGATGGGGTCTCTTTAGTGAATCACTTCATTTCTTGGTTGGTTTGATCGGTAGTTTGTTTGTGAAGTTAGGGTCTTTCTAGTCTTTATCGATTGTTGTATTCTGCGATGCAATCGGATAGGTCCGAATCCGCGAGTCCGATAACCCAACGGGTTCAGTCTTTCCCATCCACTGATACGAGAGGGAAGCATCGGATACTGGCTGAGCTGAAACGGCTCGAGCAGGAAGTTAGGTTCTTAGAGGTAAGTTCTTTTTTGCCTTTTAAATATATTGTTTCTGGGACTTCGTTAATTCCTATGATGTTGTGCTTTCTATTGTTTTGTTGGCTTACATATCTAATTGTGTAAGTTGATCAATGAAGCAATGGGTGAAGCAATGGTAAGCTATGCAATTGTGAGTTTACTTATTTGTTGCCTCTGTAAAGTCATCAACTTGGTTGTTTGTTTCAAATTTCAAACTTGATATTGCAAATGTTTGAATTTGAGATATGAATCTATTTGAAGTATAATTATGTTTAATTTAGCAATTATTTCTGAAAGACAGCGACTCTTGTCGAGTCGGGAACGGGTCCTAATTCTCCATCCCAGTGGTGAATATGTTGAAATGGTGTAGAGGTTTGAGGCTTTGAGCAGTTTGCAATTGTCTTCATGGTTGTTAAGAAGCATAAAAGAAACTGGTGGGTAATGTTTAAAGAGTGCTACTTCTGATCCTGTTTGCTGAACTAGTGGGTACAGTTTCATGTTGTTACTGGATCGCGAGGGGGTTTAGGAAGTTCAGTGCAGACCCTTTTTATGGGTATTTCTTGCGACACATTGTTATGCTCTGTGTTACCAATTATGTATTGGTCTCTCAAATGATAGAGAACTAGTGTTTCATTGAGTGTGAATAATCTTTTTTGCGGATTTTTTTTTCTAGATTCGACCTTACAATCGTATACTTCCTAAACTTAAGAGTATGGGTTTGGTGTTGCTCATATGTTACAGGAGATGTCTACATCAATTGCAGTACATTTGGTTAGGTCGGTTATGGTCTTTTGTGCAAATGTCTTTTTTTTTGGCAATATTGGGAAGAGAGGTGTGGACACTTTATTGTAGTTTCGGTCAATGTAATTTATAATGCATAGTATGGGAGCTGAATTCCAATTTGCAGTAGATAGAATGATAGGTATATGGGAAGTAATTGGCGAATGGGTGTATTTTATTGTCCCTTCACTTCATCTGCATTCCATGGTCCCTTCCACGTAGCTAAACTTAATCACTGTGTGACTCATAGGTGTCAAGGACCATGAATTTTTTGAAAATATAGGCCATTTATTTTCTTTCATCCAGTGAGGTATAGGTCTTGATACGTTGAGCATATAAATCTTTTAGTATCAAGCAACTTGGTTTTTCGAGTTCTGGATGATTCTTAAGTTTGACTATCAACATATAGATGTTTCTTATATTAGATAAACAGTGTATTGATGCTAATAGTACATAGACATCTAGATTCTGATTTTTGTGTCAAAGCATATAAATTCTTGTTATCAAAGAAGGGGCTACTTGACCTTACTCAGTAGTTTATCATTTAGTTAAATTGTGTTAGTTCTTCCAGAGAAGATTGCATGACATATGTTGAATGCCTTTAAATGTTTGTAAGCACTGATATAATTTCTATTCTAAAACATCTTTCTGTAAAGGCATAACAATGAGTGGAAAAACATGCAATCAGTATGTTGAATCTCAAAACAAATGATATTTTCATATCCTCACTCCTATGTTTTGGAGCTGTCATTCCTTTCATTCATTTTTTATCCTCTGTGAATCAATATGATTGAATTGTGTCAGGAAAAGTTAATTACTAAGGAGATAGAGGAAGCAGAAGTGGTTGAAAATTTTGAATTGACTTATCGTATGTACAATTGAAGTCTGAAGGAGAAGTGAATTCTTCATTTCCTAGGTATTAAGTAGACCTCCACGATGTAGCCCATTTGGACTAAGGCGCCATATTTGGCTCTTTCCGGAAAAGTCATTTTTATTGAGAGTTAGATTTAAGCATAAACATAATTGGGCTGATATAGCTTAAGCATCATGGCAA